>NC_027756.1:19262514-19275900 GCF_000695525.1 Brassica oleracea var. oleracea
GAATTTCCTCGGAATATTCCGAGGAAATTCTGAGGAACTAGTGTTTGGGGTTTCAAAATCTCGAATGTTTTTTTATAAACGGATCGATCGGTGTATTTATGTCCAAAAACGCATCGATCGATCACTAGTTCGTCGGAATTTCCTCGGAATATTCCGACGGATTGATGTTTCCTCGGAATTCCGTCGGTATATTCCGAGGAAATTCCGAGGATTTCATTTTCCGTCGGAATGTCCGTCAGAATACCGCTGTTTTCTTGTAGTGTTAACGCATCTGTCCGAAAAGATCTGGTGAATCAGTTTGATTCATTCTTTTCACAAGGAAGTTAGAAGATTCTTATCATTTTCTCACTCAACCACTCATGCGATTCATACCGAATAATCATACATCCATACAAAACCAACTGATGTTGTGTATTCAAAAACTATATTTTTGGTATGAATGAATAGTAACACAAAGCAATATGAAGAAATTTCAATTCTTTTACTCCACACTTAAGAGAATAAACTGAAACCAGACCGGATTACAAATTCAACATTCCTACACTAATCCCTTAGTATAATATAAAACATTAAATTTAACCATCTATCTCACTCCGCGCAAAGCGCGGGTTACTACCTAGTATTCATAATATTCGTTGGATTTAAGTCAATCAAATGGAAATAAGTAAAAAAATAACATGTTGACCCAAATTATTTAAACACTCTGATATTTGATAACAAATGATTCTTAAAAAAACTCTGATAATTCAAAATGAGAGAAACCATAGTCAAGGAAAAAACTTTCACAATTCAAAGACATAATGAAAAAACCATGCATGCAATTGTAAAGGAGACAAACACGTAAACTGAATAGAAGTTGCAATCTCTGAGAAGTGTCACGAGAACCCTAGTTCCCACACTTAGGGCGTTTAGCTCTCTCCAGCTCAGAACTGTCACAGGTTCTCTTACTCCCATCTGCTGAATCCACACGGTTTTCGGATGTCTCCTCAGACGTCGCAGTAGCCTAGTTATCTTCCGAAGACACTGTGGCTGGTGAAGTGTCTAGTGGGAGGATCTTGGTCACGGTAAGAGCTCGGGTCTTACCAGAAAAGTTATGCTCTGTAACTTTGACACAAAACTTATGCTTCTGACCGATGGTGCTGATTAGAGCTTCCGGAACAGGCGCCTCAAGGTTAACTCATTTGTTCCCATTAGCCTGACATTCAATCAAAACATGGCCAGGCTTATACGTTTAAGAGCTTAGCATGTTGAAAAGAAAACAACATCTACCCAAAACGTTTCAGAGCTTATATACCTATATAAAGTTACCTCAAAATAGCTTCTGACTAACTCTGATGCTGGCTTCCCAGTCAGCTCACGACAAGCTTCACCAAGTAGCACAAAGACAGCTTGCTCACTGTTGTCATAAACAGATATTTTTGACAGCTACCTGTTATGAAAGAATGAGAACCTAATACCAATAAAAACTTAATTAAGTTCAGGTTAGAATTCTTACTGTGGAACACCAGATACGTTAACCTTTCCACACTTCTTGTTTGTACAGATCAACGAAGTTGGACCTTTGCTAACCTTAGAATGTCACCCACTGCAGGCAGTATAGTACCAAGAAGAACCATGCACTACGTCATCGATCGTAGCCGTGCACTCAAAGAAGGCGTCCTGCGAATTTGCATAGGAAGATAAATTTCTCTTAGTGATTGATGTTATATAGATTGAATTTACCTTTGCAGATTCCTTGAAGTTATATAGATTGAGTTTACCTTTGCAGATTCCTGCTCGATGTAGGAGAATATTTCCCGTATAGTCATTGTCTCACGTTTGGTGACTACCTCTGCATTAACCTGCTCAGCAATATCGGGATTAGAGCCCAACCTGAGACAGAGTAAAAATAATTGATTTAGTCAGTCAACGCAGCGAGGTAACGCGAGCACTTCATTGAGTAAAAGAGTAAAAGCAAAACACATATACG
Organism: Brassica oleracea var. oleracea; assembly: GCF_000695525.1. Taxonomy (NCBI): domain Eukaryota; kingdom Viridiplantae; phylum Streptophyta; class Magnoliopsida; order Brassicales; family Brassicaceae; genus Brassica; species Brassica oleracea. The sequence goes on from NC_027756.1 coordinate 19,264,484, forward strand.
CTTACCAACTGAAGTAATCTATGGTAGGTTGGACATCGTAGTCCATAAACACACGCGAAGAGGACATTGAGGTCAAGGCCAGAGTACCTGTTGTCAAATGGAAAAACCCATTAAATAACACAAAATGCTGATATATAACTGTAAGAGACCTATAGTATAGATAAAAATCAGAACCTCCGAGAATCTTCATGTTAACGGTCGTGACCAGTAACACAGTGGGTGTGCCCTCGTACGACTTGAACTTTTTGCAGAAGTCTCTTGCAGCCTGATCCCAAAGGTAGAGCTTCATGACCGGTCCACTGAAAAAAAAACGATACTAAATAGTTAATAGGAGTAAAGAGAAGTAGTTTCCAAAAAATAATGTACACCTACTCATGTGATTGGACATGAATCAAAACACGCCTAGCTTTTGCTATCTCCACTTCGTCAAGAACTGGTGCCTCAACAATACTCTGACCATTAACCAACTTCATGTGGCCAACAACATCTAGATAAACATCACAATAGTTACATCTAAATTAAAATTCATCAACTTAATGAATCACAGAAAAAAATATTTAAATATTATCAACTTTGTCTTACACATTTTATAAACTTTAAGTTTAAAAGTATCTAACCAATTCTAATAATCCAAGTTTTTACGTACTCGATAGATATCTTTATTTATAAAAGGTAGGCTAATAACTCTGTACCCTCGCAAGAGCTTCACATGTCTCTCAATATACAAAGCTAAATATACTAATATGAAAACAACAGGTATTTCTTCTACGGATATAAAAAAAACTAATAAAATCCGAGGACCTGAGTTCAGAGAATACTGAACAAACCCAAAAAATTGAATCAACCAATCTCAGATCTACGTATCTAAGCAACATTCTAATTATCAAGCAACTCAACTAAAAAAAGAACGTTGCGAATCACAGAGCTTACCGTAGAGGTCTCCTTTGAGGTCGCAGTTAGCTTGAAACTCTTCATATGAATGGAACCGGAAACTGTCCGCATCAAAATGAGTGGGACAGTCTAGAAGAACCGTCAACTCCGAGTTCCATGAGAATGACACTGTAACGGTATGATCAGCAACCCGAAACAATGATTTGTTTCTGTGTAAACAGATCCTCGCTTCATCTCAGGCCGATATTTTTTGATACGCCATGGGGAAATGAATCCTTGAATAACAGTTCCCTGCGAATAACAACATAAGAGAAACCAATATACGTAAGTGAAGAACGATAAGCATAAACTTCTTTCGAAATGATAAAAAATGGTTAATTACTATAACCTGTTCGTCGATGAGTAGCATCTCCATGCCAATAAGCGTCTTCTTTAGCGGATTCCAAGCCTCCCAGAAATGGATGAGCCGAAACCGCAACTGAGCTTCGTGGGGACCCAGCGAGATATCTTTGAAGAAGATGACTTTTTCGTCGTTATCGGAGGACACAATCGACTTCCCATGTGGTTTCATCGCCATCGATTGAGTTTCTAGGGTTTTGATTTGTACACGGGGGAAGAAATAATATATAAAGAAGGAGGAAAGGGGGAAGATGAAAAGAAACCATAAAGAAGAAATTGATGGGGAATTGATTGAAAGAAACCGATCGTGAAGAATGGGATGATCAAAACACAGAGGAGAAGACGAAGAGACATGGGGAAGAGATGGAGAGACTCGCGACTTGCCTCCGTAGATCTAGGTTTAACTCAAGGAGTAAGCCGTAACACAAACCAGACGAAGCCCATTAGCCCAGACCGAAAAACGAAACAAACCCATTGAAAAACAATCGAAGCCCAGCCAGAAACCACATGTTTAGGTGATTATTTTAAGTGACGTGGCAGCCTAGATTTTGAGGAAATGGGTTTTTAGTATTGTGATTTATGTATATGTTTGGTGTGAGTGGAAGACAACGAGAGAGAGATGTAAGTGAGAAGAGAGTTATCTCATTATTATTTCTTCTTGTGTTACAGCAGAAGCTATATATATATACGAGTAATAAACCGACTCAAGACAACACCTATGATACATATGCAAGACAAGTGTTGATCCGACAAGGATGACTTAGCTATCAAGACAAAGACATATGTCTTTTGATGACTAATCACTATTTCTAACAGTTTTGAAGGTAATTCATTATAACCATGAATCCATGATAAGTCCAAACGTTATCAAAGCCAAAATAATAATTTATAATAAAACTGCACGTGCTGAAATTAGGTTATCGCCGCACCACCACTGTAAGTTTCAGAATACGTCTTCTCTTCGCACATCAAATTTGCCATTGATTTTCAGTAACCACCATCACACTCCTTAGGAACAGTTGAACTCAAGGCAATAAGCAAACCTATTAAGAATACGATTGTCATTTGTCACTAACACATGGCTATATCAGAAACAACCATCACACTCCTGATTCTACATTAACCAATCGTTGGAAATGGTACTCTGTTTCTGTTCTCCAACTATATGTTTAATCAATTCTTAGAAATTATGTATAAAAGGTAAATTAATGAATCGACAATGTGGCGAATTTACGTAACTGTTGCTTTCAAAAGAAAAAAAAAACACAACTGTTTTTGTTATAGACAAAGAGAACATGGTTAGTCAATTAATTAATTAGTATGCAGTTATAAAATCAGTTTTCTTTTTTTAAATATAGGTCCAATGGCAAAAATAGTAATATGTCAAGTTATAGGGATAAAAGTTAACCATGATTCTAAATTAGTACTACTGACTAGATTCTGATCCGCTCTTCAAAAAGCGAGTATATTTTTGTTTTAATTTTTTTTTAGAAATTTAATTTTCATATTTGTGTTTTTTTCATAATTATATTTGTGTTTTTATTTGTAATCATATTTGTGTATAAATCTTAATCAAAATCTACTTTATAAAATAATAGTCATTTAAAAGTTCACGGCATACACTTAGGGGGGTGTATTGAATTAGAACTTTGGGGAGATTTAAGAGTGTTTTAGTTTTAGTGGGATTTTAGGTGAGTTTTGAGTTATTTGAGTGATTTTGATGAAATTCAAAAATTACAGATTAAAATATTTAGGTGATTTGATAAGATATCTTTTATAGGTTTTAAAGTTGTTTAGGTGATTTGAAACAAAAATAATAGTTTTGGTCGATCTATATTCTTACGAGTTTCTCTACCTAATCACTATGAATATGCATAAAGAAATCAAACTTGACTCATGTTCTTGAATATATTCCAACAGGTGGTCACGAATGTATATTTGAATATATTAACAACATGTTAATTTTGCTCATGTTCTTGCAAATGAATGTGCCGTACAAACCCATTTTTTTGTTTGAAATTCACAGTTGGTGAACCAACACAGGTCTATAAGGCTCTAAACAAACTAGTCAACTAAGTCGTTGGCGTATTTATGGATCGTCTGCAGCTTTTGTCCAAAGCTCCTCTTAGCATGCGGTCGGAGAGTATTAGCCAACACATCGTTGGTTTGGCTCCACAGCACTAGATCAAAGAATCCTCCTTCTAATTTTCTTTCTTAATAATGAGAATCTCTCTGCAAAAGTTAATCATCAGACTAGTGCACGAATATCAACTCTGAACAATGAGTATTTGTGTGAGAAAACAGTTTGATGAATTGCTACTGTAATTTATGCAGGGTTTGATGTTTTGGACCTCACTGAAGATGGACCTGATTTGACTGCAGCACATGTTGCAAATCTGTTGTCAAATGAGCCTGCTGCAGTAAGTTTTCCTACCAAAAACTGGCCTCTCATCCTTCTTCATGTGGTCACTGAAATAACTCTGTATATGAAATCCCAAACCTGTTTCTGTTTAAGAAAACAGATATTTGCTCTCCAATTATTTATATTTTAGTACCCATGTTTCGTACAACTTCCGATGTAAATGAAATTCGAGAACCACAAAATTCATCAATTTATCACTAATTCAACTTGGGAGGCAAAAACGAGAGAGATGCGAGAGAAAGATAAAGAACAAAATCACAAGCACTAGTTCTTGTCTGTGAGCTTCTGAGTTGAGAATAAAACAGCTCAAAGCGATCCAATGCGTGGTAGCTCGAACTGATCAAAATTCTACAACAAAGCAGTGGTGAAAGCTTCTGTGAGAAGTGATAAATCGACATAGATCCATGAACTCGCCCTCACTCTCTCCGTCACGTTCTTTACGATAGCTTATTCAATTGTATCAATATTTGAGATACAGGTGATGAAATCATCAATTCAGGTTTCATAGTGGTTTAGGTTAGAGAAATCTGTTACAAGAGTCAGAAGTTTTTTATTACGGCAAGGAGATGTTTTTTTTTCCTTTCGATTGATGTTTTTTTCTTTTCAATTCTTTTGAAATAACATCTCTAGAGATGTTATTCTATGGGAGGTGTTTTTAACTAAAAAGTAACGTAACATATTCTCAAATCCTCTTTATAAAACTTTCTTTCAAAATACTATTTACCTTTCAATAACACAAAATTTGATTTCAGTTTTATAAATTGTTGATTGAATAACAGGAGATTTCAAATGATATTTAATAACTTTGCACAAATTCTATATTGAATAACAGGGAATTTGAAAAGAAAAATCTAAATCATTACTTGAATAACAGAGGATTTTAATCAAATCCTACAATCTTCTAAAACCCCTGGTTCAATACACCCCTCTTAGTTCTTTGTAATCATATTGTCTGTATGCCCGTTTCTTTGTAATCATATTTGTCGGTTCTAGATCTTGACCAGCATGTATAATGTTGGTTTATAATTTTTTTAATGTAAATATGTAACATTTTTTGTAATTTTTTATATGTTAAAGAAATTTAATTTATATGTTTGTGTATAATATTTTAAAAATTATTAGTAAGAAGTTTTGATAATTGTATTGAATATGTGATGTTACATAACTATATAATTGTGTCATGGTCATTTCACACATTAATTTTGTACTTTATTTTTAAAAAATAATTAATTTAAAAAAAATAAAAATTTATAGTTACAATTGATATGTGTTTGGAATGTCAATATATATGGAATATGTGTTTGGAATGTCAATATATACTGGCATAAATTTAATTAAAACAAAGTTGATTTTTCTAATGTTTTTGTTTCTTTAATATATGGATTTATAGTCACTTCCTATTAAAAAATATATATTGACATAAATGTTTCTTTTGTAACTGACGTGATATATTAATTGTTGTTTGTATGAATAATTGCATCGATATATTTTTAATCAAATTGGTCATGGTAGTTAATGTGGCGGTTACCCAATTATTAGGCATGTGGTGGTTAGATTTAGAAATTAAATTTAATTGCGGTTATATTTAAAAGGTATGTTTTGTTGAAATAATAATTGGACACAACTTTTTATTAATAGATCATGTTTCTAATTTAATAGTATTGATGCAAATTTTAGCTGCAGGAATATCTGGTAATATTACAGTTACAAAAAGAATATCTGGTAATAGTCCATGTTCTAAAAATCGGCTGTCTAGGCGGCTGTCTGGGCGTTACGCGTCACTCTTCCGCCTCGATTTATGTCAAATCGGTTTAAAAAATTGGATATTCAATTTTCTCCGTCTAGACCGCCTAGCCGTCTAATCTATTTTTTTATTTTTTTATTATTTTATTATTTTTTATTTTTTATAGTATTTTTATTTATATATTTGATCTAAAATTTTATAAATATCATTTATATTCATAATTTTGATGAAAATTATACTATACTAAGTTTATATATTCTATTTGTGTGTTTTATACGATCTTAAACATAAAAATGTATTAATGTTATACACAATTAACTATTAATATGTTTTATAACGTAGTAAACAATCTAAAAATTATGCCCCGCATAATTTCCAATTAATCCTCGATTTTCTCTTTAGGTGCTAGGCCCAATCCGACTGCTCGACTAGCGCGTAGCGCGTTCCCGAACACGGGTAATAGTATAGATTAGGTCAAATCTCTGGAACATAAAAATACATTGACACGTTTCTTTTTGTATATACGTACGTACTTTGCTTGGACTTACGAACCTGGACGAAAAGTCGAAAACATAAAATTTCCAACCATTAAATAAAATGATTCCACAGCACATTACAAAGTTTAGTACTAGTATGTGATTTCTTGCTTATTTAGAAAATAGAGAACACATTAAGTAGGGATGTTAATATGGGCTCAACCCCAGAAGGTTAGCCCTAACCCTGTAAAACTATTTGTAGTCCTAACCCTTATTCATGTAACATGGTTTAAAAATGGCTGGTCCTAATAGGTTTAGGGATTAAATTTTAATCCTTTAATTTTGATTCACAAAATTATTATACAATATTTAAATATATACTGAAATTTTAAATTTGTTAAATAATGCAAAATATATTTTTTCCGTCAAAATTTCAAAAAAAAAAAATCAAATTTCTCTACCAAAACGCAAAATCAAGTTTTAGCTAAAACAGAAAATCGAGTTTTTCCGCCAAAAACTAAAAATCGAGTTTTTTCCCCAAAACTAAGAATCAAGTTTTCCCACCAAAAACGAAAACTGAGTTACGAAAACTGAGTTTTTCCCGCCAAAAACTAAAAATCGAGTATTCTAGCCAAAACCACAAAATCAAGTTTTCCCGCCAAAACAAGAAAATTGAGTTTTGAAGCCAAAACCACAAAACCGATTTTTTCCGTCAAAAAATGAAAAATATTTTTTTCCGCCAAAACCACAAAATCAAATTTTCCGCCAAAACCGAAAAAACTCAATTTTAAGTTATGGCGGGAAAATTGATCTTTCGTTTTTGGCGGGAAAATTGATCTTTCGTTTTTGGCGGGAAAAACTCTGGTATGCGATTTTGGTGGGGAAACTTGGGTTTGTGGTTTTGGCGGGAAAACTCGGTTTTTAGTTTTTGGCGGGAAAACTCATTTTCTGGTTTTGGCGAGAAAAAATCAATTTTTCGGTTTGACGGAAAAACTCGGGTTTGTGATTTTGGCGGAAAAACTTCTTTTTTGGTTTTGGCGAGAAAACTTGATTTTGTAGTTTTGGCGGGAAACTCGATTTTGCAGTTTTGGCGAAACATGATTTTCTGGTTTTGGCGAGAAAACTCGATTTTGTGGGTATGGTGGAAAAACTCAAATTTGGTTTTGGCGGAAAAAACACAATTTTTGTTTTTGACGGAAAAACTTTATTCTTAGTTGTGTGGCAAAAACTCGATTTTGCGATTTTGACTGGAAAACTTGATTTTGAAGCTCAACAAATTAAAGGAAAGAATCATATCATATCTTAATTTTTCTAATTTTATCTTTAAAATTTAAAAACAAAAATAAATGAAATAATTTTTTTCAGTTAAATGTGCTAACCCTGGTACCAACCATAACCCTTGATTATAATAAGGTTAAAATAGGGTTGGATTAAAATAGGGTTGAGTTTATAATAAACAAAAGAGGGTTGGGTCCTAACCCTGTAATTAACATCCCTAACATTAAGCATAACAGATTATTACCTTCCTTTACACAATGCTTCTGTAGATACCAAGATGGAAAAAGTGAAAATTTGAGTCATTAACAGGGTAAAAATCGTAATAGCAGAAACGTACGTAGAAGAAAATTTCGGTATTCAATTGAAATATTTAGAATCAAATTTACATTATATAAACTAAGAATACAAAAGAAAAGAATTACAGTTTACCCAAAAAAATATACTGACATGTTAGAATTTGCAACCGCAACAAAGAAAGAAAAAAGCAAGCTTAGAAACCACAACCATTGCTTCGATGATAGACAGCATTCTGAATCTCAAACTGTCGAGAAACGACAGCTTAAGATTCAATCTCTTCCACTTTCACTACAAGAAAACAGCGACATACCGAGGGAAAAAATCGTCGATATGTCGTCGGAATAACGTTATTCCGACGACATACCGACGAAACAAGTCTTCGGAAATAACTCCTCGGAAATTTATTTTTCCTTGGAAATCCCTCGAAAATTTCCGACGGAATTCCGAGGAAACTCCGAGGACCACCAGTTCGTCGGAAAGCTCCTCGGAATATACCGAGGGAGAACTTCCTCGGGATATTTCGATAGACTTTCCGATGGTCCAATCCTCGGAAAATTCAAAGGAATGAGTCCCTCGGTATACTCCGAGGAAATGTTCTTCGGAAATTTCCGAGGGTTCATTTCCTCGGAATTTTTTTTTAAAAAATAAAATTTTTGAAATTTAAATTCAAAATATAAAATTAAAATTAAAATTGAAAACCTATTAGATAATATTTAAAGTTGTACAAATAAAAATAAAACATTTCTCCCCCAACGGCTCTCCAACGGCTATAATATATTCTCGGAATTCATCGGTTTTTTCCGAGGAATACATTTCTCCTCGGTATTCCATAAGAATATTCTGACGGATTGATATTTCCTCGGAATTTCGTCGGTATATTCCGAAGAAATTCCGAGGAAACCAAATTTTGTGTTTCCTCGGAATATCCTCGGAAATTCCTCGGGATATTCCGAGGATTTCATTTTCCGTCGGATTGTCCGTCTTATTGTAGTGTTTAGCCCTCCAAGTCCTAAAAATTTCAACCTCGTCCTTTCTTTCCTCGTCTTGAATATCGAAAAGCTCCCCTTTCCCATCATCTTTTAGTTTTGAGATTCTCGAAATCGAATTGTGAAGACAGAAGAAATTAGGTTATTACGTTTTGTTTATGGTTTCTTGTTATAGAAGTCTTCGCAGACGAAGAAAGGAGTTTTATACAAGCCGAAGTCGAGGGTGTTTTGGTAATTAACAGTCGTTGATCTCAAGCGCGTTTTCAGATTCCAGTTTCCAATGATCAACTTAGGTGTCCTGACGTGAGGCACTCTGGCTATTTCCAAAGAAGTTTCGTTGATACAATAGCATCTCTAATGTATATCTCTATATTTTTCTCTAAAATAGAGATCTCTATTATAGAGATGGATTCGCTCTAATGTATGCTTTTATAATAGAGTTCGTCTATTTTAAAAGAAAATATAGAGGAATCATACTTTTTACCTCTATATTTAGAGATGAAAATAGCAAATCTCTATATGTTCCCTTATGAATAGAGGAACTCTATTATAGATGCATACAATGGAGCAAATTCACCTCTATAATAGAGTTTATTTATAATGTTTATCTATTGAGCTATATATATATATATATATATATATATATATATATATATATAGTATGATTATCCTATTTCTTATTGGTATTTAAGTTATTCATATATTTTTATAGGAAAATTTAGGGCATTAGTTAGTTTTTCGATTCGTAATATTTCTAATTTTTTTTGTCTTGGAAAATATCCAGATGACCCTATCCTACTTTTATTTCATTTTTTACTTAAATGTATTTTATTTTAAATATCTTAAATAAAGGCTTTTAGATTTAATTGATCAAAATTTAGGTTATGTTGTAAATAGAGAGTTTTAGAGACTGAATATTTCTGTATATTATTAATGAACAATAGAGGTTCCTTATATAAGGATTACAAAGTATAGGAAAAAGAAAATTATCTAAAACCTAATACAATATGAAATAGGAAAACATCTAAAACAGAAAAGGAAAACGTCCTAAGTCTAAGACGGTCTAAACCAACCGTCTCTCTCTCCTCGGACGACCGCCTCTCTCTCTCCTCCTTTGGCCACGGCTTGGGCCTTGTCTTGGTCATTGGTTATGGGCCATCCACTTAATGATTTATAACACTCCCCCTTGGATGCCATAACCATACAGGATTCGTAGTACGCTTCATGTTGCCACATTAAAACCTTATCAGGAAACCCCAGTGGGACAAAACCATGATGAAGGAAAAAGAGTACAACACGCACTACTCCCCCTGATGTTCTACATTCTACGCATCTTGGTGCGTGATATTTCCTGTATGTATAGGATGGGAGTAATCGGCCAGTTTTATTACTGAACCGTAATTAGACCATTTCGACTCCTTAGGTCGTTTCTCATGTCCTTTGACATTGAGTGTCCCTGTAAAGCATGTGTGCTAAACAATATGAACCATATTGTCCTCGGAGATCACTATTTGGTCTTTGCAAATCGTGTTTGCATATGTCCATAGTCTAGACGTGATCGTCTACTCTTAACTCTTTACTTCGGAAATTTATGGTTACCATTCGACCATGTTTCAATCTGACCGATCCATATCCGGGTCATAGACCTCGTCTATACATGTCTATTATTTGTCTTATGAGTGTTCAAGATCAATGATCATTGCTGTGAGTTTTATAATCTCTCATTATGGCTCTATGGCCGAACACTCTCATGTATCTCACATGTGGACATCGATATTTCTCGTTTTATGCAGTACCATATCTTTCTCGGACATTGTAGTCCTTTATCCATCTCTTGATGGTGTCTCATGACCTCTGTTGCTGTGGATTATATCACACACTGAAATATATATTAGGTCATGGACTTCAACGGGCTTTATGGACTTCAATACTTTGGTATCCGACAGATTAGATATCTCCTCTTAATCTCACTACAAAGCCTTGTGAAGTTTATACAGCAGCAGACCGTTCTGTTATGCCGGATCCTTACTTAGGGGATCTGATGTCGGATTTTAACCTAATGGTTGATCTTTTGTACTACTAGTCCGTGATCAAAAGATAAGGGCCGGACGCCTTTTAGCCGATGGGCCGGATGTTTTAAGCCGGAGTGCTGGACGCCTTTAGCCAGAACGTCGAACGCATTTAGCCGGACACCCATATAGATTTATTCTATGCCTCTTTTAGGTTTAGTATAATCACAAGGAATTTTAAGTATATGGACTGTATTGGATTGTCTTTTTATACAACTCCAAGATCATGCGTGATCACTTTATTTTACATACTATATGCAGCTGCTTTTCAGTCCATGAATCAGCTTAGGAACAAAGCTGTTCTTTCAATTTATCCAGTGATCCATATGCTGCTTACTACATCATTTGTATCTAATTTCTTTCTTATGACCAGACCATTGTCAATTTCAAAAATTCCGTAGCAGCATCCACCACATAGGAGTTTATCTCCTCATAATATGTTCCTTTGATCCCTGTGAGTACCTTGTGTAACAAGCTATAATCTAATGCTGTTATTAGGAAGACATGAACACTCTAGACCTCGTGATTATGTGTCTTCTCTCACGGTTTCATTACCTCACAAGATCCATCTATTTCACTTGTTGATCAGATGGCGTTTCTGTATATGTATATGGCCAATACGCTCATCTCTCTTTTAGATACTTTGAACCTCCACGTTTATCTTTCAATATAATCTTTTATGATCTTTATGATTGTATGAGTACTCATTCGTGGGTTCATGATCCTCGCTTATCTCTTTATGTTCAAGTGCTATAACTTTATGTATCTTTATACAAATGTGTGTGTGTGTCGACACTTTCATGTGGTTCCATTATGTTCCAGACATGATCTGATCACTTTGAGATTTCATTATCT
>NC_027756.1:19276284-19277032 GCF_000695525.1 Brassica oleracea var. oleracea
TTTTCTGAAGTTTCTCAAATCTGTCAATGGTATCTTTAACTTTCTGCTTTCTTTGCTCAGTTGCCAATAGGTATGACAATAGGTCATTATAGGTTGTGAAAACCTTAGCTGTATATGATAGCAACCGATCCTTTGGATGGAATGTGGAATATGTTTTATACAGTAGATCATTATCTGTAACCACTTCATCACATAGTTCAAGACTATGGGCGATTTTCATTAGAGCAAAATCGTATTCTTCCACGGATTTAAAATCTTGGAACCTGAGTATCTTCCAATCATTCATGGCTTTTCGCCATAATTTTATTGAGTATATGGATTTTAGTTTTATCCAAAGATCATAAGGATCCTCAATATCTTCATACTTATTTCTTAGTTCCTCAGTGAGATGATAGCGCATAATTGTTATGGCTCTATGCTTTTCACTTTCAATTTCATCATTTCTTTCAATGATACATTTCCCGAGTCCTCTAGACTTCAGGGCAATTGAAGTGTTCATTTCCCATTCTGGATAATTATCTCCAGAGATATCTAGGGCAGCATAATCCGAAGGCTCAAATCTCGACATCTGAAATCATCAATAAATTCAGGATTTAGAATTCTTGCAACCAATCAGTGCATATGATTTCATAAGTCTTATCTATAATATTTTAGGCCACACGGCTTTTCAATATGATGCTTAAGCCATATGGCTTTGCATTTGATGTTTATACCTCACGGCTATTATGTGATACAACGATCTTAAGGA
>NC_027756.1:19278740-19286545 GCF_000695525.1 Brassica oleracea var. oleracea
CATGAATGTCTCTAGCCCGCTCAGAAATGCGTTCGTCACCCTCCCGTCGGAATCTTTGTGCAAATACATCCAACTCCGTAACTCGTAAATACTACCGTCACCGGCCATTTTTTTCTTAGATTTTTTTTTGAAATCTTTTTTTCGGATTTTTTTTGGATTTTTTTTTCCGTTTGTGTGTTGTGAGGAAGAGAGTTGTGAGAAATGACATATATATAGAGAAATTTTCGAGTTGGGTTGTTGAAATATAACAACGATTTTACAAGGAATATTTTACATGGTTTTAACATAATATTTACAACGACTTTACGACGAAATTAGGTAAGTTAAAGCGCATTGAATACATGTTTTCACCTAAATATAACAGTAACATGTTTCGTTGTAATGTCGATGTAATGATTACGACGTATTTCTCATTCCACGTACATTCGTCGTAAACTTACATGGATTTTACGACGAAAACTGTTCGTCGTAAATTTACATGGCGTTTACGAGGAAAGTTGGATTCCTCGTAACTTCGTTGTAAACACCATGTAAATTTACGACGAAATATTTTCGTCGTAAATCTTCGTTGTTATGGGTACGTTTTCTTGTAGTGGCCGAGGACGTCGGACGCGTCTTCTTCTTGAGTTCGCGAGCGGGTTGATTGGGAACTCAGGCTGGCTGTGATGTGAACTGGAAACTGAGGTCGTCTAGGATCAGGAACACCTTAGGGCTGGAGCTGATCGGGTGTTTGTAAGCCGGAACACAAGCAAGAACAATTTGGGGTTTTTCCGGAGTTAGGGTTCCAAAAGACCAAGACGGCGCCGTGTATTGTTTCTGCGAGTGTGGGTGCGTCTGAGATCGGATAGACGAACGGTTTTCGCTGATGGATTCGTCTCATCAAGAGCTTCAATTTGATATGTGGCTAGTCGTCTGGTTCCTCAGGGTTTGAGAGATAGATCGATTTTAAGTTGCGCCTAGTTTAGGGTTTATTTGTGACGGATTTTAGATTAGGTTGTCTCAGGGTTTTGGAGTCTATCGTGCTGATAACGTGTTGTAAATGAAGTGTTGGGGAAATACTTCTGTTATTATTACTGTCGACCAGAAGTTCCATATATATACAAAAACAATAGAGGTTCCTTATATAAAGATTACAAAATATAGGAAAAAGTAAATTATCCAAAACCTAATACAACATGAAATAGGAAAAGATCTAAAACAGAAAAGGAAAACGTCCTAAGTCTCTCCTCGGACGACAGCCTCTCTCTCTCCTCCCTTGGCCACGGCTTGGGCCTTGTCTTGGTCATTGGTTATGGGCCATCCATTTAATGATTTATAACAGGTTAAATGAAATCATAACCTAATTCTTCTCTATGTACAATTTGATTTCTAGAGGACTCAAAAGCTCCTCTTCCAACTCGTTATCCTCTACAAGGAATACAGAGAACCTCACAAGACCACTCTTTGTACAATACTTCATCGTCCCTGAGAAGGATCACGCGGGAGAAATCCAGAAGTTTCCCTTTATGTTATGCAAAACAAATTAGAATCCACTAATGCAAATAAGTAAGAAAATGAAATGATTAAATCCTTATTTATTGCAAAAGCTAATACATATAAGTAAGAAAATGAAATGATCAAATCCTTATTTATTGCAAAAGCTAAGAGTTCGTGAAAAGTATGATAATTCCTTGATATAAAGGGTGGGGTAAGAAAATGATCGAATCTTTACTTTAACGCAAAAGCTAAGAAAACGAATAAACTCTCTGGAGAAAGATCTGCCATTTTCTAATAGACTTTGGGATTATAGAAAACCGAAGAAAATGGTTTATCACCTAACTTAGGGGCCATAACTTTCTGAGGAAGGGTCGAGACAAACGAGATTCGTATCCTATTTATCAGGAAAATTAATACAAAGGAAAGATGAAACAAGTTTGATAGAAGAATGCATGAAAAAAGGAGATGAATAATCCCCTATATATTAAAAGAGAAGCACTTTTAAAGCTTATCTTAAAAGTTTATTGACAATGAATGTGATGTGGTGACGTGGCTTTACGAGAAATTTTTATTTAGTAAAACGCTTACGTGTCACGCAGAGAACGTTTCTCACCAAAACTGTGAATTTAATATATTCACACTAACATTCCTTTAAAAGAACTTCATACCATATATACTTTTCTCGACGAATATTTTTACGTGATAAACCTTCAGCTTAAGTTTGATTACTTGATTTATCAATCCTCTCAATATAATCATAGCATCAATAAAGATTCCTTATTCCTCTATACGTTTCTGTTAAAAACGGTAACCCTTCTGATCTATCGCCACTAAGTCGACAGATCCGTAGAGACGACAAAGCGATGAAACTTTAGTACATGCCAAGTGTTAATGAAAGAACCATTTTCTCCATACCTGCTTTCATGCATTTAGAAGAGCACTCACATTCTTGAGAACCTCCTCTCATTGCTGAAAAAGGAGGTTGAAAATCTATTTCTAGATAAATATGTCGTACTCGGTTTTGTTATTGCTCGATGAGGTGATCTCTGTTTCGAGGAGACTGAATCACTGTAAATCGTCTCGGCTTAGTGTATTAGTCTTTTCGAGCAAGCAATATAAGCATGTGAGTCAGATCTGGAACAACCTTTACAATTTAGAGGGTCAAATAACCTTCAATTTCTTTTATTATGCAAATATGTTTTCTGAATTTAAAGGAGCTATATTTTTTTTATTTCGTACAATTATTGTTTTGCTTATAATATGTTATTGATCCACCGTTTTTGATTTTATTTGTTACCCCTAAGTCCATAACTACTACAACGTGATAGGCGAAATATAAAAAAAATAATTTTCCAAAACTTCTTCAACTTGCAAATACCATATATTAAGTTTTAATATTAGTGAACCCATTATAAAAAGTCTATAGCTTCGCCCCTGAGAACAATCATACCTTTAGTTCTATCTAACTATCACTTAAAGTATAACTTATGTTATACATAATCATAATATCTAATTTTAATATTAATAAGACATCTTATTCCTCGCAAAAACTTTTGTACAAGGTTTGTGACTCTGTTTGAGAGTTTTTAGAATTTAAAACTTAAACTTTGATTCCAACAAGAAAATTATCGAAAGGAAAACCATAACGCCATCGCTTTAGTATACTTTCGATCATCCATCATTCTTATACTGGAGATGCGATTTATGACCAACTTGTCGATTTGTTTAACCAGCACTGAATGCGGTTTCTCACCATGCCGCCTCCCATTCCTTTCATACCAAATTGTTCCTGAAACATGTATCTGAGGAGGAACAAATGTACTTTTTGCCTTGATTGATCATTGATAAGACGAGTGTCCTCATCCCATTCACTAGTGTATTGCACATACAATAACTTTTGAGTAACGTTTCTCCATATACCTCTGAGAATCTCCATTGGAAGAAAAGGTGGTTTCTGAGTTTCGAGCATCGCAGAACAGAGAGGAAAGTTGTTGCCGTTGCAATGTTCTAGTGGGAGATTCTGTTATCTGTTGGAAGCCTATTCTTGATAACTATCCAAACCATGAAGGGGTAGTATTTTGGGGTGTTGAATTGAAACCTGATACCTATGTACCAGTCGACCGTTGGCTGGGCTGTTCGAGTTAGTCTCCAAGATTCCTTAGAGCTAAACCATGCTCTGTATAAGAGAATAGAGCTTCTAAATCAGCTTTTAATAAGGTACGATGGCCTTGACGGGGATCAGCTTTTGATCAGCTTCCACATCCATTTTTTAATCTATGTAACAATATTTCTCTCAAAATATCACTTTAACGCAATACTATTAAATGATTCAAACTTCCAGAATATGTATTTGTTGATATAGTATTCAGATGTATCACTCTCAGTTTCAGACACAGAAGAGAGTTGCATAAAGAGATGTTAACAAATTAGGAAGATAACTCCATTTCCACAACAAAGCAATATATAATATATTATGAACACGTTTAGCAAATGACAGTTTGGCCGAGTGGTCTAAGGCGCCAGATTTAGGCTCTGGTCCGAAAGGGCGTGGGTTCAAATCCCACAGCTGTCATATTTTTTTCTGACTCCTTTGTTCATCTTTTTTTTTTCCAATGGACGTTGTTGACTTCGCCGCAAGTCAAGTAAGTATTAACATAGTATCCGGTAGAATGTAGACGTGGTATTGGTAATGGGTCAATGTCAAGTAAGCATAGTATCCGGATACAGGTTGTCCAAATCGACTATATCATCATATTGTATTTGAATGAATCCTTGATCCATATGAGACCATTAATTGAATTCGTTTTAAAATAACATATATATTGTGAATGTGTCAACTGAAAGATATATATATAATTTTGGCCTTTACATTGGACAAAAATAACAATAACATATCTAAAGAAAATAAAATACTATATTTTTATCCATAACTAAACAAGGCAAGATATATTAAAATGTAACAAAAAAAGAAAGAAAGAATAGGTAAAAAAAGTTGTGCGATGAAAGTATATATGAAAGAAGTACAACTTGAAGCAATTGGTGGTATTTAGATAAATGGAAAAATAAACAAAAATTCAGTCAAGGAATTGAATAAACAACAAATATGAATGTCTGTTAATTTTGTTCTTCGTCAAAATTGGAGAATATTTTTTTTCTTTATAAATTCATTCTTCCATAAAGAATTTAGAAGAATATAGTGGAACCTACCTAGGCCTGGAACGGATCGGATATCCGGGCAATTTTAAGGTATCCGGATCCGGATCCTTATCCGGCGGATCAATAATTTTACCATCCTTATCTGGATCCGGAGTTCTCGGATATCCGGGTGTCGGATATCCTTCAAAAAATTGTAATATCCGGCGGATATCCGGATTTGGATTTGGATCCTTAAAATAAATAAATAAAATAATATTAATATATATATAATATTAACAATAATTTAAAATATATATATATATATATATATATAATGTTTTTAATTATTTCTATATATAATATTACAAAATTTACATAAAATTTACATATACTATCATAAAAATGAAAATATATTACATAAAGTTAGTTTTTATATATAGATATTACTATTTTTGAAATAGTTATTAATAAAACTTACGGATCCGGATATCCGGACTAGAAAATCAAGATATCCGGATCGGGATCCGGCTTTGACGGATACAACATTTTACTATCCGGATCCGGATTCGGCCCCTCTGGATATCCGGATTTTTGGATCGGATCCGAATCGAATCTCGGATCGAATCCAAATCTCGGATAAAAGTCTCAGGCCTAATTATCTACCTACTAATAATTTGAATAAAAATTCAACATAATTTGTGTAAAATTGGAGAAACAAACAATTCACCATAATTCTTTTTAAAACATGGTTACCAATTGTAACTGGCTATTTTCATTACTCAATATGTATATATAAATAGAAGTATATTATCAGAGAATATCGTTGTACATATCTATCCGAAAACAAATGTCGATAAGAAAATTCAGATTATAACAAAACTTTGAGAGAAAAATTTTGTTTTCCCTTTCTTTTCCGGGTTGAAAAAAGATAAATTAAAATGCTTGACATATTAAATTGCTCATAAGAAAACAAAACTTGAATATCATTCCAAAAAAACACTACTTGTATATCTATATTATTAAGACTCAAATACAAAATTGGAGTCTTCGAAAACTTGAATAGGACAATTAAAAAAATTTAGAGTATTTGGCAACATGGATTGTAATCTTTTTAAAAAAAAAATCATTTTTTTTGGAAACAATGATAGTAATTTTAAGAAAAAAAGTAATACGCTTATTTTATTAAGAAAAATTGAAAGTCCTTCGTATTATAAGAAACTATCTATCCGTGCCAGTTTTAAAATATACGAAAATGGGTCAATCTAATTGCCTAAAACTTTTTTTTTCTAAACTAACCATAAAACAAAATTTAAACTTTATATACATATTTTAAATCAAAATAATAATTCAAAGTTGATTTATATCAAAAATTGATTCAAAAATATACATATATTCAAAAATAGATTTTTACTAAACTATTTTTCAATAACCATTATAAAAAAATGTTGTCAATATATATAAGAAAAATACAATACAAAGCCCAATTTGAAATACCAACTCAAATTATGGTTTTTATATTTCATATTAAGTTTTAAAAATATAATATATGTAATTATTTATATGATGGTACGAATAAAATACTATTAATTATACGATTACTTATATGATGGTACGTATAAAATACGATTAATTATATGATGACAATATATGATATATAATAATGACTAGGGATGGACTTTCGGGTACCCATACGGATTTGGTTCTGATCGGTTTGCGTTTCGGATTTTTGGGGTCAGAGATTTCAGCCTTATTAGGATGTTTCTAAATTTTGGTTTGAGTTTGATTCGGATCTTTGCGGGTTTGGTTCGGGTTTGGATAACTATTTAAATTATTTTTAAAGTTTTAAATCATTATATATTTTAAATTTCTCAACATCTATAAATAAAATAATATATTACCTATAAATTTGAATAACATATGTCAGAATACCCAAGCTTAACATATCAATTGGCTTGATTTAAAATTTTGGATACGGAATCAATAATTATTTTAAGTATTTTTGGTGATTTGAGTATGCTTTAACTATTTCAAATATTTACTTTTGACTATCTATATATATTTTCAAGTATTTAAACCAATTTAAAAGTATCATTCTTGATGTTTTATATACGTAAAATCTAAAAATAATTAATATATATAAGTATATAAATCTATTTTTAGATAAATTCGGGTACCCGAATACTTCGGTTCGGATCAGATTCGGTTCTCTAAATAACAAAATTTTGAATAATTCAAATATTTAATCAGTTTATGTTCGGGTTTGTTACTATATTTTCGGATCGGTATCGGTTCTGTTCCTCAGATTCATTTTGCCAAAACTTAATAATTACATGAAAAACAAATATCAACATATTTTTTAAAATATACATCCGCACAGGCGCGCGGATCAAAATCTAGTAGATATCTTATTAATACAGCCTACTAGGTTTTTGATTCTTCAAGTCAGAACTCAGAAGACGTGTTAATGCATTACATTATATATATACTTAAAAACCGGATATATATATTTCTGTAGAAACAAAAATGACGATAATTGTTTTGTTTTTAAAGTACTCACTAGTCAAACACTATGTTGCGCACAATGGTTTTAAGTTTCAATGATGCTACTCTTTAGACCAAAAAGGGTGGTCTTTCTCAGTTGCCAAACTCAGTTCACATTCTTTTTTCATATAAGCGACTAAGCGTTGACGCGCGCTTATTATATAAATTGAGTAAAATACACTACATATTATAAAAAGCTATGTCAAGTTTCAAATATATTAGGAGTGTTCAATCCGGATATCTGTTCGGTTTCGGTTCAGTTTTTTCGGTTTTTCGGTATTTCGGTTAGTAAAATATAACTACCATTATACCAAAACATAATTATTTATTTTGGGATCATATTATATAAATTTTAGAGTTATATTGTCACCGCAGTCATTTATTAAAAATATATTATATTTTCAAATAAAAAAGCAAAAAAATAAAAACGCTTATACCTTCAAATGAAATAATCAAATCTAGAATTAAAATCAAAGCTCGAAATTTTGAAAATAAAAATAAAAAACAAAAGAGAAGTATGAAAGAAAATGTTTCAACTCTTCATATTCAGTGTTCATTAAAGTCATGTTTCGTCGAGTGAAACTCTGTTCGTTTATAAATAAGAAAAAAATTGTGAAGAATTTTTTCTAGTTATTACCTATCAAATTTATAAC
>NC_027756.1:19286600-19324154 GCF_000695525.1 Brassica oleracea var. oleracea
ACTTCAGTTACGATGAATTGTTATTTAATTATATTTTAAGTGTTTTTCAAATTATGATTCTTTATTACTATAAAAATATGGTAATAATTATTAACAAAAGAATAACTTATATAACAAATATATTTTTCATGTGACGTTATAAAATATGTACATATTTACATGTTTTTACTTTTGATCGGTTTTGTTCGGTTTATTCGGTTTAATCGGTTATAAACCAAACCGTATCCAAATCCTACGTTTTTTATAAAATCATATCCATTCGGTTTATATGGTATATACCAAAACCATACCATATTGTCTATTTCGGTTCGGTTCGGTTCGGTTCGGTATGGTTCGGTTTTACCATATTGAACGGGCCTAAAATATATGTATACTGATTATTTTCGTACGTATGTTTAGTTAAACGACCAAGCAAAATACAATTGTTTTCATTTTAGCAGTAAAATATAAAGAGTTGAATATAACGTTTGTATACAGAAGAATATTGATTTATTAGCGAGATTAAATGAATGAAGATATAGTACATTTTAAGAATGTGTATGACTGGCAGAGTGGGAATGCATTTAGTGGCTTTATATGCAACTTGGCCGAATTATCATGAACTATATATTAATGCGACTAGGCCGAAAATATATTGCGTTTTGGCCTTTTCACATCCGTGATATGATCCTTAAATTTAATATCGTCTTGACAGCATGTTCATATGTACAATCCCACGACTTTAAGTGTGTATATACTATATATAGACTATTATCTCATATCATAAGTCATAATATTTTCTCGCCATTTTCAACTCATCTAAACCATGACTTCACTCTCAAAGACAAATTTGATCTTAACTCTCTTCTTCGTATTCTCTTGCTCATCACTTGCGAAACAGAAGTTTAAACCAGAGACTGAAGCTTTAATATCCTTCAAGAAAGGTATTTCCGAAGACCCTTTAGGGATATTGTCTGACTGGACCACCACCGGTCTGGTACAACACTGCAATTGGACCGGAATCACCTGCGATCGTACCGGTCACGTTGTCTCTGTTTCCTTGATGGAGAAGCAACTTCAAGGTGTCCTGTCTCCAGCCATAGCAAATCTCACCTATCTCCAGGTTCTTGATCTCACTTCTAATAGTTTCTCCGGCGAAATACCGTCAGAAATAGGGAACTTAACAGAGCTTAACCAGCTCATTCTTTACTTGAATTATTTCTCTGGTTCAATTCCGTCTGAGATTTGGAGGCTTAAGAATATTGTGTATCTTGACCTGAGGGATAACTTGTTGACCGGTGATGTTCCTGAAGCGATCTGCAAAACTATATCTTTGGAATTAGTAGGATTTGAAAACAACAACTTAACCGGAACGATGCCAGAATGCTTAGGAGATTTGGTTCATCTCCAAATCTTTATAGCAGGCTTGAACCGGTTTAGTGGTTCTATTCCAGTATCAATTGGTACTTTGGTTAATCTGACGGATTTTAGCCTGGATAGTAACCAGTTAACCGGTAAAATTCCGAGAGAGATAGGAAATCTCTCGAACTTACAAGCTCTAGTTTTAGCTGAAAACTTGTTGGAAGGAGAGATACCAGCTGAGATCGGAAACTGCACGAGCTTGAACCAACTTGAGCTGTATAGTAACCAGTTAACCGGGGCAATACCAGCTGAATTAGGGAATTTGGTACAGCTGGAGGCACTCCGGTTATACAAGAACAAGCTGAATTCGTCAATTCCATCCTCATTGTTTCGGTTAACGAGGTTAACCAATTTGGGACTGTCGGAAAACCAGTTGGTTGGCCCAATACCGGAAGAGATTGGTTTCCTTACGTCAGTTAAAGTCCTTACGCTTCACTCCAACAACTTAACAGGAGAGTTTCCACAGTCAATCACAAACATGAAGAACTTGACAGTGATAACAATGGGATTCAATTTGATTTCCGGTGAGCTCCCGGCGAATCTGGGGCTTCTTACAAACCTTCGAAACCTTTCTGCACACGACAATCTTCTTACCGGGTCAATACCTTCTAGCATAAGTAACTGCACCAGTCTTAAACTCCTGGACCTGTCTCATAACCAGATGACTGGCGAGATTCCTAGGGGTTTAGGACGTATGAATCTTACATTTCTTTCTCTTGGGCCGAATCGGTTTGCAGGCGACATTCCAGATGATATATTTAACTGTTCATACATGGAAACTCTTAATCTGGCACGGAACAACCTCACAGGAACGCTCAAGCCATTCATCGGGAAGCTTCAGAAGCTACGGATTTTGCAGCTATTTTCTAACTCACTCACCGGACCAATTCCTCGAGAGATAGGGAATCTGAGAGAACTGAGTCTCTTGCAACTCAACACTAATCATTTCACGGGAAGAATCCCAAGTGAGATATCAAATCTGCCTCTACTTCAGGGGCTTCAGCTGGATACAAATGACCTCGAAGGTCCAATTCCTGAAGAAATATTTGGTATGAAGCAACTCTCAGAGCTCTATCTGTCCAACAACAAGTTCTCAGGTCCAATTCCTATCTTGCTCGCAAATCTTGAATCTCTTACCTACTTGGGTCTTCATGGAAACAAGTTCAGCGGGTCTATCCCTGCAAGCCTTAAGACACTTTCGCATCTCAACACATTGGATATCTCCGACAATCTTCTCACCGGAACCATCCCTGAAGAGCTGATATCGTCGATGAGAAACTTGCAGCTTACCCTCAACTTCTCAAACAATTTATTGTCAGGAACCATCCCTAATGAGCTTGGAAAGCTAGAAATGGTTCAAGAGATCGACTTTTCAAACAATCTCTTCTCTGGGTCTATTCCAAGATCTTTACCAGCCTGCAAAAACATGTTGTTCTTGGATTTTTCACGGAACAATCTCTCAGGTCAGATTCCAGATGAAGTTTTCCAACAAGGCGGCATGGACATGATCAAAAGCTTGAACCTTTCAAGGAACAGTCTCTCTGGTGGAATCCCTCAAAGCTTCGGGAACATGACGCATTTAGTCTCTCTGGATCTCTCTTATAACAATCTCACAGGCGAAATCCCAGAGAGCCTCGCCAATATTTCGACGCTGAAACATCTCAAACTAGCTTCAAACCACCTCAAAGGCCACGTCCCTGAGTCCGAGTCCGGTGTGTTCAAAGACATCAACGCAGATGATCTGATGGGAAACACAGAGCTCTGCGGCAGCAAGAAGCCTCTCAAGCCATGTATGATAACCAAGAAGAAGTCAAGCCACTTCTCCAAAAGAACAGAAATCATCGTGATTGTTCTTGTATCAGCTGCAGTTCTTCTTCTCATACTCCTTGTCCTGATTCTCATCTGCTGCAGAAAAAAGGAGAAACAGACTGAAGCCTCATCAGAATCTCCAATGCCGGATTTGGATTCAGCTCTGAAGCTAAAGAGATTCAACCCAAAAGAGCTTGAACAAGCAACAGACTCATTCAACAGCGCCAACATCATCGGCTCAAGCAGCTTAAGCACAGTATACAAAGGTCATCTCCAAGACAACACAGCCATCGCAGTAAAAGTCCTAAACCTAAAGCAATTCTCCGCAGAATCAGATAAATGGTTCTACACAGAAGCCAAAACGCTAAGCCAGCTAAAGCATCGAAACCTAGTCAAGATCCTAGGATTCGCTTGGGAGAGCGGGAAGATGAAGGCATTGGTGCTTCCGTACATGGAGAAAGGAAGCTTAGAGGACGCGATTCACGGCTCCGGTGAACAGATCGGAGGCTTCACCGAGAGAATCGATCTGTGCGTTGATATCGCTAGCGGAATCGATTACCTTCATTCTGGATTCGGATTCCCGATCGTTCACTGCGATCTGAAGCCGGCGAATATACTCCTCGACGGAGATCGAGTCGCTCACGTCAGCGATTTCGGGACTGCGAGGATTCTAGGGTTACGTGAAGATGGAAGCGTTACAGCTTCTACATTAGCATTCGAGGGGACGATTGGGTACTTAGCACCAGGTAAAATTCAAAATCCAAACAATATTTTATAAGTCAAAACATACGCGGCTTAAGGGAAGCTTCGAACCTAGCTCCTCTTGAACAATATAGAGAACCGTAAACCACTAGACTAGACAAATTTCAAAACGACCGGTAAAAAGTTAATCAAATGAAGATAGGAAGCCCATGCTTTATTGGGCCAGGGCCGGTTCCATTGATTCACTCACTATTTTCTTTCTTCAATGATCAGAGTTTGCTTATATGAGGAAAGTAACGACGAAAGCGGACGTGTTCAGCTTCGGGATTGTGATGATGGAGCTGATGACGAAACGGAGACCGACTTCGGTGATCGATGAAGAATCACAAGGGGTGAGTCTGCGTCAATTGGTGGAGGAAGCGATTGGAGATGGAGTGGAAGGGATGATTAGGGTTCTTGATTCGGAGATTGGGTTATCTATTGTTACTAGGAAGCAGGAAGAGGCTGTTGAAGATTTGTTGAAGCTTTGTTTGTACTGTACCAGCTCTAGACCTGAGGATAGGCCCGATATGAATGAGGTTCTTGCGCATTTGATGAAACTCAGAGGGAAGACGATCCCAGTTCCAGATCGCAATGGTGATTTAGAAGTGTAACAGTAATGGTTTAATCAAAGTCGAAGACGAGCTTTGTTGTGCGAGTGTCGTACTATGTTTATGTTTTCCTTTTTTTCTCTTAATTTATTGGGCTTGAATAAAGGGGCTAACAACTATTGTATGAAATTGTAAAAATCTCTGATGAGTTGATTGCATTTGCGCAAGTGTTAGACGCTTGATTAAATTGGAAGGAAGCCACTTCGCAGTTTATTCAAATTTTCCCAAGTAGAGAAGTTGATCAGCCGTATCTCACATCTGTTTGGATTACTATTTTCTCTTCCACAAGATTGTTATCTTACTTTTAACATTTTTCAACAGATTAATAAAATTACTAAAAATGCTTTTTATCTTTAATTAATATATTTAAAATACATTAACAAAACTTATCTGTCCAATCTTTATAATATTATTTACCGACAGTTGTAGATGTTACCTTGCAGAAGAGAACAACAAAGAATGAATAAACGATGGTACCATGAAAATTGTGAAATCATATGATATATACCAACCAAATATTTGATTGATACTTTAACATCACTATACATTTATAAACGGGCCACACAAATTTTTTGCTTAATGCTTACAAAACAAAAATATAGAGAGTATATTAAACAAAACTAAATTGAAAACTATCGCTTTAATGTCGTATGCTTTCCGAATCTGACATCATTGGTCTTGGCTTTGTTGAACGGACTATGTTATGCCCAAGAGAGTTTACTTCAGGAAGAAAAAAAGAGTGATCGGGAAGAGAAACGAAGATGAAGAACAGAGCAAAAATGAAGGAGAAATCAGTAGAGATAGGTTGTCTAATCAAACAAGTATTAAAAGGTGAATATGGTGAGTTTTTAAACTGTCCACATAAGCGAAAAATCAGCCAATTATGTGCTTCTGTTTTGCCACCTCACATTCTCTTTGTCGACATGGGCCAAATGTATTAGGTTTTTCAAAAAAAATGTTTGTGGTCCATTGAGACCCATCTGAGACCCTTTCTCTTTTGTGTGTCCGTTAGCTTTCCCCGACGATCATCCTCTCTTCCACGTCATCCCGGTAACGCTTCTGATCGACTTTACTGATTTCGTATGATGTGACTTATTGCAATTAATTAATCATACGTTTGGTTGTTCGACATGGTTTTGGTTGATGAGATTCAGATTTGTCACCTCCTCCATCAAGCGAAGCGGCTGTATATATGGTCTCATGGTCGTCAAGTCAAGTCATAAACCTCTTTCGTATCATACTCTTGCGGAAACCCTGGGACTAAAACTTCAATGGCGATTACTTAGCACCACTTAACCAAACTCTGCGTTTTATGTTTTAGTAGATTAAGGGTTTCATTGTTCTCTTTCTTCGACCTTTCAACCTTGCCGCCATCGCTGATTTTAACATGCAAACCGACGATTTGTTTTCTTAAGAGAAGAAGGAGCCAGTGTGCCGTAGGATGGAGCAGACGGTGGCGTGGATGAGGATGGCGGCTTTGGTGCGTCGTAGGGCACAGAGTAAGGAGAGAAAGTTGATGACCGTACGGTGGATTGTTTCCGTCGGAGGAGTAAGGTGGCTGTTGATTTCCACAGCCGTAACAGTAACCTGACATCGCTGGAAACAAAAAGGTAAACACTTTTCAAAAGAGATCGAAGAAGAGAATGATTTAGCCTTAAAGCTCTGTTTCTTTTAGTTTTTGATAGACTTTTTTTTTGTTTCTACATGACTTAGGAGAAAGAAGCAAAGAAAGAAGCTTTTAGGAAGTATTTAGAGTTCAGTGGAGTTATTGATTCTCTCACCAAAGATATTGTTTCTTTTTGTACATTACACCATTACTAAAACATACTGCAACAGTTTCTGTATCAAATAGTTTGATCGTTTTCTAACATAATAATTTGATTTATACTCTTTCGTATGTTCTGGAACACAATGTGGGTTTCAAATGTACTTCTGGTTGTTTTGTATGAGCAGGATGACAAGGAGTTCCTGGACACCTGCTTTGTTTCCAACCAATATGTACACAGGTGATCATAGCTTTTATGAACTTAATCCTCATATGACTTATGTTCGTATGAATAAGATCTAGGCCTTGCAGCCCAGATAGTTCATGTGGCAATTGCTGCAACTTTGTTGAATTCCCCCGTAAACTCTTAACCGGTCAGGTACTGATAACTTTCTCTGCTGATATACATTTTCATCTGTCCGTTTTTATGATCATTAATGGTTGATTTCTGCGGGACATGTCCTACAAAGATCAGTCAATACTGTATGAGCCCATCAAAGAGCTTGATATCATGTTAAACCAATTGAGTTAAAACCAGATCCACCTGTGCCTTATCAATTCTGTTGAGGAAAGTTCAGACTTTTGTTTTGTTTATAGACTGTTTTAGTAGATGCAGGAGTTTCAGTAGATATAATTTCAGGCGTGAATGATCCAGTAACTTTGCATTATATCAGCAGGTTTGCAAATACATAACAAACACTAGAAAAAAAATGTTAGTATGGACATATTATCTTAAGGCCGTTTTCCTTTTCTACAGCCACCGATCAGTTGCCTTTTCCCTCGATCAACACCTTATAACACCTTCAGATCATGTAGAAATCTTCACTCATTTGATGTGGATAATATCAGGTATGATTACTGTACATAATGGACACAATCTCTTAACTGTAGTTCATTTTTTTAGCTAAACCTGTTGGGTTCTTTTTGACATTTTCTTGCAGATTTCTTGGAACTTATGGTAAGAAAATCAATGACCTTCACAAGTACTCAGAAGCTAAAAGCAAGCTTGATTTTGTCGAAATAACACTGAGGTGGAGACATCTTGCTCCCACTGCACCTAATACACTTAGTGAGAATTCACCTCCCCCATTGCAAAATATACATTTTAAAACTTTCATTTTTGAGTCTATTGGTTTGATTCACTTCTTTGCAGACTGTTATCCTTTCACTGATGGAGACTCTTTCGTGATTGAAACTTGCCCTCATGTCATAAATATAACAACTGTTTGGTAAAAGGTACAATCTCCTTCCATAGAGATTGATTATATAATTATATAAATACATGGTAGATACTTTTTTTTTGTTTCTTGGGTCAAATAGTGCTCTAAGTATGCTGGGTAATATATTAATTTTGCAGGGTCAGAAGGTCAGCTGGTTAGGTTGATCTGCATTCCTAAATTTTGTGAGAACGGTATTGCTGTTGCAGTGAGTTGAAATTTGAGAAGATACCATCCTTAGTGGAATTCAATTCTTCTTTCGTATCTCAATTCATCAAATATGGTTGTTCTTTGGCAGAAGAACTAAAGGAATCTAGAGTGTCACACGCGTAGCTTTAACATCTATCTATACTAATAATGGAGAGTTTTCTCTCTTTCTCCTTGCTGCCACATCATCCATAGCAGGGGGCAAAAGATGACACGTGTCTGCCTTTGGTTTCAATTCTTTCTCCTATTTTTCGGCTAAGAAACTTAATAATCGCGGGCTCCAATATATTTACGGCCCATTGCATGTTTCGTATAATGGGCCATTCAGCCGGTTAGCACTACTAGCCCACTCTACCCCATTTGTTTCGTAAGTGGATATGAGCCCCTTTTTTGACCTTTCAATGTTTACAACTGGGCCCAACAGGAGCAACCCCACTCCAGTGACAGTCGTCCTCTCCAAACCCTAACTTCTGATTTTCCATCTGAGAGAAGAGCAGAGTAACGCATGCGACTCCCTTTAAGAGGTTGCCATTAACCTTCACATTCATTCTCATTTACGCGACAACCCACTAAGTCTCATTAATTTCCCATGACCGCCCTCTTCAGCTTCTCCGCAATCTCTCACCTATAAAAAGGCATCTCTGGCGCCATGGTTCTTATTCATTTGGCTTCTCCACTCAACACACAGGCACTAACCTTTACCGGCAATTGTGACCTCCCAGCTATCGCTCTCCTAAAAAAAGTAAGTCATATGACCATTAATTTGACATATAGAACGCTGTTCTCAAGTTTACTTATTCCCATTGGAAAATGATTTTGTCGTAAGGTGTCTGAATCCTTATTGCTTGATTTGTCTTTTCTCAAATTCTGTTTTTTTTTTTTTATAAATTAATTTTGATTTTTCAATGTTTTTTGTTTAAATTGATTTTTCGATGTAAATAGCTAAAACAAATTACTTTATATGTTTGTGTGATGCAGAAATGGTAAGCTTTCTCACGATTGGTGGAGGAGGAAACCTAGGACTTTAGGAGGGATAACAACAGGTGATGCCTTCACCTATCTCAAAGCTGTTATAGGACATCTTTCAAGACAAGAAAGACAAGTATGACACTTTCCTCAGAGTTAACAAATACCCTTCTTGTCACTTCCATTTTTGGTCCTACAACAGGAAGTGTGCTTAGTTTCTTGGTGTCTCATGTTGGTTTTTTATAGTTGCCACTAATGGCGTCATAGCAAGAGTAAGAGAGTTGTTCAAGGGCTATGACGACTTGCTTTCGGGGTTTAATACTTTCTTGCCCAAGGGATACAAAATAACCCTTTCGTAGAAGAAGGCAGTGGATCTCGGAGAAGCTACCGATCAGGGTATGTATCTAATGTTGTAGAATCATATACCATTTTAGTCATGGATCTAAAACAGTTAACTTATAACTGCAGGTGCGCTTTGGGAGCGATAACCGTGCATATAAGAAGTTTCTAGACATCTTTAACATGTATAGAGGGGAAATCAGTCTATCTCTGATGTATAACAAGATGGTGTGTTTACAGTTGATCAGGTTCTTCTTATTACTCTCTCTCCGGAAGGAATAACTACCAGGTGATAAGAGTTCTCCAGATCCTGCCATGCATCCAAGGAATTTTGAGAAGTTCTACTCCTAGATTATTCTTTCTAAAAGATGCTCATATCTTTGTTAATAAGATGACGAAATATAGTGTGAAAACTGATTTCTCAATATAATAAGTTGCCGTAAAGAAACTTTATATATTACGAGACTCGACCTCTTTACGTAAAAGAATAAATTCACTTCTTAGAGCACTCTTCTTTACCGTTAAAATATTAGAAAATAATCAAGAGCAAGGAGAGGAGGAGATTAATCTCTCCGATGAAAATATCAACAACATTTTTTGAAAGACTCTTGAGATAGTTGGCATTGTACAAATGATCTATGCAATTTTTATGATCATAAATTTATTGTATAACTACAATATATTTAAAATATTACTTTATATTGGTGAGACTGGATGCTCTTAGAGTTTTACGGCCTCTGTGTTAATAAGATAACGAAATAGACTCCTAAACTGATTTCTCATTATAACAAGGATGACAATCCATCACAGAAATTCTAATCTGTCCTAGAGAAACAACACAATTCGCAGTGCACCCACTTCCTTTCTCTGTTACTATGAAACATCAGTTACTTACTAATATTATTAGGAGATCTCGGAGACTATGAATTCACCTAGAATATATTACCATGTAACTATTAGGAAAGTATTAATGTATAAATTAGATTTCTTATTCTATTATGTAAGGAACTTGCTAGACAAGTTATGTATCTATATCAATAAGCCTATTGGCTAAGTTAAAGAGATCAGAGATAAACTATTACAGTACTTAGGTTTTGTCCAAATGTGACAAATATACTTACAATAAATTCCTACAGCTGTTACAAATGCTACAAATAAGCAATAGGTCATAAAAAAACAAAGTAATCATAGTCAAAGCCTTCTAAAGTATAACGTCGTATTCACCAGCCCCTACCAGAGAAACATGCGGAAGCTCGAGCCACCGGCTAGCTGCCATGTGAATGAAATGGAAAATTACTGCAACACTTGCTTATACTTCAAGCAGATCAAGCAATTTGTTCCATTCCTCTGAGACTATGCTAATGTCTCTGATTTAAGTAGAACACCACCCCGTGGTTTCCGTATTACTTAGCATATTACAAGAGTCACTTATGTTTTCGGCATTTTCTTATTAATAAAGTCCATATAAGAAAAACAAATCTTGAACACGGTTCAAACATAATTGGCTATGCCTTCGTACAGTTGGAATCAGAATACCGTATACAATCGAAGCAATGCTAATGAACTATACGACCAAAGCATGATCTGTTGTTCAACACCTGTTTACAGAAACTTTTTTCTATCATAACTGTTACCCTTCCAACCCAGCCCTTAAACCCCCAACTTTACAAAGAAGCTGTTCAATTTCCTGACAACTCGCTATACTTCATGCTCCCTCCTATTTATAACCATCATTTGTGAACTTAGGGATCATTTTATTGTTACACTGAACGATCACAAAAAAAAAAGGTTCATGTTAAAAGAAAAATAGACAAGGGAAAAGGGAAATGTTCCACCGGAGATCTGATCAAAGGTAACCGGGAGAAAGCCTACGGAAAGAACATGATTCTCATCATACCCCCAAGACGTTGCCATACCGATAACCTACTTGAGAGATGTCCCAATTATTCCATTACAAACAGAGTGATAAAATCATCCGTTTTGTTATGTGATACCACAGCCGTTCACAAATTACCATGTTCAGTCTGCAAGCATCTTCTTCTTCATGACACTTGATTTACTCACCTTTCATTTACGTTTTTCCATTTCTATAATAACTTCCTTCTACCACAAATTGCATGATTTGGTTTTAAAGTTTTACTTACGGGCCTCTAAACATTTACATTATTAAAAAAATATTCATTAGTTATTTCTACATCTACCAAACGTATATATTAGACGCTAACATAAAATTCCAAAAAATAAGATTTAGCGACCAATTCGCTCCAAAATAAAATGTAAAAATAAGAAGATTTCTTGACAAACAAGTTAATACTCACGCTACCTAACTTAAAAACATCCAACGGCCTTTTTCACGTAAGAAAAGGCCTTGACCACGAGTCACACAACTAAAATAACAAAACGGAAAAACCTTTTTCACGTAAGAAAAGGCCTTGACCACGAGTCACACAACTAAAATAACAAAACGGAAAAACCTTTTTCACGTAAGAAAAGGCCTTGACCACGAGTCACACAACTAAAATAACAAAACGGAAAAACCTTTTTCACGTAAGAAAAGGCCTTGACCACGAGTCACACAACTAAAATAACAAAACAAAAAAACCGTGGCTCCTTTATCACCCGGTTGTCTATGCTAAAGAGATTACCCACTAAAGATCGATTAATCACTTGGGGATTAGTAGTTCCTGATATGTATGTGTTGTGGACTTCTCAAGTCGAATCTCACCAGCATCTCTTCTTTGAGTGTTCTTATACTGGTGCTATTTGGTCTAAGTTCTGTGACAGATTTATTCCTCTCCTCCAACAGATCTTTCCGCTGCAGTCTCGATGTATTTGAGTTGCCAGGGTGTTTATTCATCATCGCAGGTGAAAATTGTTATGAAGCTACTTGTGCAGGTTATTGTTTATTTTCTATGGAGAGAGCGTACTGGCCGAATATTTAGAGACATCAGTCCCCAACCGATGGTTTTCTTCAAGATGGTGGACCAGCAAATAAGAGACAGGTTGCTCTCCTTTTCACCGGGTCCAAATGATCTCACTCTCTTCTAGAGCTTTACTTTAGGTTTATTGATCCTTTTAGCTAATGTTGTTTTTCAGTTATTTACTTTTTTTGCTATCGTAATAAGTTGCTCTTGCAACATGTAAAATTCATAAAATGGTTATAAATCTTAACATTTTGACCAAAAAAAAATTATAATAACAAAATACCCAAACTCTTCTAACAGAGCCAGCTACACAATCACTAAACATACTACAATTTCCAAATTTTAGGAAGGCCCAACCAATGTGCCGGCTACCAGACAGACCCAATTTTAAAATCCTAAATTAATAATATTTACACATTCGTGCTTCAAACTTCAGTACAAAACCTGACCAAACCCGTAACTACCTACAAATTTAGGATCTCCCCTAAGAAAGCATACTCTTAAACTAAATGCAATATATAGTAAAACTCCAGTAAACTGTTCTTTCGAAAACAACACTTTCAATCACTAACACACACCACAAATAACATTTTCATCCAAAACATAGTATAAAGAAAATAACATCAACACTCCGCGCTTAGCGCGGACAAACCACTAGTTCAGTTATAAAGTTAATCACAACACTGGAAAATGTAGGTCTCTAGGTCCTACCAAATAGATATATGTTATGTATTTTCCAGAGAAATACTTTTTGAGATCTTTGGAAGTGTTATTGTATTATTTCATTACTTTGTATATATAATTTTATAAATTTCAGAGTTTTTTTTTTTAGAAAACCAAACTATTACAATTCTATATTGTTCGTATAAATTGTTAAAATTTTAAACCTGAATTTCATATCTCTTGCCTTACACTATTTAATTTATATACTAACAACTGCGTAAATAAACATTAACCCATAAATCTCAGGTTTT
Source organism: Brassica oleracea var. oleracea (assembly GCF_000695525.1). NCBI lineage: Eukaryota > Viridiplantae > Streptophyta > Magnoliopsida > Brassicales > Brassicaceae > Brassica > Brassica oleracea. Next base: position 19,299,555 of record NC_027756.1, read on the forward strand.
GAACATGAAACCGCTAATAACGCTAATGATCGATCAAATCATTACGAAGATAAGATATGAAAATATAAACACACGAGTTTACCGGTCATTTTTATATCAACCTAATCAAGTTGTTTCACTTCCAGTGTTCCATTTATCACCATAATAGACAACCTGGAGAAACAAAAAAAAAAAAAAAAACGACAATCTTGTACACAAAACTACATAACGCATCAATAACTAATCCGGAGACACCGCCAAGTCAGCCGTTTGTAAAAACGTATCATATTTAATTTTCTTTTCTTGTGTCTCTGTTTCCTCTTCATGCAATCTCCGTTACCGAGTCTCCTCTGCCATCAATAGTGTTTTCTTTAGTAACTTTTAATGAATTATTTTCAACTTCCTCTTTCTCCTTATTTAAAAACCCATTCGTTTCTCGAGAAAAATATTCTTTGTACCCTTTCTTGAGTGAATCTACTCCCGAAAAAATTAACGATATGTTCTTTGTCAAATATCTGAACTATGTTTTATTTTTTTGTCGTCTTTGATTCTGATTGTGATTTTTTTTTTTGGTTTCAGCACAACGCTTTCCATGAGTCATCACATATCTGAGTATGATATGGCAGAAGAAGGAGATCTATTCAAAGCTCTTGAAAAGGTAGTCTTATTCGTTGATCAACTCTCAGCTTCTTTATCAATGATCTATTGTGGCAAAGACTTTGCACGAGCTTTGTTTTATAAAAACGTATTCACCTGTTGCTTTTTACTGTATTGAGTTTTTTGATTTCAAGATTCACATATAACCTAAGCTATGTTGTTGAGAACTCCTGTATGGGTGATGATAACGCAATAGACCACTTTCGTTTGGCGCCGAAGGAGGTTTCAACCCTCTAGGCTTTTTGCAGGTTCCAGGGAACTTGGGAAGCTTGGCTCAGTGTTGATCCCTCTTAGCTCACTGCTACGACTTTTTCAATGTTTGATTATTTTTATAAGCAAAAGAAACTTGGGCTGACACATATGTTGTTAGTCCTAATGCTAAAATAATGAAATCAACATTTATTTCATTATTGATCGCAAGATAACAGTTAGTCTCTTTTCACAGTTGCGAACAAGTATATAGAAAAAAAAAATTCGCAGCCTTTTCTAAAAATAGATATTTAGACCTATGTTTGGAAACTAAGCATAAAAATTATCTAACAGATTAAAACTCCAAAATTGTAAAAATAATTGGGTTAGATATATATATCTAAATTAATTATTTAAAATAAAACTTCCATATAAATAAACTGAAATTTAGCCAAATTTGGAAATCATGTAAAATTTCAACTACCCAAAAAGATGATGTCTTAAGCAGATAGAATCAATATCAATAGAAACGACCAAAAAGAATGTAAAAATATAGATATGAAAAGAATTGAAGACAACAATAACTAAAAACTGAATATAATTGAGCCTATAAAAAATATGAAATTTATATAAACAGAGAACTTACATACTTTGCAAGCATAATTCATACTCTCATAGGATCTATGTAGCCTTCTATCTTAAGTCAATATTTTACAACAAAATTTTGTTATAGTCAATTTATGATTTTGAACTGTTTTTTCTACGATGCAACTTCTTATTGTTTATGCCATCCAGTCATACAGATTATTTTTATTGCGTTAGTTTAAAGCTTAGGAGTTGAAGATATCTGAAACTAGCTTTTGGATTTATTTAATTAAAAAGAAAATAAGCAGAAAAATAGGGGAAAGAGACGATATGGAAAAACAGAGAACAAAGAAAATCTCTGAATTAAATCAATAATATAAATGCTTTGTTATTATTATTTTTCAAGAGTAAGATATTGTGTATATATTAATATTATTGTTTTAAAGAGAAAAAATGAATAAAACTTCAGATTGCATAATTTAGTCAATGTACATAAATATTTAAATGTTAATTTTCCAAAAGAAATAAATAAAGAATTTTTTCAAACAAATCCAATATAAGAATATTTTTTCAAATTTTATACAATTAGAAAATATAAACCGCACGTAGTGCGGTAAGAGCTCTAGTCATTAATAATAAGAGAGTATTTATTTGTATAATTATTTTGGTTATTTAAATATACTTTAATAGGTTTTTAAATTAATCTCTCAATATTTGGTGTTTATCTAATCGTAAGTTAACAAAGGTGGAATATCATCAGAAATAAATCAGAAAGGAATGTAAAAGATGATATTATTCAATCTCATTAGTTACAGAATGTATCATTTACAAGTATATAAAGTAAGGTACTAAACCGGACTAAAGAGATCCTGAAATGGTGCTGGATACAATGCCTTCGTCAGCACGTCTGTAATTTGATTATGTGTACGTACATGCATTGTCTTGATCATGCCATTGTCAATGCGATCACGAATGGTTTAACAATCATGATCAACATGTTTAGTCCTCTCGTGATATACAAAGTTGTTTACGATGTGGAGAGAGGCTGTGTTGTCACCATATAAGTGTGTAGGCAACGAGACAGGTACCTGGACCAAAGAAGCCATTCAATCTCACAAGATGTATCAGCCAAAGCTCTGAACTCTGCTTCCCGGTGCTTCAAGATATGGTACGTTGCTTCTTCGAATGCCAAGTTACCAAAGACTCTCCAAGGAACATAGCATAACTAGTAATAGATTTTCGTGAGTCAGGGCAAGATCCCCAATCCGCATTAGCAAAACTACGCAAATCAAATGACCCAGACACATCATAAAAGAGACCCTGTCCCACAGTACCTTTCAGATAACGAAGGAGCTTGTGAGCAGCCTTCAAGTGAGCATCTCTAGGTGCAGCAGAACATTGACAGAGCTTCGTGAGAGTATAAGCTATGTCTGCTCGAGTGATTGCAAGATACATCAGTCTACCCATCAATCGTCTGTAGACTTTAGGCTCATATAACAGAGCTCCCATCTCGTGTATGATCTTCGACCCATCTTTTGGTATAATAGTTTCTGTTGAAAGTCGAACCGTGGGGTCAAGAGGAATAGATGATGGTTTACATCCAAGGAAACATGTATCATCAAGCAATTCAAGAATATATTTCCTTTGACAAACTGAAATGCCTCGTGCAGAACGAGCAATCTCCAAGCCATGAAAATATTTTGCATCTCCAAGATTGCGGAGTTTGAAATGTGATTCCAATTCACCAATATACTCCTTGACAGCTTCATCATTGTTGCTCACCACTAAGATGTCATCAACATACACTAATACTGCCAAATATCTTCCATCTACATTCTTCACAAACAATGTATGATCATCCCGAGACTTCATGAAACCCATCTTCATTATAGTAGAAGATAACTTCAAATACCACTGCCTAGATGCTTGCTTGAGACCATAAAGTGATTTATGTAATCTACAAACAACATTAGGAGGGACTAAAACACCTGTTAGCTCTTTATAATCATGGAGAAGTTTCATGTAAATCTCCTCCTCGAGATCACCATTTAAGAATGCATTGGAAATGTCCAACTGAGTGAGAGACCAATTCATCTTAGCTACGACATCAATGAGAACCCGTACAGTGCTAAGTTTAGCCACAAGGGGAAAGGTTTCTTGATAGTCTACGCCTTCTTCTTGAGTGTACCCTTTACCGACTAGACGACCCTTCTTCCTCTCTTCAGTACCATCTGCATGGTAATTGGTCTTATAAAGCCATTTAAAACCAATGGGCTTCTTATCAGGTGGTAATGTGCAAACACTCCAAGTCTTGGTCCTTCTCTTCCTTCATAGTGTCACGCCATAACTGATCTAGCATTGCTTCTGAATATTTTTGAGGATCTTTGGATTTTGTGGTGGTGTTTATAAAAGAAAGAAACGATTCTGATAAAGCATAATATGAAATGTAATTTTCCATAGGATAAGAGGTGCAAGAGGAAGAAGAAACATTTGAACAAAAGTAGTCCTGCAAATGAGAAGATTGTTTCTTGTTTCGAATTGAATGACTTACAGAGGGAAGAACGTCAGAAGATGACACATCATTATGAAGATGTGCATCGGAAGATGCTGGTTTAGAGAACACAGCATCAGGGACAGCAGGTGAGGAAGCATGAGGAAAGAAAGATTTGACATTATCATTTAGAGATGATAATGCAAAGGGAAAGATATTCTCATGAAAAATCACATGACGAGAGACAGAAACAGAATGTGTCTCTATTTCTAGAAGCTTATAACCCTTGTACCCCAAAGGATATCCTAGGAAGACACAAGCCTTAGCTCTACGATCAAACTTATGCCTATTCTTAGTTGAAGTACTAACATAATTAAGCATCCAAAGGTTTTTAGGTTTTCATAATCGGGTTGTTTACCAGTTAGCTTTTCAAAAGGTGATTTATGTTCCAAAACAGGAGAAGGTAAACGATTTAAAAGAAAAACCGCAGTCAAAACACAATCACCCTAAAATTGCAAAGGTACAATAGACTAAAATAATAATGCTCTAGCAACATTCAATATATGTTGATGCTTTCTTTCCACTACAGAATTTTGTTCAGGTGTTTCAGGACATGAATGATGTGAAATGATTCCTCTAGCGGCAAAGAATTCAGTGAATTTTAGTTAATTTGCATTGTCTGATCTAACAGCCTTAACATTCACATTATATTGATTTTCTACCATCTTAACAAAATCATGGAATATTTGTATAACATCAGACTTGGCACGCATCAAGAAAACCCAAGTGGCTCTGCTAAAATCATCAACTATAGTCAAGAAATACTTTGAATTATCAACAGTAGGTTCAGCAAAAGGACCCCAAGTATCTATATGTAACAAACCGAAAGCATTCTTCCTAATATTTTGTCGAAATTTGAAAGGTAAGTGTTTATGTTTCGATAAATGGCAAACATGACACAAATCAGAATGATCTTTATTAAGTTTTGAATTTGGAATATGTAGAACATTAGACAATGTATCAATTTTAGATTTTTACGGATGACCTAAATGCTTATGCCAAGTAAGAGAATCCACGACAACAGAAACAGATGACATACTTTGAAAAGATAAAGATCTATGTTTATTCTTGACATCCAAGACATATAAGTTGCGAACTTGACTACTTTGACCAATCATCAATGCCTGAGTAAGTTCCTGGATAAATCAATCATTAGTAGTGAAAGAAACTTCAGAATTCAATGGTTTAGTTAAAACACTCACGCTTAACAAATTGAATCTGAAATCCGGAATGAAAAGAACATTGAAAAGTGTAATAGAATCAGTCAAATGAATGCATCTTACCCCAACTATAGTAACAGTATAGCCATTAGGAAGGTTGACATAGGTTTTGTCTAAGGGTTTGTAATCAGTAAACAAGTTCCTATCATGAATAACATTTGCATAGCTCCTGAGTATATAATCCAAGCTCTAAGAGACACATTTGTTTCTTTTGAAGTGGAAGATATAAGCATGTCGTGATAGGAATGGTTGTAAAGAGATATGAAGTTACCGGAAAGGCTTCCTGTAATCTATGAAATTATAGGAGCATAAGCTGAAGTCGAAGCAGTATCTTTCTCAGTAGTGGATGTGACATTAGGAGATTGGAGTTGAGAACTCAAGTAAGAGATCATAGACTTTGGAGAGTTGTTCGCAGGAAACTTCTTCATTCGTATTAACCGACTGTGTAAGTGCCATGTTTGTTGAGGCAATAGCAGTAAGTTTCTTTCCTTTGAACATTCCAGGAGGATATCCATGCTTCTTGTAACACTTGTCAACTGTATGACCAAGTCTAGAGCAGAAAGAGCACTTCACCTTGTGATAAGGTCCTTGAGAAGCAAGAACTTGATTATTCTCCGGGTTGAGTGACTCTTGAACTTGGAAAGCAGCATGATGGTTTGCCACTCGTTAAGCAGATCCTACAATTCACTAGCTTTCATCCTGGTCAAGCATGTTGTATATCTCAGTAAGGCTGGGACGAGGCTTCATGTTCAGAATTGGCCCTCGAATATTGGCAAAATTCTCGTTGAGTCCCATGAGAAACTGAATGATACGACTAGCCTCGGCTTCCTCCATTAACTCCTTAACATGATCACAGTTGCATCTTCTTGCTGTGGTGATTCTTGTGTTAGACAGTTGCTCCCAAAGAGTCTTCTTCTTAGTATAGTACGCAGATAAATCCATGGATCCCTGCTTCAAGGTCACAATAGCCTGCTCTAACCAATACTTCCTTGGGAGATTATTTACTCGAAACCTTGAGTACAAGTCATTCCACATCTCAACAGCATCATCATAGTACAAGATGTTATCATATATCTCCTGATTCACTGTATTAAGTAACCACGACTTAACCATGATGTTGCATCTACTCCAGATCTTAAACAATGGATCACTCTCAGCTGGTCTAACTAACGATCCATCGACAAATCGTATCTTGTTCTTAGCATCAAGACCATCCTCATTGCGATATGCCAATTATCATAGTTCAATCCATCTAACTTCTTATTCGCAATACACAATCCATAATGATCGGCGGAATGCAAGAAATACGGACTATGAGTGTTGTCGATAGAGTTCATATTAGAGCTATTCGATCCACGAGTTTGCATACAACGAGTTGCGAGATTCTGCGGCGGATTGATCTCGACATCAAGATCATCGTCTTCGTTTGCGGAAAAATGCGATCGATTCCGCATCGCAGAAGTTTCTGTATCAGAAACGGTGTTTCGAGTCCTCATCCTCCTTCCTTGCATCGTCATTGTAGAGATCGAGATCAGAGACTGCAGAAGATCGAGATCGGATATCAAGAATCACCGATAGCGATGATTTTCTGATTCGTAACTTAAATCGAAGCTCAGATTCAGCTGGATCTTCAAGAAACAGAGACGATAATGAAGAATTTGTTAGAGAATCGAATAGAAATCAGAGAAAACAAGCAGAAAATGCTCCGATACCATAATAGAGGTTGAAGATCATCAGAAAGAGATGTAAAAGATATATTATTCAATCTCGTTAGTTACATAATGTATCATTTACAAGTATATAAAGTAAGGTACTAAACCGGACTAAACCATGATTAAATTACATTTACAGTAAACCAATCTAAACCGGCTAATATAAGTGTATTCGTCTATATAAAGTTTTTGTAGTAGTCTTCATTCTTCATTATTCATTCTTCATTCTTCATTCTTCATTCTTACTTAATTGTTGATTATTTATTTTAACAAGAAAAAATTAACAACTTGAAAGAACACTTGTCTTGTGAGTATCCGAAGATTGGTTAGTTTAATATCAATGTTATAGAGATATGCACAATCTCAATCATATCTCCTAATATGGCAATCACATATTCTCTCATTACTACATGTATATACGCTTAGGGCTTCTGTATTGTACTATAAAACCTCCTTTGTATTCACGTTAATAATACAAAAAACATTCATATAACTCTCTACATGGTATCAGAGCTCTCCTTCTAAAGGACCTCTCTCTCAAATTTTTCTTTTTCTTTTACGTGTTCTTCATTCCAAATGGCTCATCACGAACCTACGGCTGATGTTCTCAATACCACCGCCACGAACACCATTGTCTCCGTCAACATGATCAACGTCACGAAACTCTCGTCGACCAACTACATCACCTGGAGCGCTCAGATCCGCTCTCTCCTCCGTGGTTACGATCTATTAAAGTACATAGATCCCGCTATCACTCCACCACCAGCGACAATTACCATCTCTGGCCGTGATGCACCTAACCCCGATCTCGCCAAATGGCATCGACAGGACAGCCTCCTCTACAGTGCTATCATGGGCTCAGTTGAACTCGCTCACCAACCCCTCATCGCCACAGCGACCACAACTCTTGAAGCATGGACTTTGCTCGCTTCAACATACGCAAATCCAACCCGAGGCCACATCAAAAAGCTTCGGAGCCAGCTCAAGCGTACCGTCAAAGGCACAACCACCGTTGATGAATACATGCAGCAGATCAAGGCGAGAGCTGATGCTCTAGCCCTACTTGGAAGTCCCTTTGATCCCGAGGATCTCACTAATGTAGTTCTCGATGGCCTCCCCGATGACTACAAAGCCATCATTGAAGCTATACATGGACGTGACAAACCCATCTCTTTCACAGAGCTACATGAAAAACTCATCACCCGTGAGCTTGCACTCAACACAACCGCTCGTCCTCTGTCTCAAGCTCAGATCACGGCTCTTCATACGCAAAACAGAACACCAAACTGGCGCAATCAAAGCAACAACGGAGGACATCATCATGGATCCCGGTCGTATAACAATGATCAACGTAACTCCAAACCCTATTTGGGACGTTGTCAAGTATGTGGAACTCAAGGCCACAGTGCAAAACGTTGCCCCTTGTTCAAACTGGTTAACCAGTCCTCCAACTCCACGCAGCATCAGGGACAAAACAGAGGCTATCAGCATCAGCCTCCAAAGGCGTACAATGTGATGTTTCAGGGACATGAGACTCCATCTTGGCTCCTAGACTCCGGTGCTTCTCATCACCTCACCTCTGATCTCGCCAACCTCTCGCTCCATGCTCCATACAATGGAGGTGAAGAAGTGCAAATTGGTAACGGAATGGGACTTGAAATCGGTTCCACTCTTCTCCCTTCCAAAACACGCACTCTTCATTTAACTGATGTTCTACATGTTCCTACTATTGCTCGCAACTTGCTATCAGTTAATAAACTTTGCACTGATAACAATGTATCTGTGGAATTCTTTCCAACCATGTTTCAGGTCAAGGATCTGAACTCGGGGGCACAAGTGATCAAGGGAAAAACTGAAGATGGAAGATATGTATGGCCAGACCGAGATTCAAAACAACCCTCAGCCTTTTCTTCTTCAATCAAATGTCCTCTCTCCATCTGGCACTCAAGATTGGGACATCCTTCTCTTTCAGTTTTAAAATCTGTTGTTTCATCTTCTATGCTTTCTGATTCAAACTCTTTATCATCCTTTCATTGCGTTGATTGCTCAATAAACAAAAGCCATAAGCTTCCTTTCTCAAAAACTTCCTCTCTCAAAACAACAAAACCTCTTGAGCTTGTTTACTCCGATGTGTGGACCTCACCTCTTCTTTCTATCGACGGATTCAAATACTACGTTATATTCGTTGATCACTTCACACATTACATTTGGTTTTACCCCATTCGCCAAAAGTCTGATGTTAAAAACATATTCATTCGCTGGAAAGCCTTGGTAGAAGCACGCGTTGATCATCGTCTCACAACACTCTGCTCCGACAATGGAGGCGAGTACTTAGCCTTGGCTGACTTTCTCTCCACACATGGTGTTTCTCACCTTACTACTCCCCCACACACTTCAGAGCACAATGGCTTCTCGGAGAGAAGACACAGACACATTGTAGAAACTGGTCTTGCTCTCCTATCTCAAGCTACCATGCCTCATACATACTGGACCTATGCTCTCTCCACTGCTGTCTATTTGATCAATCGACAGCCAACACCAACTCTAGACAATGCCTCAGCTTATCAAAAGCTCTTCCGCAGTACACCAAACTACACTAAATTAAGGAGTTTTGGTTGTCTCTGCTTCCCATGGATCAAACCATACAATCATCACAAGCTGGAGCCAAAGTCTAAACCGTGCATATTTCTTGGCTATTCTCTTCATCAAAGTGATTTCCTCTGTCTTGAACCTTCGTCCTCTCCCATCTTTGTATCTCGCCATGTGCAATTTGTCGAGACAGCCTTTCCTTTCACTTCTTTAACCTCAACTCCAGTCAAACTCAAACCCACCTTTCCCAATTGGTGCCCGCCAGTCACCAAAATCTCGGTTCCGCCTAGCGATCCTTCATCATCAATTGTGCCCCCAGGTATGGATACTATGACCTCAGAACCAGTTAATACTGTTCCTCGGCCACCATCTGCTTCTTCTTTGTTGTCGCAGAACATAGATCAAAACAGAGGAGAACCTTCCAATGCGCCATCACCACAAGCTCAACCAGCTGCTTCTCCTCAATAAGCACAACCACGAGCTGAAAACACTCACCGCATGACCAATAGAGCCAAGAGCATGGTCTTCAAACCGGCGAAGAAATTTTCTTTCGTGGTGAACAAGAAAACACTTCTTCCAACTGAGAACGAGCCAACAACACTGCTACAATCTCTAAAAGATGAGCTGTGGAGGGGATCAATGAGTGAAGAATTTGATTCACAACTATGCAACTACATCTGGAGTCTCGTACCAAAGAAACCGGAGTACAACATTGTTGGTTGCAGATGGGTTTACAGAATCAAAAGAAAATCTGATGGAACAATCGATCACCGCAAATCTCGCCTAGTAGCTAAAGGCTACCATCAGAGACCAGGCGTCGACTTTCAAGACACCTACAGTCCGGTTATTAAGCAACCAACAGTTCTCCTTGTCCTTAGTCTCGCTGTCTCTCAAAACGGGCTGTTACGTCAGCTGGACATAAACAAACGCCTTCTTACAAGGGACTCTCACGGAAGATGTTTACATGGAGCAGCCACCGGGATTTGTCGACAAAGACAAACCAGACTACGTGTGCAAGCTCAACAAAGCCATCTATGGCTTGAAACAAGCCTCTCGTGTGTGGTACATGGAGTTACGCACGTTCTTACTCGAGTCTGGATTCAAAAACTCCCTTGCTTATGCTTCGCTTTTCATTCTTCATGTCCACAACATCAAGCTCAATGTCCTTATCTACATTGATGACATTATTGTCACCGGCAACGACCCAAAACGCGTCCAACAGTTCATTGACATTCTGAGTCAACGGTTCTCCCTCAAAGACCTCGGTGCTCTATCTTATTTCCTTGGCATAGAAGCACAACGATCAACCTCTGGTTTCCTCCTGACACAGCGCAAATACATCAATGACCTGCTAGGCCGTGTTCAAATGTCTACTGCTAATCCAGCTTCATCTCTGATGGTCCCAACTGATCGTCTACAACTAACTTCTGGAACTGCTCTTTCTGATGGCTCTGAGTACAGAATGGTAGTAGGCAGCCTGCAGTATCTTCACTCCACCCGGCCAGACATCTCCTTTGCTGTGAATAAGTTATCACAGTTTATGCATAGACCAGCTGATTTGCATTGGCAAACAGCCAAGAGAGTTCTAAGATATCTTGCAGGAACTCGAGATCGTGGCATTTATCTACGCAGCAACACAACTCTTGCACTTCATGCCTTCTTTGACGCTGATTGGGCTGGAAACAAAGATGATTATACCTCCACTAGCGCATACATTGTATATCTTGGCTCAAATCCGGTCGTCTGGTCATCAAAGAAACAAAAGACAGTGGCACAAAGCTCAACTGAAGCTGAATATAGATGTGTTGCAGACACGGCTGCTGAGCTTCAATGGATAGTTTCTCTTCTTCAAGAACCTGGCGTACGATCATCAACACAACCTGTTATCTACTGTGACAACGTTGGTGCCACTTATCTCTGCGCCAATCCAGTCTTTCACTCAAGAATGAAACACGTCGCCCTTGCTTATCATTACATTCGTGAGCTCGTTCAATCAGGCTTTCTCAGAGTCTCACATGTTTCCTCCAAAGACCAACTAGCTGATGCACTCACCAAACCGGTTTCCCGTGCACTTCTGGAGACACACTCTTCCAAGATTGGACTGTCCTCCGGTCGTCCATCTTGAGGGGGCATATAGAGATATACACAATCTCAATCATATCTCCTAATATGGTAATCACATATTCTCTCATTACTACATGTATATACACTTAGGGCTTCTGTATTGTACTATAAAACCTCCTCTGTATTCACGTTAATAATACAAGAAACATTCAAATAACTCTCTACAAATGTAACCAGTCGGTCACATGAAGAGACGCGTGAAATTAAATGAATTCCCTAGGGGCAGTACTCAATTATTTGTTGAGCTGAGTGGGTGATTTCGTATAATAGAAATAAATATCGGTTGTACATGCAGAGCAGTACCTGACTATATAAGATAGACAAGCATAAGTTTGGGCCTTAATAAATTATATTAGTATTAGGGGCCAGTTCTAAACGGGAATGATTATGTAATTCTGTTGGCGATGTTCATATTAGAAGTAGACAAAGTGTGTTATTCAGTTCCTCTTCCCGAAATTTTAAATTCTCATGTTTTGGAGGCCAAATAAATAAATGGGCTTCAAGTCTAAAATTTCCCAATCCGGCTCTATGTACATGTAAAGTTTGATTTGTGCGTCTGTGGTGTACTGGTGAAAAAAGTATTTTTGGTATAGTCAAGATAGATTTATTATATACTAGGGGCTGTCTTGGCGCTTCGCGCCAAATATTGTTTTATTGTTGTCACGTATTTTTTTGGATGATGTAATTATGTGGTCATATTTATTTGTTAAAAGTATTATTTGGTGTTTTTATTGTGTTATGTAGTAGTAGGTGATATGTTAATATATTTTGTATTTGTTTTTTCAATAACATGTTGTTGTGTGTGTAGTAGTACTTGTTAGTGGTGAAATGAGCATCTGATGTAAATCATATTAAATTTCAATAGCTTTACATTTATGCATTTGTTGATTCTAAGATTTACGGTTTTATCGTCAAAATTGCATTTTATGTTTTCAAATTTTCAAAAATTATTCTTTTAAGATGTTTTTTGCACTCTCTCCATATTTTGCACAATTAGAAAGTGTTGGACCCGAATTTCAATATTATAAAAGAATGACCAAAAATGTAAAACAAATATATGGTTATGCCATGTATACTAACCCAGATAATCACTCTATATACAGGGCCGTGCCTCACTTTTTGTAGGTTAGAAGCATAGAATTATTTTTTGGCCCCTTAATTTGTTTTAATATAAAAATTTAACCTAAAATAACTGATAAAAACAAAGGAAATACAAAAACGGTGCTAAGCTTGCTCAAACTCAAGACCTGGTCAGTTAAAACATCTTACTAAACCACTTGACCAAAGACAACTTTACAAAAACTGGCCCCAAAATAATATTTACTACAACCGGCCCCGAAGCCAACGCTTGACCTGCTTCCTATCAGGCACAACCATGTCTATATACGTGTGTCTTTGGCATCATATTATTCATATACATATGGGTATGTACAAGAGTACAATATATGAGATACAATAATTATTGTCTAAAATATGGTCAATGAGAAAAAAACTGTTACTTATGAGATTTTTGAATGTTATTCAGCACTACAAGCATAGTTTTTATCAGCGATACCATCTAGTCCTAGTATCTTCTCGCTAGCTACCAGGTATTTACGCCAATATGGATTACTTTTTTGGAGAAAGAATAACATTGTTGAAACGAAATTATACATGGATCCTTATTCCTAGATAATCTGATATATCTGGAAGGTTCAGAAAGATAAACTCTTTAGGAGGATAGACATGGATCCTTTAGAGAGTTCGATACGCGGAAAGTGAATGTCAAGTCTGATTTAATGCAAATGAAATGGTAGCGCCAAGTCCACAAGAGTATAGTAATGAGGAAACTCAGGTCTTAAACTTGAGTAATATCTGCATGATGGATGGTTCATGGACTTTCAAAGCTCCGTTCAGCGGATGCGGCTAGGTTTGGATCGACAGCCTGGAAAAAATTCAACTTATGGGGATGCGGAACTATAGTCGGCGGGAGACTGCCTTACACACAAAAGTGGAAGCACTGCGATGGGCAATGAAAAATATGCTTCATCATTCGATATGTCAGAGTTTTGGGACAGATTGCAAAGATCTGATCGCGACGATAAAGAAGCCTCATCTTTGGCCAAGTTTTGTCACAGAATTGGAGGCGATAAAGACTCTGCAAATATGTTTTCCGGACTTCAAGATCTCTTACATCCCAAAAGCGCAAAATGGAATTCCGAACTCTTTATCTAGGACTGTGAGGTCTTTTCGTAGAGAGCTTTGTTATTTTGTTTGTTCTATTCCGATATAATTATTCCAGACACCTCAAATCTGAGTAATAGAATAGTCATTGTTGAAAAAAGTAAAAAATATATATATATATATATATATATATATATATATATATTATATTATATATGTTTAGAGATATATATGTTGAAAAGTATGAAATGCAATTCACATTATAAAGTGAGGTTGTCAAACATGAAGCATAGATAAGTTCGACATATATATCTTTCTGTCTAATTTTAGTTTCAAATCATCAAAAGTTTAGTTTGCTTTAGAGATATGAAAGTAAGTATGTCCTTTTCCTCATTAGTGCATATGTATCAAGTAAAGAAATAGAGATTCACATGCCCCTCAAGGATAACTAATATATTCACTCAAAGAAATGTATTTTAATAACTCGAAAGAGACTCCATATATATCCATGCCTATAACATTTCTACATTATATCATACTAGTCTCAGAAAAATATACATGCAGAATAAAACTACCACTTATAGTATGCATCCGATATTGTTTATGTATGATAGTATAGTACAACTACATCTTCAAAGTTTTAACATTTGCACCCAAAACAATTTTTCATCAAGGTTTTTGTTTGAAAAAAACCGAAGGAAACATCTCCTTCAGAAGCTCATAGTCACTACCATGCTGAAACTCATGGTTTTGTTGCTGCTGATAATTAGGGTTTGCATTCATGCTTGAGTATGGCACACGAAAGAGATCATCATGTGAGAAGCTTCTTGGAGTGTTGATGAAATTGGAACCTGGAGATAGAGATGATGATTTATAATCAGATGCGGCGGGTCCAGAAAACATTGCCGTGCGGCGAGTGGTTGGGATCGGGTGGTCGTGTTGACTCTCGTAGGTTGTGATCACGACTGTTGGATCTTGGTAAGATCTCTCAACTCTCTTCTTCACGTTGCACTTCTGCGTTGTACATCTATAGTAACTCCTGTTTTCGTAAGACATACTAATTGTTTTAGAATGTGACTTGTAATGTCGGTTACAAAATTAAGTTATATTTTGTATATTGTTATAACAAAATTGACTGACTTTTCACACAATGTCAACATTTTATATGGAATATATATATATTTCATATACTGTACATTATTATAATTTAAGAAAATATTATAAGGTATTGAAAATAATTATTCTAGAAAGCATTGGCGGCTGGTAAAAATACATGCAAAATTTCACAACGAACTGGAGCTGACCATAATATGGTTTTATTTTAAAAAACCCGAAATTTTGATTAAAATAAAAACGAGGGAGGTTATTGGGAGATGAATTTGTATAGAGTTAGTAAATTTTAAGAGTTGATAGATTTTTAAAAAATTATGTGGATTGTAAAAATTTATATATATTGGCTTAGAAAATTTGATCATAACTTTTTTAGATTGGTATAGATTTTCATGAATTTGTATGACCTCTTTTCTATTATTATTTTTGTAAAATAAATATATAATTTTTATTTTTTTCTAAATCATATTGCATGATTATTTATTTTTTCTTTCATATTAAAAAATAATAATAGTGATACATACAAAATTGGGCAATTTTCTTAAATAGTTTCTTTTGAATATTTAAGTTTTTGTCACAAAAAACACTTAAAGAGGAAAATGATCAAAAGAGGTTTCATTAAAAAGTCAAAAAACTATTTCATACCTTATTTTATAAATTCAAAAAATTTCATAATTCTTAAAATAATTTTTTCGAATTTGTTTTCAAATATTTTTCAATTTTTTGTCAATTTTTTTTTTAATTCAAAATGATTTTTAAATTATTTATTTTATTTTTTATATTTATAAATATAATTATATATTCAAAATGATAAAACAATATAAAAATAATTATATAATCAAAAAAGTAAAAGTATATAAAAATATAATGAATTATAGTTTTGGGCATATAATATGGATTTAAAGTGCAATAGATAGTTGGTAAGTATAACTATTTTCAGGAACATTCCCGCTTTACAGAGACTAGATCAGACCGAAGCTCAATCCGAACTTTCAGAATGCAGTCCTCCAGTGTGATATGTTGGATTTAGCTCAGGTTTGCCCTTGTTTCACATGGACTAACTGCCAAGATGAAAACCCAATCAGCAGGACACTCGATCGGGTTATAGTAAATAGCTGTTGGTTAAGTGCTTTCCCTCAGTCTTATGCAACCTTTGAATCTGGAGGTTTGTCAGATCATCTTCGTATGCACATTCAGCTACGGGCTGCCCCTCAGGGAAACATGAAACCCTTCAAATTTTTCAATCACACGGCCTCTCACCCGATATTCCTTGAGGTAGTTGCTAGTGTTTGGAATGAGTCTGCCCTTCTCTATCACTCACGGTCAGCTCTAAAGTTTTTCCAGGAGAAGCTCAAGTCTCTGAAGTCAGTGTTGCGTGGACTTAATAGGGATATGTTTGGTGATTTTCCTGGGCGTGTAAAACAGGCCTATGATGATCTGTGTGCAAAGCAAAATGAAGTTATGCAGGATCTGCAAACTGCGACGTTTGAAGCAGCTTCTGATGCATGGGAACATTGGCATCACATCTCGGGGATTGAGGAACAATTTTTCTTTCAGAAGTCTCGGGTGCAGTGGATGGGGCTTGGTGATAGAAACTCTAGGTTTTTTCACAAAGTGGCTCAGAGCAGAAATGTGAGGAACACCATAAGACGGATAGTTACAGCAGATGGTCGGATTCTAACCTCGTTACCGGACATTAAATCAGAGGCAGTCTCTCACTTTGCGACTTTCCTTAATGGATCGAATAGTGATCTCCAAGGTACTTTGCAAGAAGAGCTTCAGGAACTATTGGACTATAGGTGCTCTTTTCACGATGCAGCGCTCTTAATGAGACCAGTATCTGCAAATGAGATCAAATATACTCTTTTCTCCATTCCAGCCAATAAAGCTCCTGGACCTGACGGTTTTCCTATGGAATTCTACAAAGCAGCATGGCCAGTGATTGGTAAGGATGTTATTACTTCAGTCCAGTCCTTCTTTTTCTTTGGGTTTATGCCACGTAGCATTAACGCCACCCTGCTGTCTTTGGTACCAAAGACGACGGATGTGGAGAAGTTCAGTGATTACAGACCCATAGCTTGTTGTAACGTCATCTACAAGTTGATATCAAAGATTCTAGCATCGAGATTAAAGGCCACTCTACCGCAGGCAATTGAGCTGAATCAGTGTGCATTTGTGGAAGGGAGATTACTTTTGGAAAATGTGCTTCTGGCCACCGAGCTTGTCAAAGATTATCACAAGTTTTCAGTCTCCTCCAGAGCTGCTGTTAAGCTAGATATTTCTAAAGCATTCGATAGGGTGAGCTGGTCCTTTATAGAAGATACACTGAGAGCTATCAATTATCCTGATTTATTTGTCACCTGGATTATGAGATGTATTGACACAACAGCTTTCTCGGTGTATGTCAATGGTGAATTGGAGGGTTTTTTCACTAGCTCTAGAGGCATTAGGGAGGGCTGCTCTTTGTCTCCATACCTCTACGTGATTATTAGCAACGTTCTCTCCAAACTCCTGAACAAGGCTGTTGCTGAAGAGAAGATTGGTTACCATCCTCAGTGCATGGAAGTAAATTTGTCTCACATGAGCTTTGCTGACGATATTGTTGTATTTATGGATGGAACGCCGGAATCTCTTCGTGGTGTTCTTTCTGTGTTTGATGATTTCGGAAAAAAATCAGGTTTAAAGATAAATGTAGCAAAGTCAACAGTGTTTGCTGCGGGTAGAGGGAAGCTTGATCTTGAGAGGGAAGCAGGAATGGTAGGCCTCTCTGTCTCTGCTCTACCTATTAAGTACCTTGGGCTTCCTCTGACTACGAAGATTATGACAAGAAGCGACTATGAACCTTTGATTGTGAAGATTCGCAACAGATTACTCAGTTGGACGAGCAAGGCTCTTTCTTACGCAGGGAGGCTGCAGCTTATTAAGTCGGTCATTGCCAGCATCACTAACTTCTGGTGTTCTGCATTCTGTCTACCTTTGAAAGCATGTGTTCAGCCTTCCTATGGAGTGGTTCTCCAAACATTACTACTCGTGCAAAGATTGCTTGGGAAGATGTGTTCTGTCCTTATGAGGAAGGAGGCCTGGGTATTAGAAGAATAAAGGATGTTAGTACTGTCTTTGTGCTGAAGCTCATCTGGAGGCTTTTCTCTCAGGCTTCTTCGCTCTGGGTGACTTGGGTACATCATTATCTACTCAGACATGAGGTCTTTTGGGACGCAAGAGATACTGTGATAGGGTCGTGGGTCTGGAGGAAGCTGTTACGGTTTCTTCCTCTTGCAAAAGGTTTCATTCGTATGAAGATCCATGACGGTTGTAGTGTGAGATTCTGGACAGATTTGTGGCACCCTAAGGGCCGACTGATTGACCTAGCGGGTGAAATAGGGACTCAGAAACTGGGTATTGGAAGGAGTGCTAGGATCTGTGACGTGTTCGTAGATGGTGAGTGGAGATTTCGTAGATGTCGTGACCATTTCCTTCAAGATCTGGTTCATGACATTCGAGAGCTCCCACTAATTTTGACTGCAAACGTGCCAGACGGGGTGTTATGGAGAGATGGAGACGACACCTATAGCAGCAGGTTTAACTCCAAGAACACTTGGAGTAATATTAGAAAGAAGAAGGATCAAGTAATGTGGAGTAGGCTGATTTGGTTTCAGCAAGGAGTGCCGAGATTTGCTTTCATCACGTGGTTGGCTGTAAGAGACAGGCTATCAACTGGACATTGCACTGCACAGTGGGGTCATGCACAATATTGTCTCTACTGTGGGGAGCCAGACGAAACCCGAGATCATCTATTCTTTGCTTGTTCGTACACGTTCACACTTTGGCTCAAAGTTGCAGGAGACTTATTTGGCATGGACCCAGATCCTGATTGGGTTACTACCATCACGAGGCTCTTGACAGGTCACTATGATCGGCTTACATTTATTCTGCTCCGACTTGTGCTGCAGGTTACTATCTACTACATTTGGAGAGAACGGAATGAGAGACTCCACAACCATGTTTCAAAGCCGGTTGAGCACATTGTTAGATTGGTGGACAAGACGGTTCGTAACCGCATCATGTCTACACGTTATTACTTAAGGCCAAGGTTGCAAGGTCTGATGCAAAGGTGGTTTGGAGCTCGTGATACTTAGTTTGGCTGTTTGCTATTCTTATTCAATTGTAACCACATAGGCTTGTACATATATTATTTCTAGTATGATCAATAAATTTAAATTTCATCAAAAAAAATATAACTATTTTGTTGTCTAGTTTTTTTGTCACATGGATTTTGAAAATCACATGGATACATATGATATTTTGAAAGTTGAATCTTATGATTAAAAATGAACATAATTCATCTCCCAATAACACTAGATTTAGTTAGAATTTGAGAATTAATAATAACTAAACTTTTTGAATAACAAGAGATTTGAATGGATTTTGAGATTTTTTAAACTAATAACAATGGATTTTATTAAGATTTTTGAAATTCAAGAACCAATGACAATAGAATCTCAATTATTTTAAAAGTTCGTGAGAATTCACTTACCAATAACCCTTGAGATGATTTATGAAATAAGTGTGTGAATGTGAACAGTATCAATATTCTAAGAGATATAGAAGAAAAATTAATTTTCTTACAAAATACAATACAACAGCAATAAATGTGTAGAACTGAAAGCAAACACGATAGGCAAATTAATAAAAAAACCACTAAACATAACACACAATGAAATCTTTCTTAGACCTTGAATGGACGTGGATACAAAAAAAAAATTCAAAATATTTTAAATGAAATTTGGTCTTTGTTTTTAAAATAAAAAGTAAACATGAGAATTCTTTTAACATGAATATTAGATCGAATATTTTCAAAATGAGCGGAGAATTTATGGTTTAAAAATTTTAAAAAGTAAAACTGAACTAAAAGCTAGATTAACATTTCATTTTTTTTTAAGTTTCAAAAAATAAATTCATTTTTTCATTAATTTATTGTACCTGGTTATTTATATAATTAAATATAACAGCTGAATAAAGTACCTCGGATAGGGACTGTTTTTGACTGCCTTTTGGCCGTACTTCCTCCAACGATAGCCGTCTTCGAGATGATCAACTTCGGTCTTAGTCATAAACGAGACTCGTGGCTCTCTTATCTTCTTCTCTTGATTCTTCTTTGTTTTAACTCTGAACCATATAAATATCACGCAATTGAATTAATGCTTTGTCATAATGGACCGTATTGTATCGTACCATACGACTGACTTTGAACAATATATATTTAATAATGCTAAGCACCAAATGATTGCTGGACGTACAAGTTTTTACAACAATATTAGGTGGTAGTCTATCAAAAAATGGTACTCGTCTTTCTGTTTAAAAGGGTTCTTTAGGGGGGCAATGGGGCAGATAATTCATCAATGAATAAACAATTTTGGAATCAAAATATGCATTTATGATATTCAAATTCTGTTCTGTATATGTATTTTCCGTATAAAACATTGTAAATTAAAATATATTTTATTTATAATTATTAGTTAAAGAAACTTAAGTTCGAGAAAAGGTTGGCCATCAAACTGAAAAAAAAAAGAAATGCATTTTAAATTTCCGAAGAATTAAAGCTTCGGTGTTTGATTAGCTAGAGTTTTGTTTTTGTATGCAAAAGATGATTAATTAGAATAACGAATCATTTTCAGTGATAGAAAAAAAAAAAGTTTGATCATGATTCATGCGATGATGAACTCTAAATATTTCCATCTTGCTTGGCTATATAAGAGTTTAACTACTAAGAACAAAACAAAAATAACCACTAAAAACTATTATGAACTTTCTCAAAAAACAGAAACTTACACTTTCTGAGAACGTTGTTTATCTCCTCCATCGTCAGCTTCTCTTTTCAACAGGCTTTTGCCAGAATCTTCGCCGTGATGATGATGGGCCTCACCGGAAGAAGGAGATGCAGAAACCCTAGTTTCATTCTCAGCGATTGCACCACCACCACCGACAACTTCATGACTCTTGAGACTAGTATTATAATTATAAGCATTATAAAAACCATTTTCTTGATCGATCGAAGGATTAAAAAACTCGCTGGAAGATGGCGAGAGCTCGAAACCAAATCCGAACGCTCCTTGAGAACTCGAGTGTAGATCAGAACCTATTTGTGATGAGATCATGTTTGCATTATAAGTGCATGGACCAGAAACGTAAGGGAGACTCATATTTTGGCTGTTGATGTTGTTGTAATGATTATACGATGAAGTATAGTGATACTTGTTAAGATCTTTGGTTTCATTAGACATGATGAAGAACAAAGAGCTTCACTTCACACCAAACAAGTTTGGAAGAAAAAAAAACAAAGAGAAGAGCTAAGAGATTTAGCAAAAAAAGAAAGAAAATATAATTTAAAGAAAGAAAGAAGACCAACTTTTTACGTTTATGATTTTTCAGTCGGTCTAAATTTGGTATAGACTTTTGGGTCTTCTTGTATTTAAACAGTTTGAAAACTATATATTGTTTAATATGTTTTGCTAAATAAAATATAGTAAAAATGGCGTTTTAGAATATGATTTAATATTGACAAAAAAGAATATGATTTAATAATAAACAAAACAATTTAAAAAACGAAGGTTGAATGAATAGTTTGAGTGTGAATGATTAAAAGGCTTGGGATTTGAATGACTTTTAATATTAAAACAAAACGAAATTTCTTTTATAATTTGAGTTGACGAAAAGTATTTTACCTCCCAAACGGAGAGAGTTACAGAAGTGTCCTCGAGAAAGGAAACAGTACTTGGCTTCGTTTCCTTAAATGCTTAATGTGAACATAAACTCAAAACCATTTTTTCACAATTAAATTTCTTAAAGTCTTATGACAGATATGAAAAAGAATAATTATTTTTGGACAACTAAATTTTAAATCTCTTTACATATTCACCAAAAAAAGTTTTCTTCTACAATGGATGTCCCATATTAACATATGAGGTAAGGCAGGGCATTTTATCTGTACATTAAAATTTACGATTCATTATTCGATTTGATTCAATTTAAAAAATACGGATATCCGTAAATTTGAGAAGCAAAACAAATATTAAAAATTAACATACGTTTTAACGAAGCAAATCACAAATACTAAAAAAGTTAGATTCAGATATCCGTTCCGCTCTGACTTTTATAAAAATAGATATACGTCTACAATTAAATATAGAATTATAAATGTATAATTTTATATAATTATTAAACATATAATATTATTAATTTTATGTATAAAAGTTACTTAAAGAAAATTAAGAAAGGACATAAAATATTTATAAAACAACAATTTTCTAAAAACTTTATGTTTTATAAAAAAATCAAAGTAGTTTAAAATAATTATGGAACATATAGTTTTAATAATCTTTACTTTTATTTATTATATACAAAGATTTTTTTGAAACCAGTTTCGTATAGTTTTTTTTTAAAGATTTTTTTGTATTAACAAAATCGATGAGATATCCGTAAATATTTGCAAATATTTGTAAAATTTTTGGATATCCGAAGCAAAGCAAATAAAAAAAAATATCCATTAAATATAAAACAAATCACAAATACTAAAAATTATAGTAGTATTCGATCCGTGTCTACTTCTACGCAGTAGTACTTATTTGGTTTTTTAGGGCATGATTAATGCATGTCTCTTAAGGAGGGTTTCTTAGTAAATATAAGAGACATCTCTTAGCTTTTAACTAAAATAAACTAAGAAACGTCTCTTATATTTCTTATTTAAGAGACGTCTCTTAGTTTTTATCTCTTAGTTTTTTTTCTCTTAGTTTTTTTAATTAAAAACTAAGAGAGGGTTCTTATATTCGCTAAGAAGTTCTCCCTAAAAGACCAGCATTAATCATGGTCTTATGCTAATTTTTTATGTGGTTTTCAAGTAAAACGTGAAATCTATCTTATCCCTTTGTAGTTATTAAATGAAACTAACTTTTAGTTACATGTTTATTACAACAATTACCACTGAAGTTAACTCAGTTTCTAAGATCTTTATTAAAGTTATTTCAGTCATATTTGTTACATGTATAATAAACATATTGTGCATCTAATCACATGTGATTATCTATACCTTTTCGGGTTTAGGAAATAATAACTCACGAACATGATTTGTCATTTTATACAGTAATGTTAATTTATTCTAACTCCAAATTATGCGATTATATTATAAGATTTTCATACATTTACGAATAGTTACTTAATAATCTAAATGTTGTTTTGGTGAAAGAATCCAAAAACAAATCGACAAAAATACGTAGCATAGTCTTTTCACTACATGAATATGTTAAAAATATTTTATAGCATAATAAATTATTCTAACAAAAATATATAGTATAATGTTTATTATTTTAAAAACGAATTTATGAAATATTAATAAGTTTTTATTTTTCTGTCTTACTAAATTAAGAACATTTTCAGTTTAGCAATATACTACCTATACTCTTTAAGATATACTGGAACACTTCAGGTTAAAAAATTCATAACAAATATGTAAAATCATGACTTCGCTTAAAATTCTTAAGAATATTCTTCAGTTGATAACTTGATTTTTATTTTTTCGTAATAGTTGTTGATAACTTGATATTACTAACACTGTAGAATACACACTTGAAGCACTCATTATTTTTCATCAGTTTCTAAATTGTCAAACTAAATGAATAAAAAATATGGCAAAACGTGAATCAAATTCTTGGTTATCTTAATATATAGAGATGTTTATGGTCAAAAAAAATATATATATAGAGATGTTTTTTTCAAAAAAAAAAAATATATAGAGATGTTTTTTTTCATCCGAATATTTTGATTTTGGTTTATTTGGTAGCAACGGTAATTATGACATGTTAGGGTTTAATACCGATCGAAACTCTATATATGGAACTGATATAGACATGGAAGAGGAATGGTAGAAGCTCTGCCTTCTCTCTAAGATTAAGAGAGAGAGAGAGAGAGTTTTCGTGGTGGTTCCTCACGACGGTACTGACTCTGGCACACGGTGGTCTCCTCGACGTGGTGTGGCCGGCTCTGACTCCGGCGTCGCACCTTTTTCACGGTGGCGGCTGGCTTTTTGACTCCGGCGTTGTACCTGGCTTTAAGGTGAACAACCAGCTTTAAGATCGCGTCGTCTGATCCTTCGCAGCCGACGACGATTTTATTTGGAAGCGTTCTCTAACTTTGCTCTCGGCGGATGAGATCTCGTGATGATTCCGATGGAAGCTCTCCGGCGTTGAGTTTATGATGATGAGGATGTAAGAGAACGGGAAGGATGAGATCTCGGAGATGGCTTGCTGAAGCTCTCCGGTGAAAGAGTGGGTGACGAAGTTGGGCGCGGTGGTTTGTCTCCGGCGTGATTCGGTGAAACATTCGGCGTTTCGTTTTTCTCCGGCGAAAATCTTGGCCATTGGATCACGGCGTGTGATCTTATGACGCGTGTTGCGGGTTTAATACGTGGCGTCCATACGAGTTGACTAGACGCGTGTGTCGTGTGATGATGGATTCAACGCGTGGATGAACACGGGTGTGGGGTTGAGCTTTTAGGCCCAAGTTTTATGTTTGTCCTTTGTTTCGGGCTTTGGTGTGCGTTTTTTATTATTGTAGTTTGATTTTTGGGTTTTTAGCTCTTTATTAAATAAAATTAGATGGCAAAAATAAAAAATAAATAGGGTGGGAACAGTTGACAAAAAAAAAAAAAAATAGGGGGGGAACAATCTCG
>NC_027756.1:19324232-19331078 GCF_000695525.1 Brassica oleracea var. oleracea
GGGTGGGAACAATCTCGTGTGTAGAAGCCGATGACAAATGTTAAACCGGTTACCGGGGCGGTCATATTTATGTAAAGAAGGCAACAACAAAGGCGAGTATCGTGAGGCTATTAGGATAACACGTGTTATTTACAGCAGCGGAATTTGACCGTAACCGACACATGACCTGGCACGTGGTGGACTATTCCATCAGGGTCCCCCAACCCTAATAAATATCAATACTAGACGTTATTCTATGAATATAATATTTCATGTCAAGGGGCATGATTACAAGTTAAGAAACTTTCTTATAAATACTAAATAAAACTAGAAACTTATAAAAAAATTCTCATGGATGTAGTTTGTATGTTTTATGTAAATCAATTGGGACTAAGCTTAATTTAGATGTACAATAACTCAGTAACTAATTTTAAAGACTTAAAATATGACAAAAGTATGTTACAAATATTCATTTACGAAAAAAAAGGTTACAAATATAAGATTGAAATTGCAGGATAAGGAAAATATGACTGATATGCTGACAGATTACCAACGTCATCAACGCTTTACAAATCTCTTTTCGGTCTTCACATTAGAAGTTGGAACTATCCTCAAACATGTAAAATGAACATCAAAATAATAAAAGAATATATATGGTCAAACTAATGAATTATCATATACTCCCCATGTTTATATAATGTTCTAGCCTTAACACACAAATTAAAAAAAAAAAAATTTACTTTTACCAGAAGCCAAATGTTATTAATCATTGTTATTCTAAACTAATAAAACAAAAACAACATATTAACATTTAATATTTTAATCACTTATTTTAATAGTTTTACATTTCAAAACATCTTACAAATTGAAATAAAAATATCTTCTAAAATATCATACAAAAAAACAGATGGAGTAAAATATATTTAATGCTTTTAAAAATAAAAAATATCATTGTATATAGTAAAAATAGTGGAATTGTTGGAAAATAACATATAACAAAATTCCAATAGTGACAAAGAAGTGAGCATATATTGACTTTACAAAGTTTACATTTGTTCGGTCAACATGATTTTTTCCTCTTTCTTTTGTCAACTGATTTTTTTCCTCTTTTAATAGCTCAAAACATCATATCTAAGAGTTTCTTGTGTTCATAGACTAAGAAAATGATAATGGCACTTACGCTTCTTTGCGTTTTTTTTTTCTAACTCTTTTGCAATCAAATTCTATAGAAGTTACCTTAAGCATAATGTTAAACAACAAATATAAGTGGTCATGTACATCTCGATCTTAAATTCAAATTACGAACTACAGCAGGATGCATATAGTGTATAAGAAACTTGGTTACATCATTCAAACAATTAATCATAGTGAAAATGTTTCTGAAACCCGAAAATGATGAAAACGTTTTCCAGAAACCGTATATAACAACTTCGAAGCAAAATGTATAAATTTTAGAAAAAAGGAAAAAAACAAAAACAAAATGTATAAATAATTGACTGGAGTCGTACATAACCATAATTATAGCAATCTTGTGATAGATTATCGTTGATCCCAAAAAAGCGACTAGTGCCTATTGAGTCATGATTTCGATGATAAACGTCAATAATTGCTACTATACCTTTTCTTTTTGTCAACAATTTTTTTTTAATCCACCAAAAATAAAGTAAGGATTTCAAGTACTATTTCCTCGTGTTAGTTTCGTGCATTTGGTCTCCATTTCACCTACAGCATTGAAGTGGCCATTTGAGAAACTTGTGTTCTGCAGTATGAAGCTGTACGAAATGGGAAGTTATCTAGAGCACTGAAGTGTCAATTTCAAAAAAGTTGCATCATGCATTTTGATGGATATTTGTTATGTTTGGACCTTACTAACTGAAACCCATTAGTATTAAGGTTTAGGGACACTATATAAAGTATAAACTCCCTAAACCTAATTACTTGCCACTCAACACAGATAACACTCACTCTACACAAATCTGAGATTAGAAAGAGAGACAAGAAGCAAGAACAAGAAGAGGAGATTGAAGGAGTATCTACAGAAGGTTGAGAAGAAGCAAAGAGAGATCTGGTCAAGAGTTTCAGACTATTTCTTCTTCTATGAAGTGTAGATTTCATCAATTACACACATGTTCAGTAAGCTCAAGTCTTAGCTTATTGTTTGTGTTGTCTCTAGGTGAATAGAGAAACACAGAGGAGGTTGTGTAAGTAAGCTCTTGTATACACTTGATACTAGTAAATCTTCGAGAGTACTGTCCTCTCCCCAGATGTACCAGTAAAGGGAACTGGGTAACCAAATCTTGTGTGTCTTTAACTAACTCAAACAACAACAAAAAATGTGAAGGTTAATTAGTCAAGTGAGATGCACCGGTTAATTGGTTAAAGAATTCTCAACACCTTCTATTCAAGGTTGAAAACAAAAAAAAACATCAAATGTATAATATATATATTTATTCATAGGGTTAAACTTATCAAACTAGATTTATAACTGCTTTTCATGGTATATACATATGGTATAACTGGATTCGCTGCAGTGACATTTTTTTCCGAAGCAGCCGCACAGTGCATAATCTTTTCTTTTTGTGCAATTGATTATATTAAAAACTAAAAGCTCGATGAACTAAGGCAATTACACAATAGAAGGAAAAATTAACGAAAAACTGAAAAATGAAAATAACCAAGACATGACAAAGGATAGATCATGGCTAAGGAGAGAAAAGACTAATAGAGAAGTTCACTTGTATTCCTAGAGCCTACATTCGAAAGAACACGCTAAAGTCGAGATCGGCGTTGAAGAATCCAATCAATGGATTTTGAGAGCAGCTGGAACCTATTTTTAATGATATATGAATCTCTCGACGTTGCAGTGAGTTGCAGAGAGACAATTGGAATAGGACTACAAACAAAATCGTCGATGGTACAATCTCTAAAAAATAGCAGTTGACAGAGTCGGGAAACGCTGAGCTTAAGTTACGCTGCAGTGAGATGCGAAGGTACATAACCAAGACTCTGAATAATAACAAACTTGGTTTATATTATAACTATATATATTACATTTGCTTACTGCTTTTGGTTTTCTTTTGAAAAAGGCCTACCGCTATTTTGCTTATAATCTTATTTGTTTACGCGTTCGCATCTTCATATCCAAGAGGTTTCTATGTATAAGATTTTGTAAAGCTTTTTATAATATTTATTTTGAAATTTTAGTATATTTTCTTAGGCAATTCTCTTAAATAGACTATTTTCAAGTTTTGGTCAAAAATAGACCGCAAGGAGGAAAATGATCAAAATGATTCATTTAATAGGTAAAAAAGCCCTAATACCCTAGTTATATAAAAAAATAAAAAATAAAAAAACTATAGTTTTAGATTATATGTTTTCAAATTCGAACTTTTTTATAATTTTTTTTTTTTGAAATTTGTCTTTTTTTAAAACTTTTTTTATTTTTTTTTCAAATTTTCTTTTTGTAATTGGAAAA
The DNA here is from genome assembly GCF_000695525.1 of Brassica oleracea var. oleracea. NCBI lineage: Eukaryota > Viridiplantae > Streptophyta > Magnoliopsida > Brassicales > Brassicaceae > Brassica > Brassica oleracea. The sequence continues at coordinate 19,327,687 of NC_027756.1, forward strand.
TACTTTTTAAAATTATTTTTAAAATTTTTATTTTAAAATTTTTAATATTTATTTTTTATTTTATAAAATTTTAAACCTCAATCCCAAATCTCCACCCCTTAACTCTAAACCCTAAGGTTTGGATTAGTTAACCCTATGGGTATAAATGTATATTTACCTCTTTGATGAAACATTTTGGTCATTTTGATCCTTAGAGTCTATATTTGTAACAAAATTTTTTTTATTGATATCCTAGGGTATTTCTCTATTTTCTTTTATATTTTCAAGCCTTACTGTAAATTACCTAAATTACTTAGCAGCCAACCTCAACTTTGATACGAGACAAAATTCGAAGCTTACACAAAAATACATGTCCTCAGTTGATATTTACGACCAGTTGTTTTGTGGAATATGCATGTGCGGATGCACCAAACTTCTTAAATATGTTGGTGCGTAGGAATTTTCATTCACTATCTTTGTTTGAATTTATATTTCTTTTTTTTTTGTTCAAATAATTGTTTGTTGAACAGTTAATTATCGTCTAAAAACTGAAAAGCATAATATTAAACATTATTGAAATCTACTCAACGCTAACAAAAAAATAGTCAATGTGGTGATTGATATGTTAAATAAATAGTAGAATTATGTGTTTAATTAGAGCCGGAAATAAAAAAGGACACAAATTGTTATACTGCATACGTGTATTAAAGCTACAATTTTAAAATTACAGAAAAAGACATGTGGCAAAATCATTTCGCAAATATAGTCCAGGGAACTACAGATCTCACAGCTCAGATTTTAAAGTTACAGAAAACTACAGATCTCACAGCTCAGAACGTTAAGGGCATGCAGCTGTCTCAAACAAGCAAACCCACAAATGTCTATGAGATCGACCTGCAAACATCATGTTATTTTATTGATGTTAAAAATACTACTATTATTTTTCAATTTTGTATATTCAATTTGCTAAGTGATATTATATTGCTTTTTCTTTGTAAATTAATTGTAGTCTATAATAGAGACTGCAATTCTTGGTATAAGAACAATGAATTGAAAAAATCTAAATATTTTTTCTATAAGAACTAACTGGAAAATATACTCCCTCTGTTTTTTTATATTTGACGCTTTAGGATTGTGCACATGGATTAAGAAACATTTAATTTTCTAGACAAAATTAAAACATCATTAATTGTTTACTTAACCATAATTTAACCAATAATAAAATAGAAACTATAATATCATTGGTCATCTAGCATTAGTTAGTAATAAATTTTACATAGAAAATTGAAAAAGTCAAATAATTTGGAACAAAAAAATTCCTCTAAAACGTCGGATATAAAAAACGGAAGAAGTACCTTTTAAAATGCTTAAACAAGAGATTCTTTTTACTGAATCTGTAATATGTGGGTCTCTAACCATAAATATTGTGTTTAGCTTTGTTGTACCTAAAGGTCCTAAACAAGTTTAGTTTTGTTGTCGGGTGTAGGGGTGAGCAATTTACCCGATATCCGAAGCAGCACCCGAACCCGATCCGAAAAACCCGAACCGAAATCCAAACCGAAGTAGCAAAATATCCGAACGGGTATTGAATTAGGAGAGATTGGATATCCGACCCCGAACGGGTAATATCCGAATCCGAATGGATATCCGAACATATGTATAATTAATCTTATATTTCTAGTTTACATCTCTCATCTTATATAAAATGTTTATATTGATATCACACATACTTTAAATTCATATGGTATACATACAATTACGGAGAAAATGATTTGATACTCACTTAAAATGCATGTCAAGCTTTTTATTTCAAGAATTAACAAAAAGTTACATCCAAAAATTAAAAACAATAACAAAATTAATGTATTTTTATTTTCAAAATGTCATGTCCAAATCTATTAACCATTTAATCTATTAAAAATAAAAAAAATTAATTCTGTGAAAGTTATAAATTTTAAATACAAGAAATTTGAGAAATGAATTTTTCTTTTCAAAATCTAATTATCTGAACCCGATCCGAAATAATCGAACCGAACTAAAAATATCCGAACCCGACCTGAAGTACAGAAATACCCGAACGGGTTTTACACCCCTATACCGAAATACCCGAAAATCCTAAATACCTGATCTGAACCCGAACGCCCACCCCTAGTCGGGTGTTTTAAAACATATTAAACAGTGTTTATTAATTATGTTGAGTAATTTATACACTTAAATCTAGTTTTTATATGATGATTATTCATCTTAGTTGAGTCTGTATATCGATGACAAAAAAATATATATATGAGTATTCATCTTTGTTACGGTATAATTTTAACATGGACATTAATTATATTCACTTTTCAAATGTAAACGAACTAGAATAGGTCGTCTAAGGTATTAATTTATAAAGGAAGAAGTTGACGATGAGATTGTTGACCTTTTCCGTAGTTAAGACAGGTTTTTTGTTAGGGTGTGTGACAACATAGGAAAAAACCTTTTTTTTTAGATATTATGAAAAATGTAAGTAACTAAACACAATACATAAAACAGTTGAGCACAAAGAAATTGATTGAAAATAGTCAAATACTGTTATGAATCAGATTGTGGATGACTCATAACCAAAAGATTATACCATCAGCGGTCCAAGAAAGAGAGAGTCGGCCAGCTTTTCCTTTTCCTAATGTCTTTATGTTTTCCTTTTTCCTAGTTGGATTATGATTTGTACTCTTTCCATTTATCTATGACGGTGTAATCTCCTATATAAGGAACCTCTATGTTATGAATAAAGATAAACTTTTCCATTACTTTCACAACACGTTATCAGCACGAAACACTACAAGAAAACAGGGGGATTTTGATGGCCGAAATCGTCGGAAATTCGTCGGAATAGACCGATTCCGACGAATTTCTGACGAACCCGTCCGTCGGTATCGTTTCGTCGGAAAAAAAAAATTCGTCGGAATTTCGTCAGAACTTCCGACGACTTTCTGACGAATACCGAGAAACGTCATTCTGACGAACTTCCGACGATATTACGATGCGGATACACGAGACCAGAGTTCATCGGAAAAACTACGTACCGACGGAGAACGTTCCTCGGACACTTCCGACGTAGAGTGTTCCTCGGTGCATTCCGACGAACCTCGTTCGTCAGAATTTACCGACGGCCAACGGTCGTCGGAATATACCGACGACCATTGTCCGTCGGTAAATTCCGACGAACGAGGTTCGTCGGTAAATTCCGACGGATATATGTCCGTCGGCATATTCCGACGACCGTTGTCCGTCGGTATATACCCTTTTTTTTCAAATTAATTTTGCATTTTAATATATTTTTTGATATTAATAAATTAAAAAAATCAGAAATTTAAAACTAATAATATTATAAAATTTAAATTCATAAAAACCGAAATAGGAAAAAAACATTCATA
>NC_027756.1:19346058-19346343 GCF_000695525.1 Brassica oleracea var. oleracea
AAGACACATAGGAAGCCCAGGATGTGATCATCCATGATCAAACATCATCACAGGGTCGACCATCACTTCCCCCTTCAGTGCCCATGAAACTGCCTTTCTACACACATCTTCCCTTAAGGCTGTTCATGCATTGAGAATGGAGTCCGGCCTTCTCCCTTCCCTCCTGACCATTTGAGTGTGTTCCCAGGGCACAGAGGAAGCCTAGGACATGATCATCCATGATCAATCACCATCAAAGGGTCGTTCTCAACTCCCCTTGTGATTGCCCACAAAACTGCCTCTTTG
>NC_027756.1:19347094-19349189 GCF_000695525.1 Brassica oleracea var. oleracea
CTTTTATAGAAGAAGGGGTGGTTACTTTTTGGTGGTTACTTTTTAACCATTCCATCCCTTCGGTTTCAATCCTGGCCATTGATTTAAATCAATGGTCCAGATCACACCCTTTCACCTCTGGCAGTTACCACACGCCCTGGAACTGCCAATCCACTCCTGGACAAGGCCAAACAAGGCCCAGACTGATTGCCCACGCCCCTGGCTCAATCCCAAGAGCCCACCAGCCCATCGGCACACACGGGTCACCCACATGGCCCGGCCACAGTCCAGACCCGGCCCAACTGCCCATGACTTGAACACTCAGTCCAGCTGAGTTGAGCTGATCCCCAGCTGTCCCAGCTGAGTGAGCTAGTCCATCTAGCTCAGGGAGCTGACACACTCTTCAGTGAGCTACACTGAGCTGCACTACACTTCACCTAGCTGGTCGAGCTTGCTTACTGCATCGCCCAGCTGTTATACACTGTGTCCAGCTTGTTTCCTTTATCTTCTTCAATCCTTCTAAGTCCCTTGGTCAATTTCCAGACCTAGACTTAGTTTTCCCATGATCCATTCTGATCACTCACTTCATCGGGCTTCACCAGGATCTTGTCCAGCTACCAGCTCGCTTGTCCAGCTCCTTTGAGCTTGTCTACTTCTTGGATTAGCTATGCCTTAGCTTCCTGGTGCCCTTAACCTTACTTCCAGACTATGACACGCTTGTATTTGGGCCATATGACCATACTGGTGCATTTCCACGCACCGCAGTCCGTCCGGACGATCCTATCCAGAATCGGGGACATGACAGTTTCCATATTGAAACAATGGGAGAAGTAAACAAAGAGTTCCTTCAGATATATGTATAAAATCGCCCAAGGCCATAATAAGTCCTAACGACTATACATGCATTCTCTACTGACCTAGACTATGCATAGATCAGTATGATAGAGGCTAAAAGCCTGCGAAAATATACACTTTATGGCACGACCGGATTGGCCATCCTGGTCCAAGCATGATGCAAAAATTGATATTCAAAAGGCACACATTAAAAGATAAGAAGAGTTATCCCAAAGAATCTCACGTGCGTAGTATGTACACAAGGGAAACTCATTAGGCCACGTAAACGCTTTGTAATGTTACAAGGATTTACGAGGAATCCTATTTCCTTATATTTCCTCGTAATAACGTTGTAATTTAACAAGTATTTTACAACGAATCGGGTTACCGTTATACTTCGTTGGTCACCGTTGAGAATCGAGGTGTTCGATTTAACAAATTTAGTGTTGTGGATGTCAACTCTGGGAGAAGATACAACAAATTCGAGCCTTATAAATGAAAAAACACGGGCCTGGTAACTTTGTCGTAAATTAAAAAAACACGGGCCTGGTAACTTCGTCGTAAACCAAAACACGGGTCTGGTAACTTCGTCGTAAACGAAAACACGGGTCTGGTAACTTCCTCGTAACATTACGACGAAGTTACGAGGAAACCGTTTATATATATATGGGAGAAGTCTTTCAGACGAGCATTGCTCGCATCTTCCTCCCTAACTCCTCTCCCCCTCTAAGGTAACTTTCTCTCTCTATCTTTTATTTTTATTTTTATAGTTTAGGTGGTTAGTTTAGGTGATTAGTTTAGGGAATTATTTTAGGTGATTAGTTAACGGAATTAGTTTAGATGATTAGTTTAGAAAATTATTTTAAACAATTCGTTTAGGATATATATTAATTTAATTTTTTTAAATTTTCTAGATGGCTCCTAGACCGAGACCAGCAGCTCCTGCACCTACGTATGCGGATTTGTTTGGCGATGGATCTTCCTTTAGCGGTCCATCGTCTTCTTCCGGGACAGTTCCAGACTCTCACACATCTCGGAGAGTTCCTTCGACCCCTCCTCCTCTTCCATCTCAGATGCCTCCCCCACGAGCTCCACCTGTCGCCCCGGATCAGCCTGCCCCACCGGCTGCAGTTCATCCCAATTTGCGGGTGCCAGCTCATGCACCATTCGCAAGATACACCATCGAGGATTTGCTTGCCCAGCCCGGACGAGAGGGTTTACAAGTTCTGGACCCCGATAGACCCCCGGGTACTTATTGGTAAGTACATAAAATTATTAATTT
>NC_027756.1:19349228-19350477 GCF_000695525.1 Brassica oleracea var. oleracea
TTTTTTTCTAATCTTTTAAAATGTTTGTTTTTTCAGCAAAGGTGGAACTGGTCCGTAGGAATCACCGAGAGGGTGAAGAGCGAATTTATTGCAAAGGCGAAAACTCGTCTTTGCAACACCGTCTCCGATTGGAAGGACAAGTGGGAGATTTACGGCTATGAGGGGAAGCCGAGCGGGGTCACAAAGGAAGCATGGGATGGCCTCATCACCTATTGGAACGAACCCAGCTCCATCCGCAAAGCCAACTCCTGCTCCGCTTCCCGAAGAACGAGGGATAAAGATGGCCATTTGCCCATGGTTCATAGAACCGGCCAAAAACCTCATGCCGGAATTCGTTTCGAAGCTGTAAGTTTTATTTAAATTTATAATTTTCATTATTTTAAACTTGTATTTATTAATTATATTTAATTTATTTATTATTGTTGTTTATTAGTTGGAGAAGACGGGAGTTTTGCCATCTCTCTCGGACTTATTCAAGATGACTCACGCCTCACCAGATGGGGTTTTTGTGGATCCTGCATCCGAGAAACTCTTCAACGCTGTGGCGTCTCGGGTTGAAGAGCAAGAGACGCAACTTACCCAACAGTCTGCAGATGGATTACCCGTCAAGTTGTCAATCGAAGAGGTCGACCGGATCTTCGAGGATGTAAAATTTAATAATTTTAATTTTTTTTCCTTTATTTTATTATTAACTCTAAATACATTTTTATATATATATACATATAGGTGGCTACTAGAAAGAAGGGAAGGACGGTCGGAATAGGTTCCGTTAACGAAGTTGCAAGGGTGACTTCGTCATACTATTCGAGATGGGACCAGGACAACAACCGGATGCAGGCTCGCATGGATACCCAGCAGCAGCGTTTGGACTCTCTCGAGGGTTTGCTGGATGTGATGGCGGTGGGAAATCCAACTTTGCAGAGAGCTTTGGCGGAGAGACGAGCAGCTCTCGGGATGAGCCAGCCTGATCCCGAAGCAAGAACATATACAGACCCGAACCCCTCAGCCAACTACTTCGATGACGATGATGTTGGCCTTTAGTTTCTTTTTTTAATTTCTTTTGTTTTGTATAAAAAAATTAAATTCTATTTAATTAATGAATTTATAGTTTTTTAAAAAAATTATTTGATTTCATATTTAATTTTATTTTAAATATTTTAAATTTTAAAATTATTGTTTTATAAAATTTATATAATTATTATAATTAATTAATATTTTAAATATGGAGATGTAAATTCGTTGTAAAATT
>NC_027756.1:19350596-19374082 GCF_000695525.1 Brassica oleracea var. oleracea
CATTTACGAGGGCATTACGACGAATAGTTTTCTTCTGCTTTACGAGGAATTGACTTCCTCGTAACGTAACTAGGACTTTACGACGAAACCTCCGTTACGACGAGAGTTTAACAACGAAACGCATATCGATGTTAATTCGTCGTAAAGTCCCTATTACGACGAATTTACAACGAATACCGCCCTCGTAAAAAATATGTTTTCTTGTAGTGCAATTGGGTTTTCCTGGTAAGGTTTTAATGAGGCAACATTAAAGCACATTACAAGCTCTAAATGGTTATGGCATCAAAGAGGGAGTGCTATGAATCAAATTGTAGATGGCTCATAACCAAGAGATTATACCATCAGCGGCCCAAGAAAGAGAGAGTCGGCCAGCTTTTCTTTTTCCTTATGTCTTTATGTTTTCATTTGTCCTAGTTGGATTATGATTTGTACTCTTTCCATTTATCTATGACGGTGTAATCTCCTATATAAGGAACCTCTATGTTATGAATAAATATAAATTTTTCCATTACTTTCACAACAAGTACCATATTGTTCCCTCCATTTTTTTAATATAAGTCGTTTTAAAACTATGCACATAGATTAAGAAAATCATTGTTTTTTATACTCCCTCCGTTTCATAATATAAGTAGTTTTGGCTAAAAGCGCGAAGATTAAGAAAATCATTATGTTTTTAAAAAGTATTTTATAATAAATAGGTTAGACATAATTTAACCAATAAAAATAAGTCTATTTAATTTGATTGGTCACACTGTATTCAATAAATGTAAAAGTTATCTAGAAATACGAAAACTACTTACATTTTGAAACAAAAAAAATTCCCTAAAACTACTTACAATATGAAACGGAGGGAGTATTTTTTAAACAAAAACATCATTAATTATTTACCTAACCACAAATCAACCAATAGTAAAATAGAAGATATATTATCATTGGTCATATAACATTAAATGTTAATAAATTTTACATAGAAAACCGAAAACGTAATATAATTTGAAACATAAATTTTTTTCTAAAACGACTTATATTAAAAAACCGAGGGAGTATACTTTAACATTTACAGTCTCATATTTGGGAACACAAGTTGCTTTACTTCAAACGGTAACAACTGACTTCAATCAAACCGAAGTATTATCAACAGTATATGCATAATACAAACCCGTCAACTCCTGAACCTATATATCAAACCGAAGCAAGCCATTGGCAATGTACCCATTTGGTATGACATCAAACAGGTCAAAGGAAACCAAACATCAAACATCTTTCTCTTCATCATCTTAGGTGAGAAGGAGATAAACTAGAACTTAAACCGGTTCAAGTAAACCGGTTCAACTGCATGCAGATATCTGATTGTTATGTTGCATGCAATGTGGGATCCTAAACCGAAGTTGCAGAGGGTAACTCGTTGGTGCTGGTTTCCAATAAGTCTAAAAGAGTAATCCTTCCACTATTGCTTTTGTCAAGCCTGTCAAACTGGTTACCGATCGGATCAATGTCCTTATCGGTTATCTTCTCCATCTTCTTTAGTTTGTATATCACAAACTCTGCTTTACTGCAAAACCAAGATGATCATTAGACCAAAGATCATGATATTAGTTTGAAACTTTACTAATAGCATGAGTACCTAACGCAGCCATTGTGGTCGATATCAGCAGCAAAGAACTGAGAGATAGACATGTTCTCACCAAGCACTCTCTTAGCCCTCTCCCTATTCCTCTTATCAACCCTCGCCTCAGCCAAATACAAAAACGCTCTCGCAACAGCCAGAGTAGACACAAGCAACCACACCGCAGCGAGAAGCCTACCAGGCAAAGTCTTAAACGCCCTGTCTCCATACCCAACCGTAGTAACCGACATAACCGAGAAATAAAACGAATCCAACCAATCAATCCTCTCCACAAAATGCATAATCAAAACCCCAAATCCAAGACACAGCATCACAACGCCCAAAGCCAACCCAACCTTCAACCTAATCCTCATCCTCCCTTTCTTCACATCGATTATATAAGACCTCTTCCTCTCCGGCTCATCGAAGCTATCGTTCTTCGCGGCTTCTAGCATATAGTTTTCTTGAAGATCAAGAACGTAACTAACCATCGCGCTTAGCAATATATCCACGAAACCGAACCCGACGAGGACGAACAAGATAGAGAACATCTTTGTCAGGACCGTATCTGGAGTTATGTCGCCGTAGCCGATCGTGCACATTGTGACGATGCAAAAGTATAAACCGTCGACGACGGGGTGAGTGTGGACCACCGAGTAGCTGTCCCGGTTCAGCCAGTAGATAAGCACGCCTAAGGAGAGGTAGACGACGAGGAGAGCAACGGCTTGTCTCACGACGGACTTGGAGTCTGATCTCTCCGTTTTGAGATCGAACGGGTGTGTCAGGTCGTTGATCGCGACCATGGCGGGAGCTGTTTTGGAGCGGTGGAAGGTCGGTTTGGTTTTTTTAGGAGGTAAGTTGTGTTCCGGTGGCGGGAGGAGGATGTCGACGGTGGAGGTGTCGGAGAAGGAGGACGGCGGCGAGAGGTTTTGAGAAATGGCGTCGATGAGGAGAGAGGAGTCGCGTTGGGAGCGAGGGAACGGGCCGAAGATTAAACGGTTTTTGAACTCCGTTGGTGTCATTGGCGGCATCGGGACCGTTACGTCGTCGTTTTCGGGTAAGGGAAAGAGAGGCGGTTGTGGTGGGTTGGTTCTTGGGCTGAGAAGGTATTGGAGTAACGGGTCAATCTCGTTTCCGCCGTTGGCCATGGTCGGAGAAGATAAATGGACGAAGCTTTCTTTCGAGGGCTCCACAAAGATCAAACCTTTATGATGGGGTTTGGCTTATTCTTGTGGAGAATCGTTCATAGGGACTGTGGTTATTATAGGATGATAGTTAGTTTTGCGATGTTGACAGATTTTAATAAAGGGATTAGTTTGACAACGCCGTATTTTGATTGACACGATTCTTTCTTTTCATAGTTGTTTGTGTATATGTTATTGTTTACACCTCTTTTGTATTCTTATTCAGATAGTGATTAGATTCTTGTAACTATTTTGATTAACGAACCATCTGTTGTTGATCATTTATAAATTAGCACCATAACTTTCATTTGTTTCAATCGAGCCAGAGAACTTGAACCGAATTCAACGCAAAATATATTATTCTATAGTTTCTTAGGGTATGAATTTTATATAGACTGGACTTAGATCTAAATAGATACTTGAAAAACTTGAAAATTTTGGAAAAAATAGTTATAACCAAATTCGAATTCAGTTTCAAATAAGTATCCAAAATATTCAAAATTTTCAATAACATAAATTAGTATTTGAACACAAACCAAACCCATATAGATTCAATCTGTTTAGATTAATATTAACTTATTAAGTGATTTGGTGATTTCATGTATTTTTACTAGGATCTATAGTTAGTATGATACATGTGGCTATTAGTTATCTGTCAATCAGTATTAATGAAAATGTTTAGATTATTGGAAATTTGAAGATCATACAAGTTGGTATTGTTATGGGTGAGATACGTTAGTATTAGAAATGAAGGGGTCAAAACGTATAAACTATGGAAATTTGAAAATCATACAAGTTGGTATTGTTATGGATGAGATACGTTAGTATTAGAAATGAAGGGGTCAAAACGTATAAACTATGGAAATATATACCAAGTTAGTGCATACCATATAAATTAATTGAAGGGTCAACTTTGTTTGTCAGCTCTCAGCGACACCTTGTCACTTTCTAGCTGCGAGTGACAAACGGCACGACGTGTCGTTTTCACCGTCCCAGATTACGTGGTTTCGGCGATTTTGAGCATTTCTTACACCTTTTTCTATAATATCATTTGACACCTTACTCATTTTGAGAAACAATCAATCATAAAGAATATTTCTATTGACAGTTTCATCAGATAAAACAAGTGATTTTAAAAAAAATGATTTATCGTAATGTATATCTTGAGTATTTGATGAACCTAGTATTAACAAAAAAGAAGAAGCATAGAACGTAGTATATCCACAAAACGTTACCAGAGTATTTTCGAAGGCACAAACAAAGTAGCTTAAAGCCATCTAAAGAAAGTCATTAGTTCTGATATGGTTGATTTTTGATTACTCTAGTTGTCTCTTGGCCGTGAACGTTGTTGGGTTTCGTCAGATGGATCACTCCTATCGTTTTGTTGGTCCAGAGATGCATAGACATCATTCCAAATTTGCTGTTCTTGTGGGCTGTGGCTGGAACTAGGTCGCCACGCATTGAAGTCTCCACTCTGAGAACAAAACAACGAGCAAGCGAAAATAGTAAGCAAGAGTTACGGATCATACCAAACCGAAATTTTCAAAGGCTCGAAGATTTGATGGGTTTCACCTGATGCGGCTGAATTGATGGCAAGTAGTTGCTTGAGACACCACCTTCAGAGCCAAACCTCGAGTTTGCTTGGTTCTTATCACCCCACGTGCCAAAGGTGTTAGCAGAACCGTAAGCAGAAGGAACCATAGAGGCAGCTGAGTACTGAGGCATGTTGTCGCTGCCGTACTGTTCTAGCCGCCAGTAAGGATATGTCCCCATATTACCATAATGCGCCATGTTACTACGACCATGTTGCTGAAATGCTGCTGCTGACTGAGGAGGCATGTTGTAGATATCGTTCTGTTCTGGTCGCCAGTAAGGAGAGTTCGTGATATTACCATAATGCGCCATGTTACTACCACCATGTTGCTGAAATGGTAGTACTGCTGATGGTGGCAAGTAAGGAGGTCTCGTGATATTACCATACTGCCCTGAAGGAACTTGCAACTGAGAGTAATGAGGGTTCCTCTGTGTATGTGGTAGGTTCATGGCTTGTGGGTTCCTCTGTGTCTGTGGTAGGTTCATGGCTTGTTGGTTCCTCTTTGGTACAAAGTCAGTGGATGTTATCAATGCCTGTGCCAAAAATGAAAATCAAAACTAAAAGTATGAAAGAGAGTGTAAAAATAAATAACTATTAATGGTTTATGAGAAGACTTTACCTTGGTCATGGAAACGGATAGCCTAGGACCATGTGAAGATGCAGTAGTAGTAATGCTTTGTCTTGTAGGCATTGGCTGATTCACCGGCTCATGAGTTCCATACTGCACATGTTCTGCTTCAAGATGGTCTGAGGAGGAGGGATCTCTGTGAAATAAAAAAAATCATTTAAGAGATTATTAATAGAGCAAATAAAAAATGGAGAGGAAGCTAGAGAAGCAGACTTACATTTTGCTCAGCTCTTTTGAGTCATCATTATTCTCTATAGGGAGTAGAGAGAAAGGGATTTTAAGTCGATCTCTTGTTTCGTCATACTCACTAGATGTGTAATCAATTGAATTAGTAACGTCTTCATCATCAGGCAAGCGACGTTCATTCTTGACAGGAGCTTTAGTTACACGCTCTTTGATGATTAAAGCATATCTCGTCTTCAAAGCACCAGCCATTTTTGGCGCCCCAAAAGAGGAAATCATCTCGTCTTCACCTGAATTTACTGGCACACTCTTGGTTTCAACATTTGTTATGTCACTGCAAAGAAAAAAAGGAATGTTGTTGTTACAAAGCGAGATACAACCATTGATTGGTACCAAGCAGATTTAATACCTAGAAGATGGCTGAGATGTTGTTGCTTCAACCGAGGTTACAGGCACATTATCAGTAGTAGATGAAACAGCCAATAGTTGATTAGTACTGGTTCCTTGCTCATTACTCGTCTCTGAACCAACAACAACCACAAAGATCAAGTCTTCTTGCATCACATGATCGATCATCTAAGATAAAAGCTTGTTAATTTTCACTACCTTGATCACTACTAATATTCTGGATGCTTGTATCAACTCCTTGAGAGCAAGAATCTGACGTGTCCGTGGTCTTGCAAAAATAATAAACAAACAGGGAGAGAGAAAAGGTGAAGCTTTTTAAGAATAAAGATTCACAAACAGAAGGGTCTGTTGATTATGTTTCTTCTAATACCTCTTTCTTCTCGCCTGGGTTGCTCTCATCTTCATGAACAAGAGGAGCTGGAACACAGGTAACGAAGCAATATCAACTTGATGGACAAGCAAAGATAACTCAGAAGCAAAAACATTCGATGGATATATTGAAAACATAGCGATCTTGCAGCAACTGTACAAGATAAATGCACAGTCGAAGAATAAGAAGACGAAAGAAAAGGGAGAAACCTTGAGAACGAAGAACGTCCGATATTGCCTGCAACAGCTCATCCATCTCTCCCGCTTCCGCCAGATTACCATCGGCGTTTACGTTGCCGTCTTCCTCTTTCGCCGCCATTTTTGTCGAAACTTGTCAGAGCTTTCTTTCTTTGTTTCACAGTCGCATGCAAGAAGAAGGAACAGAAAAGGATTCTCTCTCTCTCGCGCTTCTTCTTGAGTATCAAGAAACCTTCTTGTCTCCTTTCCCTCTCTGTCTCACTCTTTCAATCTTTGAGCTTTATATAGTTTTCTTTTTGGATACGAGAAGAAAATATATATTCCAATTAAGTAGACTTTATTGAAGAAACTAGTGACGGTGACCATCAGTTCCATTCCATTTGTATTTGTAGTTAACGTACTCATTGTATTTTTTTGGGCAACTCTCTCTATACTATTAGTATTAACACATGGACTCTTTTTAAGATTTACCCTTTATTTGCTTTGAACATTACATCTTCTACCATTCCTATATCTCTATCTCTAATACTAAAACATGATTTTTTTTCTTACATTTACACTATTAGTTTGAAAATTTGATTAAAATACCATTAATTAGATATCCTTTTAAAAAATATATATATATATCATAACATTTGGGTTTAAGGTTTAACGATTATTGTTTAAAAATTAATATTTATTAGGTGGACTTGGTTTATAAACTTTAATTAATATTTCTTAAACATTTATAAATAATTTAGTAGGATCAGTTTAATCATTTTTCATCAAAAATTGTAAGTAGTTATCATAGTTATTTTTTAAAACTTGTATTAAATTTGTGGTAAAATTAGAAATCTCCCCTTGTTGTGGACAAATTCTAATGTAAAACTTTGTTCTTAATAGTTTCCATGGATCTGAAAGAGTAATCTATCCACTAATATTTGGGTCAATCTTGTCAAACCGGTAAGCGACATAACCGAGATATCCCAAAGGAGAAGCATTCTAATAAATGCGTTCACACTAAACTGGACACATGTCACGTGTAGAAGGATTGTAATAAATGTGTTCGCACTAAAATGGACACATGTCACATGTACATATAGAGAGCTTCTCAGCCAAACTCTACATAATATGTTCACACTATGTATTTTACGTTTTTTTAATATAAAACTCACATGCATGGCTCTTCTTTACGTTATTTTTACTTTTTACGAATAGAGCTGGACAAATTATTCATAAATTTTGATTTGATTCGTTATCCGTTTTGATTCGAACCTGGAAAATCTGGATATCTGTTACTCTGCGAAGCAAATCAAATATTAAAATGCAATATCCGTAAAAAAAATAAATCACAAATATCAATATTATAGGAAAGAATATCCAATTTGATCCGTTATATGCATAGATATACATATATTTAAAGAATTATATATAAGTTATATATTATAGTTTATATAAATTTTACAATATTTTTTTTTAAATAATTTCATTTTAAGAAATTTATTTTTCATGTATTATTTTGAAAAAATGTCATTTAATATTAATTAACAATATCTTTATATATTTATCAACCATCTTTATATACTTTTACATACACATACATGTGCACATTGACGTGAAAACCTTATAACTAAGTATTTACCACAACTGAAATATCTAATTTTTTTGGAAGTTAAAATATTCTTTTTCTTAATGTTTCTTTCACCATCGACCAAATTGTAGTAAAATGATTTGTCTTAATAATTTTTTTTTTTTTTTTTTAACTATTACCTGGTTAGAAACTATAATATGAAACTATTGGTTCGACATCACGACTATCTAAGATTCATAACATGAAACAAACAAATAATAGTAATTTTTGATTATCACAGGAAAAAAAACCAAAAAATATTAAACATTTTAACCAAACAAATCAAATAAATATTGATTTAAAATGATAGTTATATTTTAGGAGATTAAAAACAAAAAAAACAACTTAAAACCGAACCGATGTCTAGATTAATCAGATTAATGTCTCTTTATTAAAAAATAACGAAACTAATAATCACATTCTGCACAAAACATAGATTATTACCTAGTACACAATAATAAACAGAGCAAAGCTTGTCTTAACAATCAGGGGATTTTGAATCAGACCGCTCTGTTTCCATATTTTGTTTAAATATAAGCTAAATATATATATAGAAAAATTAACCCATCACAGGAACATTCTAAAGAAAGCCCGAAACATTGTTCCAACAACATATTTATTTGATTGTGTATATCTTGAACTCTTGATAAACCTAGTTGTAACAAAAATAAAGAAAGATAGAACGTAGTACATAAAAAAAACATAGGCTAAGGCCTTTATTATTCACAAACAAGCAGCTTAAAGCCATTAAAAGAAAGTCATTGATATATGGCTGATTTTTGATTACTCTAGTTGTCTCTTGGAAATAACCGTTGTTGGGTTTGGTCAGATGGATCACTCCTATCGTTTTGTTGGTTCAGAGTTGCAAAGAAATCACTCCGAAGCTGCTGTTGTCGTTGTTGGCGGCTACGTCTGGAACTCAGTGGCCACACAAATGAATCTCCACTCTGTGAACAAAACAACAAGCAAGCGTTACTTGTATGCCAAGTCATCCACACCCTAAGAGATATTTGTTTGGGTTTCACCTGATGCTGCTGAAGCGATGAGAAGTGGTTCCTTGAGAGACCACCTTCATAGCCAAACCTCGAGTCTGCTGCAATGTTATCAGTCGACGTGCCAAAGAGGTTAACAGAACCGTAAGCATAGGGAGCAATAGAGACAGCTGAGTACTGAGGCATGTTGTAGCTGTCATTCTGTTCTGGTAGCCCGTACGGAAAGGTGATCACATTACCATTATGCGCCATGTTACTACCACCTTGTTGCTGAAACGCTGCTGCTGATGGTGGCATGTTGTAGCTCTCGTTCTGATTTGGTGGCGAGTAAGGAGAGTTCGTGATATTACCATACTGCCCTGAAGGAACCTGACGCTGAGAGTAATGTGGGTTCCTCTGTGTCTGTGGTACAAACTCAGTAGATGTTATCAATGCCTGCGCCAAAATGGAAATCAAAACTCAAAGTATATATGAATCAAAGGATGAAAAAAGAATAACGCTTTATTAGAAAAAGACTTTACCTTGGTCATGGAAACAGATGGCCTACGACCATGTGAAGATGCAGTAGTAGTAATGCTTTGTCTTGTAGGCATTGGCTGATTCAAAGAAGAAGCTGAGTATCCAGGATCCAGTTCACTTGTGTGTCTTTGTCGATGCTATAACATATGGAAGACACAAGCTTTATATATAAAGATCTTGATTTCAGCTATATATATAAAGAGACATTAAGAGAAGCCATTTTGATCTCTCACCATAGCGTTCTGCCTCTGAAGACTTTGTTTAGGAGGAGCTTGCGCCGGATTAATCACAGGTTTCCTAATGTCAAATGTGAAATCAGAAGCATGCTCATGAGCCTGTTCTGCTTTAAGATGGTCTAAGGAGGAGGAATCTCTGTGAAAAGAAAACATTTAAGATATGATTAATAGAGAATATATAAAATGGAGAGAGAGAGGTAGAGGTAGAGAAGCAGATTTACATTTTGGTCATGCACTGTTTGAGAGACGCATACTCTTTTGAGTCATCATTCTCTAGAGAGAGTAGAGAGAGTTGATATCTTACAACATCATAGTCACTAGATGAGTAATCGATTGGATTAGTAACTTCTTCATCATCAGGCAACTTGTACTTGGATGCCATATCAGAAGATGGCACGGACAAGGAAGACACTGCTTCACCCGAACTTACAGACACATTCCTCGGTTCTAGATTTGCTAGATCACTGCAAAAACAACAAGGAGTGTTAATTAACAAACGATGAAGATGAATCAACTGTCAAGAGAAGAAGAAGAAAAGAAGGAACCTCTTCGTATATGCAACAAGGACATTATAAGTAGCAGATAAACCAGCCAATTGATGATTACTGGTTCCTTGCTCATTACTCGTCTCTGAACCAAACACGGCGTTGATAAAGTTTTATAGACTTTTTCTGTAAGATACAGAACCAAAAAGATAAGTCTCGTTACCATCTGAGTTAAGCTTGTTCTCACCATCTTGACCAACACCTTTCTTCTCGCTCTCATCAACTTCATCTGGAAACAGGTATGGAAGCAACATAATCAGAAATCAACTTGATGGACAAGGAATTGTACAAGAAAGAAGTAAAAGAAACAACACAGACGAAGAAGAAACAAGTGATCCTAAGGGCGTTGCTTTCATCTTCGGTTCACTTGAGCGCTTAAAACCCAGAAAGAAAGAAAGAAAGAAAGAAAAGGAAGAAACCTTGAGATATAATTTGCTGCATGAGCTCAGCGAGATCTCTCAGTTCCCCCAGAAAACCATCGTTGCCGTCTTCCTCTTTCGCCGCCATCTCTTGCGAGCTTTCTTTGTTTCACAGTCGCATGCAAGAAGAAGGAACAAAAAGTCTCGCTCCTTCTTGAGTATCAAGAAACCTTGTTCAGTTTCCCTCTCTCTCACTCTTTCAATCTTTGAGCTTTATAGTTTTTTATTTTGGGAATACGAGAAAAAATATATTCATGTTGTATTATATATTACTTTCCACATTTTATTGAAGTAGCCATTCCAGTTTTAGTCAACGTCCTCATCATAAACTTTTTGGGGTAAATACTGACTGTATCTTATAAAGTTAGTATCTGTATATATATAGTACTTTAAAAGTACGAGGGTATATTTGCAAATACTTCGTACCATATATCTGTTACCAGCAAATAAAAACTAACCGTTAAATCAAGATGAGGCTCTTGCTCCCATTCGCCTCGCCGTTATCCGCCACGTCACCGCCGTCATTACCTGAACATCCACCGCCGTCTAAAATCGAATTCTCCGGTCTAACTAAAATTTTTAAAAAATCGGCAATCGGAACACTAACCGGAGCTCTCACGCTCACTCTCGTACTATCGTCGCCGATTCCCTCCGTCGCTGCTTCCATCGATCCTTACCTATCTATGACTCCGCCTTCATTATCTCCTGATTCTTCTCCGGAAGATTGCCCTAACGAGGAAGGAGCTGATACTGAGGTGCTAGAAGATGACGTCAGGCCTCAGTTAGTAACTAACGAAGGGATTGTTGAAGAGGCGTGGGAGATTGTTAACGACGCCTTTATCGATGCTCGAAGCAATAGATGGAGTCCTGAGACTTGGCAGGTAGTTAAATAGCGATGTGGGTAATGTTAATAGCTTGATTGGTGGATAAAGGAAGGAGCTTTTATGTGTAAGGATTGAATGAATCTTTCTTGTTGTTGTTGAAACTTTGCAGAAACAGAAGGAAGAGATATTGAGTATTCCAATTAAGAGTAGATCAAAGGCTCATGAAGTGATTAAGAAAATGCTGGCTAGTTTGGGTGATCAGTACACTCGCTTTCTCTCACCAGATGAGGTTTGGATTCTATGAGTTTGGTTGATGGATGAGTCTTAAGTTGCCTCAATGAAACGACTCTTAGTTGTTGAGTCTTACTTAAGTGATCTCAGCTACTCGTTGTTTGTGTCACTTGTTGAAGTTTTTGTTAACTACATTCAGTAATTAGATTCTATGAATTTGGTTGATGGAGGAGTCTTAAGTTGTATCAGTTACACATCCCTTTTATTTTAAGTCTTTAAGTGATGGAGGACCTAGTATTAAGTAGTATCAGTTATCAATTACACATCCTTTTGGTTTTGGTTCTTGAGTGATCTCAGTAACAGACTTCTTTGTTTGTGTCACTTGTTGAAGTTCTCCAGGATGTCCAAGTATGACATTACCGGTATTGGAATAAACCTTAGAGAAGTTTCTGATGGTGGTGGAAATGTAAAGCTGAAGGTCCTTGGTCTTGTGTTGGACGGTCCTGCTGACATTGCTGGCGTGAAACAGGTTAACATATTGGTCCAGTTTCTTTGTAGTAGTTTTGTTCGTTGATGATTTCACTTAAAGAGTGTGTAATGCATTTCTCTTGCTAGGGAGATGAGATTCTTGCTGTCAATGGAGTTGATGTTAGTGGGAAATCATCATTTGAAGTATCATCTTTGTTACAAGGCCCTAGTAAAACTTTTGTGGTCCTCAAGGTATGATTCTTAATCACAGAATACAAACTAAATATATGACAACTTAATGATTATGCAACTATACGTATTGCAGGTGAAGCATGGAAAATGTGGACCTCTTAGGTCAATTAAAGTCCAGAGACAAGTTAATGCGCAGACTCCAGTCTCTTATCGTCTGGAGAAAGTTGACAACGGGAGAATCTCTGTCGGGTATATCCGTCTAAAAGAGTTCAATGCCTTGGCTAGAAAAGATTTGGTGATTGGTAAAGCCTTTTCATGTTTAGTCCTATCACATCTAAAGTTTTCAACTTGTGGTTCCATCACTTGATTAACTTGTGTGTATGCTTATATATATTTGCAGCAATGAAACGACTCCAGGACAAGGGTGCATCTTATTTCGTAATGGATCTTCGAGATAACCTTGGTGGACTTGTGCAGGCTGGAATAGAAACTGCTAAGCTGTTCCTAGATGAAGGGGATACGGTAAATCACAGAATAGCTTTACTTCAACTACGCGAAGAGATCCGTTGAAAGTTACTTAAAACTCTTGTTGTATGTTTCAACTGGGTAACAGGTGATATACACAGCCGGGAGAGATACGGAGACTCAAAAGATAGTTGTTGCAGATAAAAAACCATTGATCACTGCCCCTCTTATTGTATGTGATTGATCATGTAAGCCTTTCAAATTTCCATGATATGAAACTTTTTTGAATCATGAGCTGATTTGAATCCTTATCACTGTTGCAGGTAATGGTAAATAACAGAACAGCAAGTGCTAGTGAAATTGTGAGTAATCTTAATAGACATAATCCACGGAGACCGTCTTCTTTTGGATCAGTTAAATGAAATGAGCTCGTCTGTCTTATTTTTTCAGGTGGCCTCTGCACTTCATGATAACTGTAAAGCAATTCTTGTGGGCGAAAGAACTTATGGAAAGGTTACTCCAAAGTCTTATTATATTGAATCTATAGGTTTGAAAATGTTTTTGATCATCTTCTTGTGGGTTGAATTTTTACGGGTTGCAGGGTTTGATTCAATCGGTGTTCGAGCTCCGGGATGGTTCAGGAGTTGTTGTGACAATAGGAAAGTATGTCACACCAAACCATATAGACATCAATGGTGGTGGAATTGAACCTGATTTCAGAAACTTACCAGGTTCACTTAATCTCTGAATCTTTTGATCTTTCCTCTTTTCTTTTTTGATGCCATTTGAACATTTACTCATTAACCTCGTTTTGAACTTTGTGTTGGATGATACGGTAATGACCAAAGCAGCTTGGGGGGAAGTAAAAGAACTTTTGTCTAAGTGCAACACTCTCCAACAAAGCTGAAACGTGATGACATTCATCAGACTATCTCCTGTTGTTTTTTCCCCAAACTACAGACAAAAGCAAACGATTTGCGTCTTTGGGTATACACACAAGCCTATCTAAATTTTTGGGTGTGTCGAAAATTTGAAGAAACATGTGGGGTGCAATTGATATTTTTACAAAATTGCAAGGGCTGTTTGATAATAGTATTATTCATGTGAAATTACGCTGCCAAACTTTGGACGTTTCAAAAGAAAAGAGAAGAAACTTTTTGGCTGTGGATTAATATTTTGGTTGATACTCTACAAAACCAGTGTCAGTGCAGCATATAAATGCATCCCATGATTCCAACATGGATTGCTTATTCTTAATCCAGCAGCTTTCAAAGATCACAATTTCAGTTCATGTAGTTTCTTCATAGTTTAAGAGCCTGGAAAATAAATGATATTGGGCCGTAATTTGGTCATGAGCCCAATTCATGTGTAATTCACGAACCCTAGGACACTCCTATAAAACATTTTTTTTTCCGCTGGCTAAGAGAACTCCTTTGAGATCTTACGCAAAGGAGCAAAAATGGCGGTACCGTTGCTAACGAAGAAGGTGGTGAAGAAGAGGTCTGCCAAATTCATCAGACCCCAGAGCGACCGCAGAATCACCGTCAAGGTAACCATTTCATTGTTACTGGTTTATACTTTCTCGCTGGTATTCGTGGAGCGTTATGGCCGTTACTTCCTGGAGATTGATAGTTTTGTGTGATGCTTTCACGATTAGTGATGATAGTCTAGCTTGTTCATTTTCTTGAATTATATAACAATTTAGCTGAAAATTACAAGGCTTTCTTAATAGTTTCAGTCTTCATTTGCATTTATATAACGCTCTGTGGTATCTGGTGGCCAGGATTAAACTTTTGTTTCTGGTCACTTCGTTTTTTCAAGGGCGTATAGTGAACACTCTTACAGGTCTTGCGACACAGTTTGCTTTAGTTCTTTTAACCCTGTTTACATTTCATATTCTCAAACAATCTGCTGTATTGTCTTTTTTTTTTTTTTTATTGGCCCAGACATGGTTTTGATTTGTTACTACTGTGTTCAGGAAAGCTGGAGGAGGCCAAAGGGTATTGACTCCAGAGTGAGGAGAAAGTTCAAAGGTGTCACTTTGATGCCCAATGTCGGTTACGGATCTGACAAGAAGACCCGTCACTATCTCCCCAATGGATTCAAGAAGTTCGTTGTTCACAACACAAGTGACCTTGAGTTGCTGATGATGCACAACAGGACTTACTGCGCAGAGATTGCACACAACGTTTCCACCAAGAAGAGGAAGGCTATTGTGGAGAGAGCTTCTCAGCTTGACATTGTCGTTACCAACAGGCTTGCTAGGTTGCGTAGCCAGGAAGACGAGTAAAAAATGCCTTCGGGTTTACTTTTTATCTGTCACTGACAATTTCTGCGTTTATTGTATTACCTTTCTTTCGTATTGAAGAGTAACTGAATCTTTTTTATGGTTTCCGGTTTTAATATGATCAGTAATTAAAACTCTTTTCTACAATCAATACATTTTATTTTTTAAGTAAAATACGGAATGGAGTCTTCAAATTTTTTGACCAACTTCATATTTAATGACTTACAAATTTTAAAATTCTTAACGAGTTAATCGAAGCTTATTTGTCTGTAAGTTTTTTTTATTTTGACTAATCAGCTTTCAATTTCATATGGGAAGGAAGAAAACATTACAGCCCGGATGGGAAGTTTTTTTTAAGCTTAACCAGTTAACTTAATATATGAGGCGTGGCCCATATGTCAAAAAGTAAATTTTAGAAGCAGAAGTCTCGACTGAAGTGGGAGTCTTAAAAAGCAGCTTTTCACTGCTATAGAGCCAGCCCTTGAGAGAAGTTGATGGTTAAAGAAGCCCAGAAGTAGAGATGATGAACAGACCAGTCGGTTAACCTCTTGTGAGGAACCATTGGTGAAGAAGACGACCCGCATCGTGGATTTTGTTGACGGCTACCTTTGACCTTTGCTTGGAATGTTGAATCAATAAGAAGGGCTAGTGAATCAGCTGGTCTGAAACAAGTTTTTATGAATCCGAGTGTTGTGTTCGTTCTAGAGGAAGTAAATTGTGCTTTGCCATGTGAGGATGATGAGTTCTGAAACATTGGTGGAGAGACTTTGCATGCGGTTGATCTTAGAAAACCATGACATAGTCAGGGTTGTTTGAACACGATTAAATCTTATTTATTTCTAAATAAGATTTCAAGCCTACTTTCTCTCTAATAAATCTTTAAACATTTGATATCCCTTTTAGCAAAAAGAAAAACATTTGATATCCCACTAAGCGCTGTTCATGCATTATGGAGTATAGTACGATTTTAATAGAATAAACGGCGTGAAATAAGATTTGACAGCCGAACAATATTTTATGGTTTGGTAAAAGAATATTAAGAACGATATGAAATATTTTTTAATTTGTAATTTTTCTTTTTTAAATTAAAAAATTAAATTTTGATATTGATTGAATCAACTGGTTTTGGTGGTTTTGATAAGTTTGGACGGATTTTTCATCAGTTTTCTTGGCTTAACTTAAATACGGGATTTAACATAATCCATAACCGGTTAGAAAACAAGTTGACCGGTAATTAAATTACAAATCCTTTGATTGCTAATTTTATGAATATATAAATATACAGTATTAAATTGATGTGTATAATTTGTTGCCAAAAAATTTCGTCGTGATGTGTAGAATTTAATTAAAGTGAAGTATTTCAAATAAAACCAATATTTTTGTCGTTGTTTAGTGTGGATTTCAATAAATCCGTGGGTAATAGCTATGTGATTTAGGGCCGGGCAAAAATCCAAATCCGAAAAATCAAACCGAACCCGATCCGAAAAAATAGTACCGAATCCAAACCGAAATTGATTAAATATCCGAATAGATTTAAAATTTTGGTATCTAAAGAACCGGAACCGAATCCGACTCGAACCGAAGTATTTCGGGTACCTGAATGTATCTAAAATAGATTTCTATAACCCCTATATAAATATATTTTAGATTTAATGTCTATTAAAAACATCCAAAATATATAAGATATTTTTAAATTCTCCAAAATACTTGAAAATATATACAAATAATCAAAAGTAAATGTCTAAAATAGTTAAAATATACTCAAAACATTAAAAATACTTGAAATATCTATTGATTATCTATCCAAATATTCAAACCAAATCAAATTATATGATAAGTTTAGGTATTTTGACATATGTTATTAAATTTGTATGTAATATATTATTTTGTTTATAGATTTTGAGAAATTTAAAGTATATAATGAATTTCAAAATTTTAAAAATAATTTTAATGGGTTATCCGAATCCGAACCGAACCCGCAAAGATCAAAATCGAACCTGAACCGAAAATTAGAAATAGCCAAATGAGACTGAAATCTTTGATCCCAAAAACCCGAAACCTGAAAAGATCCGAATCGAATCCGAATGGATACCCAAACGCTTACCCCTATGTGATTTGAAAAGTACGGTCACTTGTAAGAACTGCAAACATAGTTTATTGCTCCGTTTGAAAAGCAAGACAAGTGTCATTGGTAAATGGTAACCACGTACGTTTTTCTCAAATCTCAAATGAACACCGCATTAAGTGATGTCGACATGCATTATAAAACGACCAAAGTTACAAACTTTTGACTTTGTGATGTGAGAGAAACTTTACATTTTAATCGCCGACCCAACACTAAAATTATATTTTAACGTAATTTTAACGCTAAAATTTTTTCTAATCTTAACACTAAAATCAGACCATTTTATTGCACCACCATAATTTCACATCAAATTTAATGTGATATTATTCACCACATTAAAATACTATTTACCTTTCTAAAACATTATTCACTTATTTTATCAATAAAATATGCAACTAAATAAATTGCAAATAAAAATATAAATACATATAATATTATAATATAGGTTTTAGTGTTAAGTTTGGTGTTGTGATTGGAGAAAAACTTATTTTTAGTGTTAAAACTATATTAAACTAGTGTGATTTTAACACTAAAATAGTGTCATGTATCAAAGATGCTCTAAGATAGGGAAAAGAAAACACTAAAAAATAGTCGTGAGTTGTGTTAAAGTCATGAAACAGTAGAAATGAGTGGAACTTCTTTCGTAATGTTTGAACAGTCAAAAGTTGCATCATAATATTTCGAGAAACAATAAGGTAATTGTTAAGCTACTAAAAGCATGATTAACCCATAATCCCATTTGAGTTTCTTATTCATTATTTTAGTAATTAAAAGTAAATAAAAACCATAGTTAAAAGCTTTATTGATTTTTGGTAGTCTCTTATTTTAAAGTTCTTAAAAAAAAAAAAAACATTGTTCCCTTTGTGCTAAACCACTTAATGGCACATGCTTCATGGACAAGTCTGAGATCACCTTTGCAGCTGCACTCCATTTTCAGAGTGTTGCCTTCTTCACATACGTCTAGGCAGATTCTGCGTACCGCTTCTTCTTCTGGAATCTCTTCATCGGTTTCTTCCGTAGGAACTGGAGAGGTTTCATCTGCCAATGAAGGAGTAGTAAACACCATCAGCAGCGTAAGATGCCAACACTCAACAATTCAGATGATAAAACATGTACCTGCATTTGTCTCAGACGAAACATGAGCTTTGTGGTTGTCAAAAGAAATGGATCTCACAATCACAAGAAGAGAATAGTTTGTGATGTATAATAGTATTATCTTTGGTGTCTCTTTTAACTTACATGAGAATAGTTTGTGCAACTCTTGACACCACCCGTCCCACCAGAATGAGCTTTGTGATGCTTATGATCAACTTTTAGGTTCAGACCTGTGCTCCCCTACAAGACTCAACCATTTCAGTTCTAAGGAGTCTTTTGGCAGGAACACAAATTAGTTCAAACCAGCAGCAGCAACACAGAAACTCACCTTGTGGTAATCTCCTACGGGAGATGCGTAAATGAGAAACGTGTACACAGAAACCAGCCTTTTAATCCTCTTATCTTCTCATGGTACTAAAGCTAATACCAGCTTATCAATACCCCCGCCTTTGAAAAGAAGCTTGACCCCAACCTTCTAGGTATAACACTGCTTTGTTTCTGAACTTAAACCACCAATCCTTGCGTCTCCATCGGTGCCAAATGTTGTGAACTCTTTGCAGTGTAGTCCGAGCTAATGACAGACCCAACAAAGCCAGAACTCCGAAGCACACATTGTTCTGCAGCAACACAATGACTCCATTGTGCAACCTTTGAGGCAGCCATGGTCTCTGTATCTCTGGTTTGAACTGCAGAAACCCCCCCCACTGATGTTTTATGTGAAACGTAACATCACCCGCTGTAACTTCCTTGAGCTCATGCATAACTTGTTGCATTTCCATCTTCAGTCTCTGTCCATAGGCACACTGGCCCTGAATACTGCCACAACGTGCTGCTTGTAACTCTCTATATTTCCAGAAATGCCACACAGCAAAATAATCTTTTTGTTCAACACTTGCAGGGTACCAAAAGAGCAGAATCAATTGCACAACCAAATGGTGCTCACTCCACAGCTCGTTCTGAAGTGACAACAGGAAAGCAAGATCAACCAGGCAATCCCTCTTTGAGTTTGCAACCACTGTGAGAAAAAACCTTGTGATACAGCGCAACACAACATACTCAGCTTCACCTCTAGCCGATATGAAGTAATTCCAATACGCCACTGCCGTTGCTGCATCGGAAACTCAGCAAACTCCACACAATAAGTTTGTTATCTATCTCCTGCAGCACCATCCTTACTGATAATACTCAACAAGGCATCAAAGATCGAATAAGAAACATAATCCATTCCCGTGTTCTTCTCAACATAATGCTTTTCTTCATATTTGTATTTGAAACGCCAAGTCTTGTAATACTTCTCATGTTGTATCTGCTCACTTTCTAAATGTGCCATAAGAACAGCAGCATATCGTTGCACTTCTGTAAGCTTTCAGACCTTCAAATAGTCCCTACAAATCCAAGGTTTCTCTCAAACTCTTATATATACATGTATAAACACTAAATTTCTAAGCTTTTGCTCCCTTATACACTATAAAATATCAAACAACATTTTACAAAATATATGAATCTACAAAACAGTGAGATTTGGCATGCAAAGCAAATAAACGTTTTTGATTTTACGATCAGAACAAGTTATAAGAGAGAAGAGAACCTGGCCATAGTTGAGAATAGGAGAACAAGGGCTGATTGAAATGTCACCATAAGGAACAATCTTCCCTTCTGTGAAACTCTCTCCTTGTCTGCACTTCGCCACATACATGCAATCTGTCGGAATCAGAGAGAATCCGAGCTCTTCCCATTTCACATTCGCATACTTGTCATCGCCTTTACTGTTTCAACATGAGACATATCAAAGATTCAGGAGATTAGTAATAAAAAGGATTGATTTTTACAATAAAGGTTGATGATTTTGTTATACCTTGTACGAAGAGGTGATGAAGAAGGTTGCACAGATGAAGCCATGGAAGGAGGCAGACAGAGACAGAGAGAGAAAGCAGCGAAGTGAAGTATAGAGAGAGAGGCTTGGAGTGGTGACTCACGTGCTTACACGTGTCCACTAAGGCACGTTTTTCTGACTCCAAATTAAGTGACGGTTCTTCTTTTAATTCTCATTTTTTCTTTTCTTTTAATTCTAACCAGTGGTATTCCGACGCGTATATTTTATTCTCTAATAAGTTCCAAAATTTTTTTTTGTTTCATTTGATAATGGTTAGTGATTGTGGTGTTTTATTTTGTTTTGAAGTTGTTTAAGTAAAAAAAAAGAATAGCGTAATTGGTTTTCATTTGATCGATTCAATAAAAATAGAATAAATAGCTGATAGTTGTACTAAATAAATATACTTGACCTTAAAAACATAAAGTAAAGTCGATGTTCCAAAAGGAAAACATGTAATGCATGTGTTTGTTTTGTGATTATATTGTTCGAATGAAGATAAAAAATTCTTTCATCCTCTTAAAATCGTAACAATTCATGCTTTGTCCACGTCATGGGTGTGGTAATCTGGCAACCCGCTATGGTTTCATTGTGGACATATTGGTTAAACAATGTCTTCAAAATGATATTGTATCCATGTTTATTATGTTGCATATTTTTATTTATTTTTAGTTTGTAAATGGAGTTATGTATATTTTAAATTAAGACTTGGACTTCCTTTTTCCAAATCATTCCATTAAGTTTACTGTTACAATGGATTAAATTGTTTTGTTGTTTATTAATAATTTTTCTTTTTCTGTGCAACCATTAATAGTTTTTCAGTTTAATCTATTTGTCTAGGATAGTGGATGGTGGTAATGTACAATCGGACAAAGAGTCAATTTGATACGCAGTGCTTACTTGGAGGGCAAGGAATGCGTTATACAAATGTGTGTTGATAAGTGAGCCTAATATAGTTTAATCGTAATGCTTACATTGTCGTACATAAAATACATCTGCTTGGTAGGACTTGGAGATGTAACATTTTACAGTGTTGTGATTAACTTTATAACTGAATGTTAAAGCTATAAGTGTGACACTCCAGATTCCTTAGTTCACCTGCCAAAATAACAATATGATTGGTGAGTTTGAGATATGAAAGAAAAAATGGAGTTCCAATGAGGATGATCTCTGCTCAAGTTGAAAATTTCTACTCACCGCAACAGCAACACCGGTCTCAAAGAATTTAGGAATGCATATAAACCTGACCAGCTGACCTTCTCATCCTGCAACATTAATATATCACCCAGCAAACTTAGAGTATTTTTTTACCCAAAAACAAAAACAGTACCCACTATGTACTTATATAATAATTTCTATGCATGAAGATTGTACCTTTTACTAAACGGTCGTCATATTTTGCTTGATTCCCAACAAAGTAGACATGAGGGCAAAGTTTCAATCAAGGGTCTCTTTTGGTGAAAGGATAACATCCTGCAAAGAAGTGAATGAAACCAATAGACTCCAAAATGGAACTTTGTTCGAAATGTATATTCTGCAAGGGGGAGATGAATTCTCACCTAGTGTATGAGGTGCTAGGCAGTGGGAGCAAGATGTCTCCATCTTAGTGTTCTTTCGACAAAATCTAGCTTGCTTTCAGCCTCTGAGTACTTGTCAAGGTAGTCGGTGTTCTGACCAGAAGTTCCAAGAAATTTGTAAAAAGTGTCAAAGACCCCCAAGAAGTAATAGCACAGACTACGAACTACAACTAAGAGATTGTGTCCTTTATGTACAGTAATCATACTTGATATTATCCACATCAATTGAGTGAGGATTTATACATGATCTGAAGGTGCTTTAAGGTGCTGATCCAGGGAAAAGGCATCTGTTCAGAAGCTGAGCAAAACAAAAACGGCCTTAAGATAAGATTTGTGAATACTAATATTGTTTATTTAGTGTTTGTTATGTATTTGCAAACCTGCTGAGGTAATGCGAAGTTAGCTGGATCATTCAGGCCTGGCATTGTATCTATTTAAAACAGTCCACAAATAAAACAGGAATTTGAACTTTCATCTCAATAGAATTGATGAGATACGGGTGGATCTGGTTTTAACTCACTTGGGTTAACATATCAAGCTCTTTGATGGCCTACAGTATTGATTGATCTTTAGAGGCCATGTTCTGCAGGAATCAACCAATAACGTTCCTAAGAGGCAGATAACTTAAGCTGCATATCAGCAGAGAAATTTAACAGTACAAAATTCAACAGAGTTTCTAGCAATTACCACATGAACTATTTGAGTTGCAAGGCCTAGTTCCTATCCAAACCAGCATAAAAGATCATTATAAACTAAAGGGAAAAAAATATGTAAGAATCAGAAAGTCAAAGTTATTTAACCTCATCATCTGAGACATGCGGGCTGAAATAACAGAGGATTAGAGGCAATGAGGTTAGCAAAAAGCAGATATGATGATGAGTCATGAGGTTAGCAAAAGGAAAAGAACATAGTCAAACTTACTAAGATCCAAATCCAGCTTTCAAATCCCCAAGATGAATGTACGCCATTATTGGAGTCGGTGCTTGACATTGATTGTCTTTACTAATGTTCACTGCATCCGTTACAAAGCCATCGCTCGGAAGCGGTGGGATCTGAATAGGTACAGTCGTTTTCTGCATCTCCAACATTGAAATAGCAGAAACCCTATTAACATCTGTGTCTTTAAGCAAAAGAGCATAAGAGCCCAATAAACTATTCGTAGACCAACTCATGGCCATTCCACATGATGCAACGATACACAAAAAAGAATTAAAAGATCGAAAGTGTGTAACACGTGTTCAAAATTGCCTCATCCTAAAGAATGACGTGGAAGAAGGAGGAGAGAACATAGTCTACTTTATTGTATAAGACTATGGATTGATCCGGATTACGTCCAGGATTTTTTTTTTCTAATTTAAGTTGTTAAATTATTTATATTTAGGTTATGATATATATTTATATAAATGTTAAGATGCTTGTCATAATTAAAATTTATTTTTAAATTTTAACACGTTAAATTAACATATTTTTTACTATTTAAATATTTTTTTTGTAATTTTGTTGGTTATCTAGTTATCATATTTAGCAAAACTATATGTTGAGTGTTGGAATAAATGTTTTAGATATTTAATTAAACTGCAGAGTATTTTCGGATCGACCACATGCTTTAACAATCGATCGATCCGTAAAAAGATGGTCGATCTCCTTGGCTAGGTAAGTATAATTTTAGCAAAAATATCTTTGATTTTCATATATTAAGTATATAACTATTCTTTTGAATATTTTTTTTTTAAAATGTATTTTTTGATTAAATTATTATATTATAATGTTTATGTAAATATTTTTTGTGATGTTTGAATTTGTGTTGTTAGTATAAAATGGTAATCTTACATATGTTTAATGTAGTTTTTCCATTTTTTATG
>NC_027756.1:19375554-19376288 GCF_000695525.1 Brassica oleracea var. oleracea
CATATGTTTAATGTAGTTTTTCCATTTTTTATGCTGTATGTTTACATATTATTTATAATTTTCGAAAATTAGTAATATTAAAATGTAAAACTATATTTTATGCCACGTGTCATCTTTTGGAAGAAGTTTTTTTTGCTGATGTGGACGCTCTATGGAGCCTCAAAAGGTCTCTATTATTTATTTTTCTATATATTGAGTATTTCTCTTTCTTATACTTTATATTTAGTTAATAAATATATTTTATATTTTAAGATAGATGTTTAAATCTTAATGTATTTTTCATTTTTAATGTAAAACGGCAATGTTTAATAGAAGAACTTGGACAAATAGTCAAAAAATTATATTTATGTTTTTTTCTTCTTTTATAAAATGGTAATGTTACATTATGGAGATAAGCCTTTTTTTCAAGTTAAAAATGGTAATCTTTCATATGTTTAATGTAGTTTTTCCATTTTTTATGTTGTATGTTTACATATTTTTTTTTTAAAAATAAAAATATAAAATGGTAATCTTACATACGTTTAATGTAGTATTTCTATTTTTTATGTTGTATGTTTACATATATTTAATATTTTCGAAATTATATATAATGTTTTTTGTTTTTTTTTATAAAACGGTAATATTACATTATGGAGATAAGTCTTTTTTTTTAAGTGAAAAATGGTAATTTTACATATGTTTAATGTAGTTTTTCCATTTTTTATGCTGTATGTTTACATATTATTTATAATTTT
>NC_027756.1:19378798-19379208 GCF_000695525.1 Brassica oleracea var. oleracea
GCGGAACATAAATGTCGAAAAATTGTGTTTTCTACGAAAATAAAGTGACAGGTATATAAGTTTAGACCATGTCATTCACCAAACAGAGAATAGTGCACACTGAGATTTCTTTTATGCGAAAGGGCATGGACAAAAGATTATGTGATGTTAACGAAACACCATTGAACCAAATTTCATGTATAAAGAAGCTATACACCTATCTAAGTGAAATTTTGGACAAATGATTATGTGATGTTAACGAAACACCATTGAACCAAATTTCATGTATAAAGAAGCTATACACCTATCTAAGTGAAATTTGACTCTCACCTGCCAAAGCTCACACACAACACACAAAGTCACTCTTAACTCTGCTTAACCAATGAATCAGTTAACCCCAATAACTTATTCTTCTTTGTTTTGTTAAAAAA
>NC_027756.1:19379319-19391084 GCF_000695525.1 Brassica oleracea var. oleracea
AATGAGCCACATGACTTCTTTTGGAAAAAAGATTTGTATCCTAACATGAACACTCCTCTTTGTAAAATTAAATATAAAAAAATGTAATATTATTATTTTCTTATATTGTATATTTTCTTATTCTAATTTTTGAGTTTATTTATTTAACTTAATATTATCATTTCTTATATTGTATATTTTCTTATTCTAATTTTTGAGTTTATTTATTTAACTTAATATTATCATTTCTTATATTGTATATTTTCTTATTCTAATTTTTGAGTTTATTTATTTAACTTAATATTATCATTTCTTATATTGTATATTTTCTTATTCTAATTTTTGAGTTTATTTATTTAACTTAATATTATCATTTCTTATATTGTATATTTTCTTATTCTAATTTTTGAGTTTATTTATTTAACTTAATATTATCATTTCTTATATTGTATATTTTCTTATTCTAATTTTTGAGTTTATTTATTTAACTTAATATTATCATTTCTTATATTGTATATTTTCTTATTTTAATTTTCAAGTTTATTTCTTTAACCTTTTTGTAAACTAAACGTAAAAAAATGTAATATTGTATATTTTCTTATATTGTATATTTTCATATTCTAATTTTCGAATTTATTTATTTAATTTTTTATATGAAATGGTAATATTACATTAAGGACAGTTACCAAAAAAAAAATGCCATGTGTCGTTTTTTGGAAGAAGTTTTTTTTGCTGATGTGGACGCTCTCTGGAGCTTCAAAAGGTTCATTTTATTAGTATAGATTGTGGTTAAAAACCTTTTAAGATACATGGTTAATGGTGCTCTAAGAGCATCCCCATTAGTAAACCCGGACACGGAATCTTAGATTAGCTTTTTTCTTTTAATTTTTATTTTTTTCGTAATATTTTTATTTTTTTTTATTTTAAAAAAAGAACCAATCGCGGGCCGTCACGTGTCAGTGGGAACGGCCCGCGAACAGTGTTGAACCCGTATCATACCAGCTAGCTCATGAGAGACAATATCATCAAAACACTGGGGCCCGCAAATATCATAATAATAATTTTTTTTGGATTCCGTGAGGATTTTGGGTATGAACCCTTGATGGGCATGCTCTAATTCATTGGTTTCACTTCTTCTCTAACTATTTTTCTTTCTTGAATCAGCTTTTCGGAGCAACTCTATATGGCTTATTCTTCTTCATTCTCTTCGCATGATTGGTCATATGAAGTTTTTCCAAGCTTCAGCGGAGAAAATGTCCGCAAGACATTCCTCAACCACTTTCTGAAGGAGCTAGATCGAAAACTTATCATTGCTTTCAAAGATAACTAGATCAAGAAAAACCAATCGCTTGATCCAGATCTTACACATGCGATCAAGAACTCCCCCTCTGACTAGGTGGAGGAAACAACCATTCCAGCTATCTTTCGGCATACTTCAAGTTTTTTTTCTCGGCAAATATTTTGTCATCATATCAGCTCTATTATCATCCGTTTGAACTTTCTCAAGTTCCTCATCCTTAGAATCAACCACATCTCGTATCCAATGATACCTCCTCTAAATGTGTCTTGATTTCGAATGAAATGTAAAATTATTCCCGAGACAAATGACACTTTGACTATCTCAAAGCAACACATACTTTTCTTACTTGAAACCGATCTCTTCACAGAAGTTCTTCATCCACAACAACTTTTTACAAGTTTCAGTTGCAGCAATGGACTCTGGCTCAGTGGTAGATAGTGCAACACACTTTTACAGCCTTAACTGCCATGCCACAACTCCACCCGCAAACGTTACCAAGCAACTCAAAGTAGACTTGCTAGAATCAACAACCCCAGACATGTCAGAATCAGTGTATCTGACAAGAAAATGCTTTTTACCTCCAAATGTAATCTTTAAATCAGAAGTCCCTCAAAGATATCTCAAAATACACTTCACATCATTCCAATGTTCTCTTCCCGAATTGGAGAGAAACCTGCTGACAACTCCAACACGTAGGCTAAATCTGGTCTTGTATAGACCATGGCATATATCAAACTACCTTATGCAGAAGCATATGGAACTTTCGCCATATCTTCCTTCTCCGCATATGTCTTCAGACTCTGTTGACTGCTGATCTTAAGTGTGGAGTAAGAGGAGTACTCAACACTTTAAACTAGTCCATTTGAAACCGTTTAAGTACTTTTTCAATGTACTTCTCCTGAGATAAGCTTCGCATCTTTATCTTGAGCAATTCTATACCGAGAATCTGTTTCACTGGACCCATAATTTTATGGAAAATGACTCACAGAGCTGTTGTTTCAGCTCCTTAATTATGTCCATGTTCCTGCCCACAATAACATATCATCGACAAACAGAAACAAGATGATAAAATCATCATCACAAAACACCTTCACGAATACACAATGGTCTGAATCAGTCTCTCCATAACTCTGTTCCCCCATAACAGACTTGAACTTCATGTACCAGTGTTTTGATGCTTTCTTCAATCCATAAAGACTTTTCTTTAAACGGCAAATTAGATTTTCTTTTCCCTTTTTCACACAGCCTTCCAGTTGTTCCATGTAGATATTTTCCTCCAAATCACTATGAAGGAAAATAGTCTTCACATCCATTTGCTCAACCTCTAGATCAAGTCTCGCTGCCAATCAAAGCATAACCCGAATAGATAACATCTTCACAAAAGGAGAAAAAAATTCATCATAATCAGTCTCCTTCTTTTGGCTGTAGCCTTTTACAACCAATTTAGCCTTGAATCGACATGGCAAATTGGTATCCTCATGTTTAATTTTGTACACCCATTTTTAAGCAAAGCATTTTTGCCCTTAGACAATTTCACCAACTCAAATGTATGATTCTCCTCAAAAGAATCCATCTCTTCATCCATTGCGCCAAAACCACATATATTTGTGTTCATAATCCAAAGCTTCATCATAGCTTTCAGACTTCCCTCCATCAGTAAGTAATACATACTCACTAGGATCATACTTTGTCGACGGTTTAAAACCTCTCTCGGATCTTTTGGATCCTTGGAGACTCTCGCTAGGAAGAATGGGGGGGGGGAAGGGCCAATTTCGACCCCAACAATTTCAGTCGTGTCAAATACGATCTTAACAAATGGTCAGTGCCAAATACGACCTCAACTCAAACATAATTCAAAAATATTACCCAAATTTCTTAAAACGTTCCTAAATCAACATTGACCCTAAGATAAATTAATCAACCGTTTTATCTAACGGTTTATGAATTATACAATTTTTTTTAAAAAATCTTAAACTTTGAAACTATTTATAAGTTTTTTATATAAATTATTTTAAAATTTTAAACCTTGAATGGTAATTTGTTTTCTTCAAAATTAATATAATATTCTATATATTTATGTTTTTATATGTTTTAGTTATTGTTTAATATGTCTAATATTTTGAAAAAAAAATCTTAGTGAAAGAAAGGTAAGATGCCTCTTAAAATTTGAACAAAATATCATAAATATATAATATTAACTTTAAAAAATAAAAAATCCCCACTTACATTTAAAAATTAAAAATAATTTATATAAGAAAAAATTATAAATAGCTTCAAAGTAAGTGTATATTTAATTTTTTATAATTATGAATATTTTATTATTTATATTTTAGTAATATATAAGTTTATTTAAGATATGATAAGTAAAACACATGTTAATGTATTTATATAAATCATAAACAATAGTCACCAAAGTTTTAATTGGATAAGATGAAGATTTATAGTGATTAATATAATTTCAAATTTGTAATAATATTTCAAAAATTTACTTTAGTCTAGTGGTTAGTGTGCCCCCTTTATAGTGTATAATGGCATGGGTTCGAGTCACATAATGAACATAATTGTTTTTTAAAAGATCAAAAAAAGTCGTTATCTTGTTAACGGTTGACTAACTTCTGTTAGAGTCAATATAGATTTATGCACGTTTTAAGAAGTTCAAATAGTATTTTTAATTAATAGTTGAGTTGAGGTCGTATTTGGCACTGACTATTTGTTCAGGTTGTATTTGGTACTGAAATTGTTAAGGTCGAAATTGGCTCTTTTTCCACCAAAGAATGGGTTACATCTATGCGGAGTTCCACACATGGTTAGCCTTCTCTGAGTGGTTAATGCTACGAGACAAAGTCGCACCAAAGCTGCTCAAACGTTTGGTGGCTTCAGCAACAATCTGTTCGATCTGGTCTGAATGTAGCAAGGGTTGTCATGACAACATCTCTTCTCCGGCAGCAGTAATCTTCAGGATGCTTGACCGCTTTTATTACGGTTGCTATTCTGTCCAAAAAAAAAACAGAGCTGTGGACTGATGCTTCCTAGATAGAAATAATCTTTGAACCCTCTCCTATATGCTTTGCCTTGCTTTTATTCGTTTTCGCCAAAGCAAACCATAACATGCTGGGTGAATTAGCTAAATAACCAAATTCTCACTAGAAATTAAAGATATAGCATTGATTTTGACATAATTAAATCCATAACAATTCTACCAAACTTTATTCGGTATTACCCTTTATTCGTCGTTTTCTAGAGTGCCATCTTCTCCTCCAAACTCAATTTTGCAAGCCCATAATCCTTACTTTTTCCTCGCCTTGAGATGAAGTGGTATGTGTTCATATGTATGAAGAGAAAACAAAGATTTGATAAGAAGAAGAAGATAAAGATATGTGCATAAATGGTAGCCAAGTTTTTTAATTATTTATTTAATATTTATTCTAATAGATAATTCTCAGCAAGTTAAATGGGTTGAATTTAGAGGATAATATAGCATTATTACATAAAATATATGTCCTGTAGATAAAAGTTAGGGTTTTTTGCTATGAATTATAATTTTTTCATAGTTATAGGATGCAATTTCCGTAACATGTTTAAACATATTGTAGTTGTTACAAAGTCTGCCCATTTCAATGGACTTATAAAAGTATTGATCACGCACTTTTCTAACGTGATGTTACGAGTATAGGTATAAAATTAGTAAATCGTCATCAATATATATTTTTACGAAAATAATCTTTTTGTTTACTCCCTTTGTTTTTAAAAAGTATCATTTTAACATTTTTTTCTTATTACATAAAAAATGAGGAGATTTAGCCAAGTACCCTCATTTGGAAGTGAAATTAGAAGAGTGTACATGATTAGACACAAAGACATATTGCTGTAACACTTTCATCCTCAACTTCCAAAAATGTCCCTACTGCCACATTTCTCATTTCTCTATCTTCTTCTTTTTTTCTTGCAATTCTTTTCTTTTTTTCTTGCAATTCTTTTCTTTTTTTCATTGTATACGATTTTTTTTCTTTGCAAATTAATTCACATGATTTTTTTAAGCTCAACTGAATCACGTGTAAGTAGGATTCCCAACAATCTTTTTTCATCATTCATCAACATTGAAAACATTTTAAAAAATCTGGGTTCATCAATTTTTTTTCTGAATCTCCCAACTGTTACCAGCTTTAATTTCGACACAAATCTTTCATCGACCCTCTTCCTCCTCTTATCATATTTGACATTGTGACAAGAATTTACCAAAAGCTGATATAAGAAGTGTTAACAGTTAAAAATGTAGAAGTAAAATAGTTAATGATTAACTTAGCAAGGTACAACAATTGTTACCATATTAACAAATAATGTAACTGATTATGAAGATGATTGAGAATATATGACCAAAAATATATCAAAGTATTTTAATTTTTAATATACCACATATTTTTTTAACATGTTATCATATGTGTAAAGTGTTAAACGAAACAATAACATAGAGAGTAAGGAATACTTATTCTTTTCTACCAACTCATGAACCCGCTAATAAAATATGTATCATGTAACAATTCATGTATCAGATAACAAATCATATATCAAACCAATGTTCTAAAAATCTCTAGGCGGTGACTAGGCGCTTTATAGGGGACTAGCGACTAGGCGGATTATTCGGGGACTAGGCAAGACCTAGGCGTTAGCAAATTATTGATTTATTTTATATATTTTATACATTTATATGACATATTTTAGTTTTAAGTTTAATTATAAAATTATTGTGATGAATTATCAAAATTAGATATACAAAACAGAAGAAACTAGACAAATTTGTAGATTTGTAATAATATTATTACTTAATTTAATATATATATATATACAATTTTATATCGATTTTAACTAATTTTAACCGATTTAGAACAGTTTAAACCAATTTGAATCATATAAATCGGTATAAATCGGATTTTAAGAAAATCGTTTCGGATAGGACCGAGTTGCCGCCTAAGCGGGGGCCTAGGCGCCGAGTAGACCGATTTTTAGAACCTTGTATCAAACAATGTACCAGCTAACTAATTACTTATAGGCTAACAAAGAATCCATTAGCTGACGATAATTATTTGGTAACATCTTGCAAACCATTATATCAGACATATATAACAGCAAAAAAAACAATGTATCAAACTATTTATCCCTAACAAACAATGTATCAACTGAAAAACATTTATTTGTAAAATCTTACTTATCATTTATCAGTTAAGAGCAATCTTTTGTAACAGCTAACAAAACATGTATCTAAAAAAAGAGTAAATTGGTGTTTTCCTAAAACATAATTAATATCAGATACAAAGGAAAATATCAGTTAACATTGTTATTATCCAAATCATAAAACAACATTACAGATTCACTTTTCTCTTCTCTGTTTTAGGTTTGAACAAATTCACCGTTTTGGTTTTCTGACGAATGAATTTTTGAAAGGGTATGTAGGAACTTATGTCATAACAAAACCATGTATTTCCACTATATCAAACGAAATCATATATGAGCTGAAAACATTTATTTCCACTATCCCCTTCATCAATCTCCGTAAATCTAGATTTTCTCAGCTTCGCCTCAATAGTGGTATGGTCTCGACAGTCACATATGCGGAGGATTCCAGACAAGTGACAAAGACAATCGATTGATTTGGATTATGATTTAGAGTTGGAGAAGCAAAAGAAGAGATGTAGTTTCAGAAGAAAGAGAGAGATAAGAGAGGAAACGAAAAAGGAAGAGAAGAAAGAGGACTAGGAGAGTATGTGTATGAGCAAAATGGGAAGTGAAATTAGTTTATGAAAGTGGAGGTAGTTCTCCAATTATCTCTAAAAAATGTCATTTTAAAATTCAATGCAACTTTCAACTTAATATTAATTACAAATATATTGATTTTATAAAAAATTTTATTATCTCAAATACTATGGTTGGAATATGTGTAATTAATAAAAACTTAAATGCATTTCAATCATTTTTTAATCTTTGTGAAAATATCAAAGTGGCATTTTTTGCGAAACTGATGGAGTAATAATTATATAAATATTATTTTATACATACATATAGTCAAAAATATTACTCTTTTTTAAGTGTTAATTTGACTTTTTTTACACAAATTAAGAAAACTACTAAAAAATTATTTTTGTCCATCATTAATACATTAACAAAAATTCTCTCTCTAATTAATACATTAGATTAATGAGGTTAAAATTGAAACATTGTTTGTAATTTTGTACTGAAAATGTAGAATGAATTTTTTTGTGAAACAAATCTAAAATGTTAAAATGACTCTTTTTAAGAAATGAATGGAGTATTTATTATATATGCATTGGTACATTCTAACAATAAATTACTACATCCATTTGCATCCTAAAAAAGGTTGAAATATTCGGCCAACTCTTTTTTTAGCATCAACATGTCAACTCTTATGTGATTACGTGCTATGTTTAAAATTTTATAAGTTTAGCTATAAGTTTATAAAGAGCCTAGATGCGAATATTGGCCGATTCAACCCATTTTTATTTTACCAATGATAGGAATCTTATAAATCGGTCAACCATTATCATTAACCTCAATAATATCTTAAGAACATTTTATAATTGAAAGAAAAGAAAACCCCAGACGCTTTGTCTCTTTCCCCTATATGACTATATCTCCCTTTGCTAGTCGTCTATGCATCCTTACAACTTAGATTCATCTGGCAAATTACATTCTTTTCAGAAATCAAGAGAAAACTTCTGTGAACTTTTTAGCAAAAAAAAAAAAAAAAAAAAAAAAATGATTGCGGGATACATGAAGTATTGACCATCATATGGCTAACCATGCAAACTAAACTAATATATATATAATCACACGAATTATATGTTATGCATGACAACATTCTTCTTACATTTAAACAAAGCAAAAAATAATTCAGTTCTTTCTTTTTGGGCAAACAATCTTTTTACTTTTTGATTAAGTGTTTATCCTAGCTACTACAGGAAAACGTGTGGTCGTCACTTTATTCTCAGATTTGCATTATACCTAGATTGTTTCGTTCTCTGGATGTCTTCTTCTTCGTCTCGCAATTGGGCCATTGACGTCTTCCCGAGCTTCAGAGGGGAAGATATCCGCAAACAATTTCTCAGCCACTTTCGAGATGAGATGGATCGTAAATCGATCACTGCTTTCGTAGACAACGAGATCGACAAAGGTCAATCGCTGAGCCCCGTGCTTATACAGGCGATAAAGGATTCGAGGATCGCGATCGTCATCTTCACTAAAAACTACGCCTCCTCTGCATGGTGCCTAAACGAATTGCTGGAGATAGTGAAATGCAAGCAAGAATTGGGTCAAATTGTGATACCGGTTTTCTATTGTGTGGATCCTTCTGAAGTCAGGAAGCAGGAAGGAGACTTTGGAGAGATATTCAAAAAGACATGCCAAGACTACAAGAAAACAAAGGATGAAATACAGTTATGGCGGGATGCGTTGACTAGTGTGGCAAATCTCACCGGGTTTGATTCTAAGAATTGGTAAACGACCTTTTGAACCATTATCTTTGTCTTTATATCTAGAATGAAAACTATAGTAGGTTGTAGATGCTCTGACCGAACCTTGAGATACAATGACAAGACAAATGGAACACTACCTAAATTACTAAAAAGAAATTGTGGCTTGAAGCACATGCCTTGTGTGCCTTACGGCAGGACGGGTCACGGGTCAATCCTGAATATACACTGGAATCTCTATAAATTAATACTCGATAAATTAATGATTTCAATAAATTAATAAATTTTACCGGTTCCAACTTGGACCGGTTCAAAATTTGACACAAATCGATAAAATAATAAGATAATAATTTTAAAAAAAATTCTATGTATATATATGGTCCCATTAAAATTATAAATTAATTATATATATATATATATATATATATTATATAAGTAAGAACCTATTACTATATTGTTTATTTTATATTCTCAATGAAATTATCTTTATATTATCTTAACACTTAATATATTTATGATGAGATTTAGTAATATTATATCTAAAACCAAATTTAAGTTCTATTCAATATTTATTATGTACACCAAATAATATAATAAAATTAATATAAATGTCAAATTTCATAAAATAACAATTAATGTCTATACATAAAATCAAATACTTTTTCTTACCTTAAAATAAATATATCTTAAAATAGGAAATCTAAATAAAGAAACTTTTTTTTTTTTAAACACACTTTCATTAAATAGTAGTTAGGTAGAAGACATTAAGACCTCATTTACACCTAATATCGGTTTTGCCAATACATCGGCTACAACATTTTCCTCTCGGGGAATCCATTTGAAAGAAACTGAAATAAAAACAGAGGCGATAGACATGATATCTGCGACAACTCCATGAACCCTAAATCGGGAAGGATCACTTTAGCTGGATGTTGGATATGATCCGAGAAGGCAAACGACACTTCTGGAACTGATATTGATTGAAAGGATCGTCAAGAGATGCGGAATGACCCTTGATATACCCACGATCTAAGGCTACCCACCTAAGAACGAATGTAGTGTGTTGGCTAACCACCAAACGACACACAAAGATGATTGGCTGACCACCAAATCAACAAGTCGGTTCAAACCGATGAACTAGCTAAGAACTCTCTCTCTCACTCAGAGAAAAGAAGAATCGAAAATAAACAACCAAAACTGAACTGATTTTATTTATCAAAGGGGACTACATATTTATACTGTTTTGTAGTCAAAGACAATTAAAGAAAATGTGAGAAAACAATGCATAGAAAATACAAATTTGACTAGATCTAATCAAGGCACGGAAAATGAAGAAGAATTGATCTGATCAAGGCACGGAAAATGGAGAAGACTAGATCTGGTCAAGGCACGGAAAATGGAGAATACTAGATCTGGTCACGCGCGGAAAATGATAAGAACGCTTGCGGGACTGTCCGGATGGTCCGCCGGATGAGAATGCATGTCCGTCTTCGGTTTCTTCACCACCCAAGCTAAGTCTGGCTCGACCATGGGTCTTAGAATGTCGAGTTGGTCGGGGAAGACGAGCTTCAGTACGGGCAATCGGTCGTCTGGTCGTGGTTCCAGCCGAAGCTCCAATCAAGACACACGCGGGACGGTTCAGTCAGTGTCTCTGGTACGGTCAGATGAACGAACCTCGGTCAAATTGTTCAGAACGTCCTGATCTCCATGCTGGTTGGCTCCAATGGACTGATCCACGAACCGGGGCACATCATTCCCTTCCTCTTCAAAAAGATTTATCCTCAAATCTGAAACAATAAAAGGAAAATGATTATAAGCAAAAGAACCATAATCAGAACATTGCTCACTTTGAGTTCGGTCCGGTTTGTGAATGGAAGAAGATCCTTCTTGATGACCACAATTTTGCTCTCCACATGACCCTTCATTCGGTTCATATCATAGTCATCGAAAATCGGCAAAGGGTTTTTCTTTTCTGGCTCGGTTTCAACTTTCTCCAAAGTCACCAACGATTTCTGTTTTTGGCACTTGTTGGCATAATGACCGACCCTATGGCATTTGAAGCACCTGGTAGAAAGAGCCTTGCTCGTGGTTTTCACAGCCTTGCTTTTATCAGAAGACAACACATTAGTTTTCAAATCAGAATTTGAAAGAGAAGAAGAATTAGTTTGCTGTTTTGCTGCAGAAGAAGTGTTGGTGTTTCCCTTCTTTTTGAGTTGCCGGACAACATGAATCGCTTTATCGAACATCTTTTCCCAGCTGGCATAAGTCTGAAGCTCGTTCTGATCAGGCACATCACGGTTGCTTTTCTTGGTTTTGGTGAAGGGACGATCACCACTTCTGACCCACTTCTCATCATCGCACTTGTTTTGTCTCTTCCTTTGTTTATGCACAAAGTCAAACCCATTAGAAGCAAACTGTTTCTTATCAAAATTCAATTGCTCCTTTTCAAAAACAGTTTTAAAAGGAAAGTAGACGTCTTGTTGTGGTTTTGATTTCTTGAGAAGTCCAAACATCCTGAAAACACTTAACAAAGTTAGCAAATAAAAATCCTCACACTCTCAAATGTTTAGTTCACGATTTTTAGATGGTCATTCAGAGTTCTTTCACTAGTTCAAAGGATGATAGGCAGTCAAAATTCAGCAATCAAAACCCAAAACAAACTTTGTGGCAAAAAGAAAAGAGAAAGAAAGATGAAGAGAATTTTGATATGGATCCGCCTTAACTGTCCTAAGGCTGGGTTTCTCTTCAGCCAGCAGGGTTTCTCTTCCACCACTCCCCCTGGATTTCTCTTCAGAAATGATTCAAGCCAAAACTTTTTTTTTATCGATTTTTTTTTTATAATAGGCGATCACAAGGGAGTAAAGGAACAGCCCGTAAATGAACAGCCCGGATCTAAGAAATAAAAAAAGAAAAACGTGGAGAGATGAGAAGATGAATGATGAAAGAAAACAAACCAGCTAAAGTGGCTCTGATACCACTTGATGCGTCCAAGATCAGGAAATGAT
>NC_027756.1:19391116-19391369 GCF_000695525.1 Brassica oleracea var. oleracea
ATCCGAGAAGGCAAACGACACTTCTGGAACTGAGATGGATTGAAAGGATCATCAAGAGATGCGGAATGGCTCTTGATATACCCACGATCTAAGGCTACCCACCTAAGAATGAATGTAGTGTGTTCGCTAACCACCAAACGACACACAAAGATGATTGGCTGACCACCAAATCAACAAGCCGGTTCAAACCGATGAACTAGCTAAGAACTCTCTCTCTCACTCAGAGAAAAGAAGAATCGAAAATAAACAACCA
>NC_027756.1:19391439-19409813 GCF_000695525.1 Brassica oleracea var. oleracea
GAAAACAATGCATAGAAAATACAAATTTGACTAGATCTAGTCAAGGCAAGAAAAATGGAGAAGAATAGATCTGGTCAAGGCACGGAAAATGGAGAAGACTAGATCTGGTCAAGGCACGGAAAATGATAAGAACGCTTGCGGGACTGTCCGGATGGTCCGCCTGATGAGAATGCATGTCCGTCTTCGGCTTCTTCACCACCCAAGCTAAGTCTGGCTCGACCATGGGTCTTAGAATGTCGAGTTGGTCGGGGAAGACGAGCTTCAGTACGGGCAATCGGTCGTCTGGTCGTGGTTCCAGCCGAAGCTCCAATCAAGACACACGCGGGACGGTTCAGTCAGTGTCTCTGGTACGGTCAGATGAACGAACCTCGGTCAAATTGTTCAGAACGTCCTGATCTCCATGCTGGTTGGCTCCAATGGACTGATTGTCCGGATGGTCCGCCGGATAAGAATGCATGTCCGTCTTCGGTTTCTTCACCACCCAAGCTAAGTCTGGCTCGACCGTGGGTCTTAGAATGTCGAAGATGAGCTTCAGTACGGGGAAATCGGTCGTCTGGTCGTGGTTCCAGCCGAAGCTCCAATCAGGACACACGCGGGACGGCTCGGTCAGTGTGTCTGGTACGGTCAGATGAACAAACCTCGGTCAGTGTGTCTGGTACGGTCAGATGAACGAACCTCGGTCAAATTGTTCAGAACGTCCTGATCTCCATGCTGGTTGGCTCCAATGGACTGATCCACAAACCGGGGCACATCACTTCAGGTACTACATTGTTCTCCAATATGCTGTTGATGAGGTTCTTTGAATCTGACTCCACGTTTAGCTTCCTAACTCCCAACTCCTTGCACTTTTGGAGTCCTTCCCTTAACGCTAAGCCTTCCGCCAACAGGGGAGAGGACACATTTTCTTCCACAACTGTGAAGGTTGATGTTGATCCAAGTTGTTGCACTACCCATCCTAATCCCGCTCGGGAATAGGATCTACTCCACGCTGCATCCGTTTTGAGGGTTGTCCCAACCGCGATGACTTGATGAGGTATGGTGGTTTTTCTCCTATTTTCTTTTGGAG
The DNA here is from genome assembly GCF_000695525.1 of Brassica oleracea var. oleracea. NCBI lineage: Eukaryota > Viridiplantae > Streptophyta > Magnoliopsida > Brassicales > Brassicaceae > Brassica > Brassica oleracea. The sequence continues at coordinate 19,392,506 of NC_027756.1, forward strand.
CTTCGCCTTCTTGCCACTCTCTTGCCATAGAGATGGCTCTGGACAGAGAGTCCTCTGCCTCTAGTCTTTGGTTGGAGAAAACCAGCTTGTTTCTCGCGGTCCATATCTCCCACATAATGCTTGGTGCTAAGTGCCCTGCGGTGGTAAGCAAGCTCTCTGTTTCATGTTGTTCCACACTTCTCTAAAATCTATCATTCCGCTAACATCAACATTGTCCACAAAATGTGCTGCCTTCCAGATCCCTTGAGCAAACTCACATTGAAAGAATAGATGAAGAATAGATTAAGGATGTCCGCATCGCTTGCATCTGGAGTCAACTTGTATATGCATGTCTTCCAATCTTGTTCCAACCGGTATGGCTCCTCTCAGTGCTTTCCATACTAGCATCTTCACCTTTTGAGCAGTATTGAGATTCCACACTTCCTAATTCCAGTTTCCCGGGGACTCCAGTATCTCGGCGTTATTCCTCTCTGCAAAGGCCGCATGGTAGCCTGATTTAGTCGAGTATTCTCCATTTTTTGTTCCATCCAACACAACTTGTCAGGAGCTCCTCTTCTACTTGGTCTGATGCTCATTATTTGCTTCTTTGCCCACAGACAGATAACTCTTATTTTCTCAGCGTCCCACTCGGTGGAATTTTTCTTAAACAGGCTAGCGACTTTGAAGTTGTGAGTTGATTCCGTTGGTGGCCCCATTAAGCTCTCCTGATGGCTCACGTTCAGCCATGGGTCTCTCCACAGATCAATGTGGGTTCCACCTCCTACCAGCCATCCTGAGTTCTTGATTATCAAGGTCCGACCAAGTAAAACTCATCTCCATCCGTGAGACTCTGAACTTCTGTTTTCGCATTCCAAGAGGGTACCTCCCGGGTTGTATTTGCCTATGAGTACACGGCTCAGCAGACCCTGTGGATTATTAATTATCGTCCAGCTCAGTTTTCCTAAAAATGCATCATTAAAACTTTCAAAGTCTCGAAGTCCAAGTTTCCCTTTGGCCTTTGGTTGGGCTAGCTTGTTCCAAGCAACCCATGTCATCTTCTTTTTTCCGGTTCTATCGTCCCACATAAACCTAGTGACCGCTGATTGAATCCTCTTTATCAAGCTCATGGGCAGCTTGAAGCAAGTCATCGCGTGTGAAGGTATTGGAGACAAAACAGTCTTCAACATAACTAGTTTGCCCACTGATGATAAGAAACGGTTAGTCCAACCGCTAGCTTTTTGTTTTATCTTGTCCACAATCCCAGTAAACAAGTCTCTTTTGCGCCTCCCAAAGTGTTCCGGTAATCCCAAGTACTTCCCGGTACCTCCTTCTTTATGGATTTGGAGTTCATCCTTAACCGTCTGTTTTAATGACATAGGAGCTTTACTAGAGAAGGTTATTGAGGACTGCTCTGCATTGATTAGCTGACCGGAGGCAGTTTCATAACGCTTTAAAATCCCTTTTAGCGCATCTCTAATTTTCTTATCGGATTTGAGGAAAAACATAGTGTCATCCGCAAACAATAGATGGTAGATATAGGGGCTTCCTCGAGCAACTCAGATACCCTTCAAAGACCCATCTTCTTGTGCTCTATTAAACAATCCTGAGAGCACCTCACTGCATAGTATGAACAAGTAAGGTGAAAGTAGGTCTCCTTGACGGATTCCCCTACTCGGTCGAACTCTTCCTCTAGGCAAGCCGTTGATGAGGAAATAGTAAGTAACAGAGGATACACACTGCATGATCCAACTAATCACTAGAGAATGGAACCCCATCCTATGTAAAACTGCTCCAATAAAATCCCATTCCAATCTGTCTTACGCCTTACTCATATCTGTCTTAACCGCCATTGCACACCGTTTCTGTGCTCTAGAAGTTTTTAGAGTATGAAGGACTTCATGAGTAATGAGGACGTTATCCGAAATTGCTCTCCCGGGGACAAAGGCTGATTGGTTTGGGGAGATTATCGAGTCGAGAACTGGCTGGAGCCTCTTTGTGAGTATCTTAGCCACAATTTTGTAGTATACATTGCAGAGTGAGATGGGTCTATAGTCAAATACTATCTGTGGGCTCGTTGACTTCGGTATTAATCTGATAAGGGTATCATTAATCCCCACTGGGAGATTTCCTGATACAAAGAATTCTTTGATCTCCTCGACTATCTCTGTCCCTATATCCTATCAGTTTGAGCGATAAAAGCTTGCCGAGAATCCGCCGGGACCTGGAGCCTTGTCGGCATGAATAGAGAATAGGGTTTCACGAATTTCCATTGCTGAGGGGATCTCTATGAGCTTCTGATTTGTTTCCTCGGTTATAACCGGCGTAAGCGCAAAGTGCACCGTGTCTACTCTATCCCCTTCCGTAGCAGTGAAGAGATTCTGAAAATAATTGACAATCACTTTGGCAATGTCCTCCTCCTTGTACACCATTTCCCCTTCTTCATTCTCAATAACTGAGAACGAGTTTGCCCTTTTTCGCTTCCTTGCTGTAGCGTGAAAGTAGCCAGTGTTACGGTCTCCTAGACTTAGCCACAAGAGTCGGCTCCTCTGTTTCCAATAGGCCTCCTCCGCGTTATAAGCTGATTTCAGTTCTGTCGTGATCCTGGAGATGATATTTGTGTCGTTTAACTAGCTGCTGAGGGCTCTCTCCAGCTCCTCTTTCTTCTTTTCAATAGCAATGCTGCTATTTAATCCCTGCGCTTTACTCCATTCCATGATAGCTCTGCGGACTCTAGATATTCTATCTCTTATAGTTACCCCTGTTGCGCTTTTCCAGGTATCAAAGACTAGATTTCTAACTTCTTCATTGTCCTTTAGTCTGCGATCATATCTGAACAGGCCGCGTCTCCGTTTTCTCTCCGGTTCGAATATAGAGAAGACAGGTTTGTGATCTGAGCCTTCATATGCCAAGTACTAGCTTCTTGCCGTGGGGAAGGTTGCTACCCAATCGCTGTTTGCAATGGCTCTGTCTAGCCTGCACCTAAAAAAGTGTGTTCCTCGTTGTCCTCGCCACGATAGCGGATCCCCGGAGTGACGAAGATCGTATAGGTCTCCTTCTGAAAAGAAGGTACGTAGATCGCTAAACAAGCCCTCAGGTCTGTCTGGCCCGCCTACTTTCTCGTTTGCGTTGAGAAGGTCATTAAAATCCCCGGTTAAAAACCAAGTTGTATATCGAGCAGTGGCTTTAACCAAGAGCTGGTTCCAAAGTGATTTACGTAATCCTCTGTCTTTGTTGCCATAAATAAAGGATGAATGAAACTTCTTTCCTTCAAACGTTATACAAGTTTCGATACAATTGGCGTCAGAAGAGATTACATCGAGTTGAACATTCTGTTTCCGTAAAAGAGCTAACCCCCCCTGCTCCATGACTCGTCGGAGGGATTAAAAGATGGTGCTCAAAGTCAAGCTGATTCAGTTTCTGCATGACCACTTCATCGGGATTTTTATTTTCCACAAGGAAGATAATATCTGGGTCATTACGCTTCTTTATCTCCCTTAGCCCTTAGGCGATGAACTGTCAGGGGATTCCCTAACCCCTGGCAGTTCCAGCTCAGTACGGCTAAGGAATCCGACTTGGTGGATTCTGAAAATCCACCGCCTTCTTCCTCTTTGGTAAGAACGTACTCAGTAGCTGATCATCTGACTCTTGAGGTGTATTATCATGTGAGTCTGTAGCTCTGTCGTGCCTGGCCTTAGGGATTTTTGTCACCGTCCTTCCCCCTGCAGCAGGCTTTCTTCGACAGGTAGTGGCTTTTGTTTGCTGGACTTTTCTTTTCTTTGTGCTAGCTCATGTCTCTGTTGTTCCGCTTAAAGTCACTTTCCACGTTTCTGGAGGCCGCCCTGGTTTTCTTTTAGCACTTGTGATAGGCACTGCTACCTTTGGCTGGTTTGTCTCCATGACTATTGGTCCCAACCTGAGAGTCGCTGGGATCCGTTCTTGCTCCCTTCCATTAGGGGAAGTAGATAGCCTGAGGGTAGCTGGAATCCTTTCTGCACTTGTCTCAGGAATTGGTGGGAAAGATATTCGGCGTGAGACGTGTATACGATCCTGGGTTGTCTCCACATGAATTGGTTCTGCTGTAACTTGCTCCACAAGAGATTCTCTAACCATTAGGGCTGCATCCTCTTCTACTTCTCCCTCTTCTTCAGCTTGTCTGAACCTTTCTTTCCTTGCTGCACTTTCGTTTGGATCCGCTACGTTTGAATATTGGGTCATGAACTCCCTTACTTCTCCCATAGCCGTTTCCATAGCTTCTTTGGGGAGAGCAACTTGAGACTTTTTCTGAGGAACTCCGATTGAATGTTCCTGAACATTTTTTGAAGATAAAGATTCTTCCCGTCTTGTGTACTCCTTGGGTTTAGGGATCTCCCTATAGTAGGGTTGTGTTCTGTAAGAGGGGCTTCTGACCTCAGGGCAATGTGAGTCAGATGCACGGTATGAGCGTGCTCTTGTTCGTCTTTCATATCCAATTTGATGAGTATCGTGACTCATTGATTTACCTCGTAGGTCATCTCTTTGCGGCCTTCGTGTCTCCTCTCTACGTACTTCATAAGGGTGGTATCGTCTATCTCTCTCATGGCGTCTATCATATCGTCCCTCCAGCATTCTCCTAGTGTTGGTAGTTGGATAGGCTGCTTTGTTCCTGGTTGAGTTGAATTTCACTTGAGCATCGTGTGGGACTTCTCCTTCATGTTCCTCTTCAGTCTCTTTATGTAGATCCAGTTGTTCATTCTTGTTTTCCTTTAGCGCCAGTTGTGCTCTCTTCTGGGCCTTCGCCTCTAGACAGTCTCTCAGTTCATGGTCTAAGCGGTGGCAAAGTGAGCAGTGTCTTTCCAATCTTTCATAAACAAGAGTGACCGAGACTTCTTCTCCACCAGAGTACTCAATAACAGTTGACTTGATTAAGGGAAGCCTCCCATTAACATGGACTCTCATTCGAGCTGCTGTATTAGTGATATCAATGGTTTCCACAAATCCTATGTCCTCTCCGATGGTCCTCATGGTTCCTTCAGTCCACAGATGCACTGGAATCCCCTGAGCTTTAATCCAGAACGGTATGAGAGAAGGGAAGGTTGGGAACAGTTGACTTGATTAAGGAAACTTTTATAAATTAATATCTTTATAAATTAATAAAATTTCAAAGTCCCAATATTATTAATTTATAGAGGTTCTACTGTATGTGTTCATGATTGACTATTCATACATACTTTTATTTCTCTTATTGTTAGGGAAAGTGATGCAAAACTGATTAAAGATATCCTCAGTAATATTCTGAAGGAACTGAATATAACTCCATCTAAGGATTTTCAGAACTTTCCCGGGATAGAAGATCATTATGAAAAGATGATTGCATTGTTGGATTTGGAATCTGAGGAAGTGAGGATGGTTGGGATATGGGGTCCCTCAGGGATTGGCAAGACTACCATTGCAAGAGATCTATTTAGTCGTCTCAGTCGCCACTTCCAAAGTAGTGTTTTCATAGATAGGCGAATTGTGTCTGAGAGTAAGGAAGGTTACATAAAATGCAACCCCATAGACTATAACATGAAGTTGCACTTGCAAGAAAAATTCCTATCTAAATTATTAGATGAAGAGGGAATGAAGGTGAATCACTTAGGTGCAGTGAAAGGGAAACTAAAGCACCGGAAGGTCCTTATCATTATTGATGACTTGGATGATCAAATGGTGTTAGATGCCTTGGCCGGTGGACATGAATGGTTTGGTCCTGGGAGCAGAATCATTGCGATTACAAAAGATAAGCATATTCTAAGTTCTCATCGGATTGAACATATCTACGAAGTCGATTTCCCATCTGAAAAAGTTGCTCTTCAGATTTTTTGTCAATCTGCTTTCAATCAAAATTCTCCCCCTGATGGTTTCATGGAGCTTGCTTCTGAAGTTGCAGAGCGTGCAGGTGGTCTTCCTTTGGGTCTTAACGTTCTAGGTGCATCTATGCGTGATAGAAAGCATAAGTATTGGGTAGATACTTTACCTACTCTTCGGAAAGGTCTAGATAAGAGTATTGAGAAAACGCTAAGGTTTACCTACGAAGAATTAGAAAGGGAAGATGATAAAGCATTATTTCGTCACATTGCATGTCTTTTTAATGGTGATGAAGTCAATTACATTGAATTGATGCTTAGTGAGTTGAATGCTAGTAAAAGTCTTGAACATCTAGTTGATAAGTCCCTCATACGTAAAATCCTATCGGATAATAATACGAATAGCGTGGAGATGCACTGTTTGGTTCAAGAAATGGGGAAAGAAATGGTCCGCGCACAATCTAAGACACCCGGAGAACGGGAATTCTTAATGGATTCAAAAGATGTTTGCAATGTTCTTAAAGATGGCACTGTAAGTTTTTATTTCTCTCTTTCCATAACTCTGATATGAGACTAAAAATTTCTAAGACCATAATTCTTGTATATTTTCAGGGTACTCAAGAGGTTCTTGGTATATCACTGGATCTAGATGATATAGATGAGGCGCAGATACATGAGAAGGCTTTTACAAGGATGAGTAGTCTCCATTTCCTTAAATTCTATAAAAAGTCATTGGGGGGGAAGAAGGAAGTTATATGGGGAAAATTACCCAAAACACTCTATTTTCCGGAGGAACTCAAATTACTAACTTGGCCGGGATATCCTATGGCATGCATGCCTTCTAATTTTTGTCCTAAAAATCTGGTGGAACTCAGAATGCCCAACAGCAAGCTTAAGAGTCTATGGGAGGGAGTAAAGGTAAGTATCGATAGATTATCAGAATGTGGTTAAATTAGATTTTTGCAATCCAAAACATCGACGAGAAATAAGTATTTTAATATTTCCAGTATGATCTTTTAACAATCCTTTTAATTGATGTGTGTTTTCTGACTTTCTCTATCTCTCGTTTTGATTCAGCCGCTGACATTCCTCAAGGATATTGATCTGTCAGAATCTAAAAACCTGAAGAAAATCCCAGATCTTTCAACAGCTACTAATCTTGAGACATTGAATCTTCGTGGTTGTTCAAGTTTGGTGAAGCTTCCTTCCTCTATTGGGAATCTCAGTAGTCTAAAGGATTTGAACATGGCTGGATGCACAAAGCTGGAGTCTCTTCCAAAGGGCATCAACCTTAAATCCCTCATTCGCTTCAATCTCAGTGGATGCTTTAAGTTGAGGAATTACCATGGTATTTCAGATAAAACTTCAGTCCTCCATTTAAACAAAACAGCGATCAAAACTTTCTCCTCTTTCGGTCTAGAGAATGTCGTTGAACTTCACCTTGAGCAAATAACTAGTAAGGGGTTGTGGAAAGGAGTTCAGGTAATACATACTTCCTCCTAAGAAGATTTTCTAGATTATTCACATTTATTATGAATACAATTAATATTCATATTGAATTTATTATTTATTTTTACTAATACACTTTTCAATAACTACAACCAGATACATTTAATTAATTTAAATATTCGTAATTAATATTTTTTTAAAATAAAAAAGTATCTTAGAAAATATTTTTTTCTGGAACAAGAAAAAATGTTAGAAAATCTTATTTTCAGTAAAGAGATAGTATTAGATAAAACTATTCAGTTATGAATTTGTAGAGTACATCAAAATACATAAAAACTATTTTTAATTTATTAAAAGGACAAAAAAACCTTTTATAAAACTTTAAGTTGACCTTTTCAACAGGATATGCATGTTTAAACTATCCTTTGCTTTTTGTCTCATTTGTTTTTTTACTCAGCCTCTTCCAAGCCTCAAGAAAATAGTGTTGACGGGATCTGTAAACCTAAAAGAAATCCCGGATCTTTCAAAGGCAACAAGACTGGAGACACTTAAACTCAATGGTTGCTCGAGTTTGGCGGAGCTAACACTTTCGTCCATTCAGAATCTAAATAATTTGACGAGCTTGGAAATGGTAGGATGCTCAAGTCTAAAGACACTTCCAACCGGTATCAACTTGGAGTCTTTGTATTCCCTCGATCTCAACGGATGCTCGCAGTTGACGATTTTCCCAGAGATCTCAACCAACATCTCGACTCTTAACCTAAACCAAACGGCCATCAAAGAAATTCCTACAAGTATCAAAAACTTGTTAAACCTAGAATACATGGAAATGCGCAGGTGCAAAAATCTAAAGATTCTTCCGACCGGCATCGACTTAATCTCTCTCTATCACCTCGATCTCAATGGATGCTCACGGCTGAGTAGTTTTCCAGATTTCTCAAGAAACATCGCTATTCTCTATCTAAACCAGACAGGGATTAGAGAAGTTCCTCCATGGATCATTGACTTCTCAAACCTTGAAACCTTAGAGATGTGGGAGTGCAGAGAGCTTTACCACATTTCACCAGAAATTTTCAAACTTCCCAACCTTCTCGAGGTTTTCTTCTCAGAGTGCAAGAAGTTGACTGAAGTTAGATGGCCTGAGAACACAGAAGACAACAATAACACTTTCACTAACTTGTCATTGGTCAGTTTCATCGATTGTTTCAGTTCAAATCAAGAAGCCTTCATTCAACAATCAGCTTCCGAGTATATGATCTTTCCAGGTGAGGTGCCTCCATATTTTACTCACCAATCAACTGGTAGCTCCCTTAACATCCCCCTGCATCATTTTTCTCTCTTTAAAAGAACCTTCTTGGACTTCAAAGCTTGCGCCGTGGTTGATTCTGATCTCGTCGTTGATCCGACGGTCAAGGATAAGCTTTGCTTTATAGACATTGAGGTAGAGTGTAAGTTTAGAGACAAGCACGGGAACTACTTTGGACCCGCTAAACCAAAATGTGTGTCCTTGCATCTGAAATATAATCATCAGATTATATTTGATTGTCGTTTCCCTCTAGACCAAGCGTGCGATCAAGTTATGATAACATTTAAGCTCCCTAGTAGCAGACTTAAACTAAAAGAAAAACTAAAAGGCTGCGGTGTGCGACTCTTAGACTGTCCTCCAGTTTTGCCTAGTCAGACTGAAGCTGATGAAAGCATAGCTGATAATGATGGAAGTTCTGAGAATTACCTTGTTGAACATAAGTGTAAAGACAATAGCGATGATGAAGGCTATGTGATGCGCGGATCTTCACCGGTCTTTTCTCCGCAAGCCTAGTTGTGACCAGCTCATTTAACCTTTTTTTTTGTTTTTATTCTTTTGTTGGGCTTTCTATGTTCTAGGATTTTAAGTACTACATAATTTACTTTTTCATTTAGACTTAGAATTTTCATTTGTTAATTTCAAATTTGAGTGTAGTTATGGCTCGTTGTTTATCATTGATTAGAAAATAAAGAAACACTTTAGAATTTTTCCTTGTTGATGTCGATTGCTTGTGAATCAACGTCTTTTAAGAACCCTCTTTCAGCGGCTATTTTTAGTGTCTCAACAGTCTTCAAATTAAATCCCTCGGTAGAACGACTATTTATATCTGAATCAACGGTCTTTGAGGCTATCCTGCTTGACACCGCTCCAATTTGATATCAGAGCAATACACACGTATCTGTTAAAACAGAGAAACGATGGAAAACTAAGACGTCCTCAATTCACCACCAGAATTTATATAGACATTCTTACAACAAGACATTCCATATGTTCCATTATGTTAAACTATCATCTTATCAAAACGTGATTGATTCATCCCAAAACTTCAACAGATAGAAGGAACAAGATAAGAATAAACTTCTTTGGCCATGTACGCTGTGATACTGTTCCTCGGTGGCACAAACACTGCAACAGTTCAACCCGCTATCGCCATTGGAATGTACTCAGCCATCCCTTATGCAATCTCTCAGGTTAACCATTCTGAATACTCTTTCTATTGAAAGTTTGTATATTCTCACTTGATTACAAACGACTCGTACATGGAGGATCCTAGTTAATCTAGTTACAGTTGGTAGATCCTCAAAACAAGGAGTATAGCTAACCAGAAGAATATACGATATCTAATAAGAATAACTGACATATTCTTTTACCCTCCGGCAATGAAATGGTTGGTGCAGCAAACGGTCAAGCTGGATCTGAAGTCTGTAAACAATGAGGTTGGAAGAACTTTAGTGAAAATTTCAGCATATCGAAGCGGGGATGGAACATGAATGACCTTAACTTGTCCAAGAGCAACCTTCTCCCTTACGAAATGAAGATCGATTTCAATATGTTTGGTTCGTTGATGCTTCAGTGGGTTTGTTGATAGGTAGACTGAGCTTATATTGTCGCAAAACACCGAGTTTGCCATACGGATGGAAAAATGTAGCTCGAGCAAGAGGTTGCGTAAGAAGCAAGTTTCAGCTAATGCATTAGCGATTAATTTGTATTCAGCCTCTGCACTTGATCTGGCTACAGTTTGTTGTCTTTTAGAAGACCATGATATAAGATTTTCACCAAGGTAGACAGCATAGCCAGAGGTTGATCGTTTTGTGTCAGGACATCCTGCCCAAGGTAGCTCATATGTTGCTAGCGTGGATCATGCATGAAGAGACATATCTATTGCACTGCATAGGCAATATCTGCTGGTCTTGTGAAAGTGAGGTATTTAAGGGTACCGGCGTGACTTTGATACTCAGTTGGATTTTTTATTGGGCCGCCTACAGTTCCAGATAGCTTTGAATTGATGTCCACTTGAGTTGAAACAAGCTTGTATTCAGTCATTCACTACAAGAAAACAGGTGGTTAACGAATGCACTTTTTATCTTTAAATCGTCGTTAATCCCCTATTACGACGATTTTCCTATCGTCGTTAGTAGCTAGTCGTAACGTGTCAACGTCATAATAGTTACGACGAAGATGATTAGTCGCTAAATCGTCGTAACAGAATTCGTCGTAAGTAGACGTAATATTACGTTCACATATTTAGTCGTAAATGGGTTGTAAACTATCATCGTTACGTTGTCTAAATGAAGTCGTAAAAACCAGGTTAGAAGGTCGTAAACGTTACGACCAATTTACATCGACTGTCGACGTGAATTGGTCGTAAAATTTACGACTAGTTTACATCTGTCGTCGATGTAAATTAGTCGTATAAAAAGTGTAGGCTTTACCTTAGGAGTATCGATCAAAAGACATATGGACTCTTACTCAAGCATGTTTATGAACACACGTGTTTGTCTTATCTGATTCCTTTCTTCCCTCTTTCTATCTTCTGTGAATCTCAATTCCAATGAACAAAGATGCTGATACAGTCCATCTTATTCATATTCTTTTCGAATTTCTCTTTTATTTTTCTCTCTTTTTTTATTTCTTATTTTGAGAAAGTTTGGGGAAATAATGGAGTCACAGGAGACACTATTACCCCTCGCTTCCAACGATGTGTGATCATTCCATTAGAGTATAATAATGGAGCTGCAGGAGACACTCCTACCCTTCTAAACCGCATGAAATCATTTCAATCTTTTTATACTTATAGATGCCGAAGAGAGAGAGAAAAAAATAGAAATCAGAAACACACAGACTTTTACCTTCCACATTTGATGGTAAGTGTTAATTATTTTTTCATTTTTTAATAATTAATAAATTATTTATTAATCAATTTATAAAAATTTTGTATAGGCCGCTGAGGAAAGATAAGCACCATATCTTTCCCGACTTTACAAGAAGACACACCAACATGTGGATGGAACGTTCGTGGATGCTCGGGAAGAAAGGATCCACAGCGATGTGGAGGCTCGGATCCAAGAGGTCCAGACCCAGCTGTCGCAACAAAATTCTGATGGCGTCCGGTTCAGTTGTCGGCCGTCGAACATGACAAAATTTTTGAAGATGTAAAATATTTTATATACATTTTAATAAGTTTTAATAATTTTATAATTAATATATATTTACAAATAATAAAATTCATTAATTAATTATAGGTTGTCCCGAAGAAAAGGGGACGGATGTTCGAGATCGATTCAGTGAACGATGTTCCGAGGGCGAGAGCAGGTCACGGTTCTGCAAGGGAGGAAAATGCTCAGCTCCGGGAAGCTTTGTCGGCTGCCAACACCATCATGGCGGAGAACAGGACCCAAATGATGGCCATGGCGTCGATGTTTGATCTCATGGAGGATGGAAACCCGGCGCTTGCAGAGATGTGGCGGACGGTACGTCGGAACATAAATCCAACCAAACTCCGGAAGAGCAGGTGGAGCTAGAGCGGCAGACTGAGCGCCGTAGTTCTGAGCTCGGGGATGACCTGAACCTTTAGGTTTAATTTTTTCGGTTTGTATATATTTTGTATATTAGAAAATTTAATATATTAGATTTTTATTTTAATTTTTGGAATTTAAATAATTTTCCAAAATATTTTATCTTATGAATTTTTAATTTAAAAAAACAAATTTAAAAATGAATAATTAGAAATGATGTTAATTGGTAGTAACATTACGACTAATTTCCATCCACGGGGATGTAAACTAGTTGTAAATTTATGGCCATCTAACCTGATTTTTACGACAGGTTTCACAACAGCATAACAACAACATTTTACGACATATTTACGACGGAACATGTGGACGTAATATTACGTCTACGTTATGACGAATTATATTACAACGATTTAAAGACTATTCTTATTCGTCGTAATATTTACGACGATTGACGCATTACGACGAGCTAATAACGACGATTGGAGAATTGTCATTAAATATTCGTAATAGGGAATTAAAGACGATTTGACGACGAATTGTGTAGTTGTTAATCCCATGTTTTGTTGTTGTGAGATGGGTGTAGAAACTTTTGATTTTTTTTTGTTAAAGATATTTTTATCTGGTAAAAAACTTGTCTTCTCAGAATAAAGAAAACAAGAAAAAAACTTATCAAATCTATTAATTTAAACTCTTATTTTTTTTTATCTATTATTGAGAAATCATTGGAGGACCACCTAAATAATTACTTAATGTAGCATATTTGATAATTTAGATTAAATCTTAATAATAAATAATAAGTAAGCGACGAAAATGCTTCGGAGAGTTGAAAATAAGCGTAGATCCGGAGATTCCGGAATAGGGCTCGATAGAATGCTTGATCGATGTTTTAAGGCCTTGCCTTAACCAAGAGTCATCGTATTCGTCGCACGAATCATAGATAGAACCCGATCCTTGGATAGGGATCGCACTCCGCTGTCCCGCTTGGTGGACGAGATCTTCTCTCGGGGTCATCCTGGGTTACTGAAGGGTTGTCCGACTGCTCGGTGACCGAATCAGAGAAGTTTTGACCGCTTTCTCTTCCTTACAGCACTCTCGGACTGATCATCCAATCCATCTTGCTGCGACAAAGCAAGCTTTAACAATAAATTTGATTTTTACTTTTAGTTATAACAAAAAAATTTGAAAACAATGCATTAATTAATTTCGTAATTAGCAATATAATATTATTATAATTCATATTAATTAAAATTTTATCATAAAATAAAGAAAATATGTTATTTTTATACATTTATCATTATAATCTATATTATATCAAAATGAGGTGCTCTATGAAATAAATATGAAAAATATATTAAATTGGTAGATTAACCTATTTTTTAAAAAGCGTTCATTTAAATAAATTATCATTTTCAATGCATAAATTAATTTCAATCTGTAAACTTTAAAAATATAATTGTGTTTATTAAAAAAATATTTAAAACAATTGTGGGAAATAGTTGATTACTGAAAATATTCTATTAGTAACTAAAATCTAATATATTTTCTTAATAAGTGTGAAAAACCTGTATTTTTCTTAAAGATATGGAGTAGTATTGTTATTCCTAATTTTGAATTTATTTTTCAATTGTTGAAATATCTAATCTGGAGAAAGAGCCAGTTTACATTTAATATAGAGCCAGTTTACATTTAATAAAGTCTAGGTTTCAAAAAATAAAATAGAAGGTGCAATTTCAAAAAATTAAACTATTAATAGAGTAATTTACAAATTATACCTGAAAAATAAATGCATTAATGAATATTAGTTAAATCAAATTTTAAAATTATTTCATATATACCACAGTTTACCATGAATTACATTATTATTCTAAATTAAGTATTAATACTTTTATTAATTTTTATTAAAGTTTCACCCATATTCTAATATAATAAAAGATAATTAAGATTAGTTCAACAATAAAATAAAGATAATTAGGATGATGGTCGCGTGTTCAAAGCACAATCTTTTACAACATCGTAGGTATCCTGTAATGAAGCATCATCGTCGAAGGAACCATGTGGTTTATTGACTCACCTCCACCATAGTCTTCGTTGACTTTTCTATGTGGCTAAGTCTCCTTAAGGAACACATCTCATAGATAGCAACGTTTTGAAATAGAAAGAACATCAATAGATCATCTTTGAATTTCAAAAAAATAAAGAGTTAAATTTGAAACTGTTATTTTGGTATTCGTATTTGCCTAAAATAAATAACTAAAATCTGATATTTTTTTAATAAGTGTGAAAAAATCTAAAATATACATATTTCTAAAAAAGAAAGAGTAGTATTGTTATTCTTAATTTTTAATTTATTTTTTAATTATTGAAATATCTAATCTGATAAATGATCAGTTTACATTTAATAAAGTCTAGTTTTCAAAAAAATAAATAGAAGGTAAAATTTAAAAAATTTAAACTATAAATAGAGTAATTTACAAATTATACCTTAAAAATAAATGAATTTATGACGTGTTAGTTAAATCAAATTTTAAAACTATTTCATATATACCACAGTTTACCATAAATTACATTATTATTATAAATTCTAAATTCAATATTAATACTTTTATTAATTTTTATTAAAGTTTCACCCATATTCTAATATAATAAAAGATAGAGTTAAAAAAAATAAAAATAAAGATAATTAGAAAGATGGTGGCGTGTTCAAAACACAATCTTTTTACAACATCGTGGGTATCCTGTAATGAAGCATCATCGTCGAAGGAGCCACGTGGTTTATTGACTCACGTCCACTTCATTGACTTTTCTACGTGGTGAAGAGCATCTCTAACCCATAACACTATTTTAGTGTCAAAATTACATTATTTTAGTATAATTTCAACACTAAAAAAAATTCTTCTCCAACCATAACACTAAATTTCATACTAAAAGTTATTTTATAATATTATATATATTTATGTTTTTATTTATCACTTATTTAATTGTCTATTTTATTAATAAAATAAGTAAATAGTGTTTTAGTGAGATGAATAGTGTTTTAGTGTGGTGAATAGTGTCACACTAAATTTGGTGTGAAATTATAGTGTTGCACTAAAATGGTGTAATTTTTAGAATTAGATTGAAAAAGGTTTTTGTGTCAAAATCACACTAAAATAGTGTTTTGGAGTTGGATTGGAGATTGCTTAAGTCTCCTTGAATAAGACATCTCATAGATAGCAACATTTTGAAAAAGAAATAACATCAATAGATCATCTTGAATTTCCAAAAATAAAGAGTTAAATTTGAAACTGTTACTTCGGTACTCGCATTTGTCTAAAATAAATAACTAAAATCTGATATATTTTTTTAGTAAGCGTAAAAAATCTAAAACATACATTTTTCTGAAAAAGAAAGAGTTGTATTGTTATTTTTAATTTTTAATTTATTTTTTAATTATTGAAATATCTAATCTGAATAAATAGTTAGTTTATATTTAATAAAGTCTAATTTTCAAAAAATAAAATAGAAGGTAAATTTTTTAAAATTTAAACTATTAATAGAGTTATTTAAAAATTATACCTTAAAAATAAATGCATTTATGACATATTAGTTAAATTAAATTTTAAAACTATTTCATATAGACCACAGTTTACCATAAATTACATTATTATTCAAAATTAAATATTAATACTTTTATTAATTTTATTAAAGTTTCACCCATATTCTAATATAATAAAAGATAATTAAGATTAGTTCAAAAAAATAAAAAAATAAAGATAATTAGGATGATGGTGGCGTGTTCAAAACACAATCTTTTACAACATCGTGGGTATCGTGTAATGAAGCATCATCGTCGAAGGAACCATGTGGTTTATTGACTCACCTCCACCATAGTCTTCATTGACTTTTCTATGTGGCTAAGTCTCCTTAAGGAAGACATCTCATAGATAGCAACATTTTGAAAAAGAAAGAACATCAATAGATCATCTTGAATTTCCAAAAATAAAGAGTTAAATTTGAAACTGTTATTTTGGTACTCGTACTCGTATTTGACTAAAATAAATAGCTAAAATTTGATATATTTTTTTATTAAGTGTGAAAAATCTAAGACATATATTTTTTGGAAAAAGAAAGACTAATATTGTTATTCTTAATTTTGAATTAATATTTTAATTATTGAAATATCTAATCTGGATAAAGATTCAGTTTACATTTAATAAAGTCTAATTTTCAAATAATAAAATAGAAGGTAAATTTTTAAAATTTAAACTATTAATAAAGTAATTTAAAAATTATACCTTAAAAATAAATGCATTTATGACATATTAGTTAAATTAAATTTTAAAACTATTTCATATAGACCACAGTTTACCATAAATTACATTATTATTCAAAATTAAATATTAATACTTTTATTAATTTTATTAAAGTTTCACCCATATTCTAATATAATAAAAGATAATTAAGATTAGTTCAAAAAAAATAAAAATAAAGATAATTAGGATGATGGTGGCGTGTTCAAAACACAATCTTTTACAACATCGTGGGTATCCTGTAATGAATCATTGTTGAAGGAACTAGGGGTGGGCAAAAAATCCGAACCGAGTCAAACCTAACCAACCGAACCGATACCAATTCAAACTGAACCAAAGTCTATTTCAAATCATTCGGTTGATGATTTTGTCAACTCGAATGGTTCGGTTCGGTTCGGTTAACCGAACTGAACCGAAAAACCAATGTATTTTTGTAATTATTTAAATTAAAAATATTAATAATACCAATATACTAAAATTCTAATACCAAACCACAAATATTTCATTGTTTATTCATTAACTTATATTTCTCTAACCTAATATGTAATCATCAAATTGTTTTGATTTAAAATATTTTATTTATCGCAGGCTTTTTAATTTTAATGATATAAGAAACATTACTAATGATGTTGTTGTTTTTTACTTTAGTTAACTTTCATTTGTTTTAAATTTTATACTTTTTTTAATTTTTTAAAGGTTTTTTTTTCAGTTTTATATTGAATTTAGTTCACATAGTCTATGTTTACATAATTTATGTTTTAAAACATAATTTCTCTTAGAAAAATTAAACTAAAAAGAATATAATTAAACCGATCCAAAAAATAAACCAAACAGAATACAAACCGAACCAAATACAAACTGAACCAAATATAAACCGTGCCGAACACAAACCGAACCAAACTAACTATGGTTTACTTCAGTTGGAAAAATACTAGAACCGAACTAACC
>NC_027756.1:19415018-19432495 GCF_000695525.1 Brassica oleracea var. oleracea
AAAAATAAAGATAATTAGGATGATGGTGGCGTGTTCAAAACACAATCTTTTACAACATCGTGGGTATCGTGTAATGAAGCATCATCGTCGAAGGAACCATGTGGTTTATTGACTCACCTCCACCATAGTCTTCATTGACTTTTCTATGTGGCTAAGTCTCCTTAAGGAAGACATCTCATAGATAGCAACATTTTGAAAAAGAAATAACATCAATAGATCATCTTGAATTTCCAAAAATAAAGAGTTAAATTTGAAACTGTTATTTTGGTACTCGTACTCGTATTTGACTAAAATAAATAGCTAAAATTTGATATATTTTTTTATTAAGTGTGAAAAATCTAAGACATATATTTTTTGGAAAAAGAAAGACTAATATTGTTATTCTTAATTTTGAATTAATATTTTAATTATTGAAATATCTAATCTGGATAAAGATTCAGTTTACATTTAATAAAGTCTAATTTTCAAATAATAAAATAGAAGGTAAATTTTTAAAATTTAAACTATTAATAAAGTAATTTAAAAATTATACCTTAAAAATAAATGCATTTATGAAATATTAGTTAAATCAAATTTTAAAACTATTTCATATATACCACAGTTACCATAAATTACATTGTTATTCTAAATTAAATATTAATACTTTTATTAATTTTATTAAAGTTTCACCCATATTCTAATATAATAAAAGATAATTAAGATTAGTTCAAAAAAAATAAAAATAAAGATAATTAGGATGATGGTGGCGTGTTCAAAACACAATCTTTTACAACATCGTGGGTATCCTGTAATGAATCATTGTTGAAGGAACTAGGGGTGGGCAAAAAATCCGAACCGAGTCAAACCTAACCAACCGAACCGATACCAATTCAAACTGAACCAAAGTCTATTTCAAATCATTCGGTTGATGATTTTGTCAACTCGAATGGTTCGGTTCGGTTCGGTTAACCGAACTGAACCGAAAAACCAATGTATTTTTGTAATTATTTAAATTAAAAATATTAATAATACCAATATACTAAAATTCTAATACCAAACCACAAATATTTCATTGTTTATTCATTAACTTATATTTCTCTAACCTAATATGTAATCATCAAATTGTTTTGATTTAAAATATTTTATTTATCGCAGGCTTTTTAATTTTAATGATATAAGAAACATTACTAATGATGTTGTTGTTTTTTACTTTAGTTAACTTTCATTTGTTTTAAATTTTATACTTTTTTTAATTTTTTAAAGGTTTTTTTTTCAGTTTTATATTGAATTTAGTTCACATAGTCTATGTTTACATAATTTATGTTTTAAAACATAATTTCTCTTAGAAAAATTAAACTAAAAAGAATATAATTAAACCGATCCAAAAAATAAACCAAACAGAATACAAACCGAACCAAATACAAACTGAACCAAATATAAACCGTGCCGAACACAAACCGAACCAAACTAACTATGGTTTACTTCAGTTGGAAAAATACTAGAACCGAACTAACCAAACCTAACCGAACCCGAACCGAATCATGAAAATAACCGAAGTGTCCATCCTTAGAGGGAACCATGTGGTTTATTGACTCACCTCCACCATAGTCTTAATTGACTTTTCTATGTGGCTAAGTCTCCCTGAGGAACATCTCATAGATAGCAGCAACCTTTTGAAAAAGAAAGAACATCAATAGATCATCTTTGAATTTCCAAAAAATAAAGAGTTAAATTTGAAACTGTTATTTCGGTACACGGTACTCGTATTTGCCTAAAAGAAATAACTTAAAATTGATCAAGATTCAGATAAACCATATGAATTGATTAAACTGTTGCATTTCTATCGGAAACACAAAAAAAAATTATTTATTTTGTAATTTTATGTTACTTACGAGTGTTTTTCTATTAAAATTTGAACATATTAATGTCCTTATATTTTTAGGGATGTATTGAATTTGAGATTTGGAGTGGGCTGCGGAAAAAGGTAGTCATTTCTTATTCAATCAAAAAAATTTAAAAATTCTTTTAAAATCCGCTGTTAATAAATTTATGGAAATTTGCCAAAACGAAACAAAAATCCAGCATGTTTGTCCATTTGGTTTAAAATCATCATTTTATTCACAATTCCAAAAATTACCCTGGATTAATCAAATTGAACATATTAAACACAATTTAATAGTAAAAGAAAAAAACGTGCTACAATGGCAAAAGATATGAAAAGAAAATTAAAACAAAAAGGAAACAAAACACGTAACCCTAATTCCCTCTCCGCCTCTCTCCTCCGGTTCTCTGGTTCCAGTTTTTCGTAAAGAAGAACCTTTCTACTGCTTTCTCCTCTAGTTGATAAGCCTAGACAACTTTTATCTCCTCAATTGATAAGAGTTTTTGTTGCTATGTGTTTGTGTTCCTCGGGTTCCTCTTTGCATGTTTGATTGTTAGGAATAATAGTGTTGTTGTATTTGTTAACTCATTATGTGAACCGATTGAAGGAATCGGGTCGGGTTCTTGACTTTTCTAAGTTTGATAGATTGATTTTGTTTGTGAATAGATTTCGTTTGTTACGGGTTGATGAATTGATTTCTTTTGTGAACGGTTTGGCTAGTTAATTCCATTTAAATTAGTTTAATTTTTGGCTTGTCTTAGTCTATGTTTCATAATTAAATTTGTTTCTTTGACTTGGATTAATATTTGTTTGGTTGTGTGAATTGACTTGTTGATTATGTGAACCGATTTCGTTGAACAATGTTAGTGTTAGTGACTGTTGAATTTATTTGATTTTTCTTTTGTGTTTGTTTATGTTTCACTATTTATTTCATTAAGTTTCAGAAATGGAAAGGATAAAAAGGGACAAAATACAAAAGAACAAAGATGCTGAATTTTTATTCCGTTTTGGCAAATTTTCCATAAATTTATAGTTTTATATATAACCTATTAAAAATGGAGTATAAAATTAGATTACTCCTTAGTTTTACCACTTATTTACAATGGCATACCATCGAGATATTTATTGAACTTATATTTAAGTATGTTTGCTTTTTTCCTAATTTAAATTGAAGATTTCCTTAATCAAATCTTAACCAAAATAGATTTTCCAATAGATTTCCTAATATATTTTGTATTAATGTATTAAATGTTTTCTGATATTTATTAGTAAAAAAATAATAAAGTAAAAAAGCACATATCATAATAAATTTATATAATATATAAATAAAATATAAAATAATCTATTCATAAATTATTGGTATAATGTTTTCATATATATAAGTCCAATTATACCAATAATTTATGAAACACTATGATATAATGAACGATTAAAATAACAGAAATATAATTATTCAAAGTAATAAATAAAATTGTTGTGTTTTCAAATGTTATACTAACAATTAGATAATACATTTTAGTTTACAAATATATATTATACCATATATTACAAAAAAAAAATAAAGTGAAAACAAATATTTAGACGGTCATAGGTTAAACTAAAGGAATAAACAATAACAGTGCGGGATAATTTTTTTAACAATTTTTTTTTCATAGAAATTATAATTCCAAATTTTTTTAAATTTATTTTAAGGGGTGCTAAAATTTTGGAATTAGAAAGATTTATGACCCAACCCTATACTGCTTTAGAATGAATAACTGAAATTTATATCATAATATTTTATTAAAATTTTAATTTTACTTTTTGTTATAGCAGCATAGTTTACTTTCTAATCTAAATTTATGAATGGAAGATGCAACTTTATTTGTGATATACGTTTTTGTGGAAAATAAATTAAAATATATACTACAAAGCTTTATGAAGTAAGAGCAAACAAATATATGAGACTTTAAAAATTGTGAATTTATCTATAAAATGGTAGAACAAGTAAAGGAAGAAGAAAACCATACATGTTGAATATAACATTATTTTGTTCAAAAAAACCATAAACATTTGAAAATATGGTTAATGTTAAGAATATTTACCATTAACGATGTAGAAAAAACTTTTACGTATATAAAAATGAAAGCAAACACTCATGCGGTTGCGGAGATCAAAGTCTAGTATATTTTAAAACTAATGCTATTAGAAATATTTTAATCATAGATTTTAGGAGATTTGTTGTGATGCAATTTAGTATATGCGTAGAGATTTAAATAAAATTATGAAAATTGAAATCACATTCTTTTATTAGTTTGTAAGTTTTTTCTTTAATTAAAAGCATATAAGATCACTAATTCATCCAAAATCATCTAAAATCCGTTTAAAATTAAATCCTTATCATACTCCCACATATTAGATTGCCACACTACCCCAGTTGCATTATTTTAAAAAAATCTTCAGTTCAATATAGAGTTCTTCTTAATGGGCAATCGAGGGCTTTATAATACCTCAGCGGGGATTACGTCAAGGAGATCCGTTATCTCCTTATTTGTTTATTATGTGTATTGAGGCTTTAATCACGAATATAAAAAAAGCGGAGCGGGAGAAACATTTAACTGGTATGAATAGCAAGAGCGTGTCCAACAGTTTCTCATTTGCTATTTGCAGATGATAGTTTGTTCTTCTGTAAGGCAAACAAAGAAGAGTGTCAAACTATTCTCAGGATACTAAAAGAGTATGAGACTGTGGATCAGGACAACAAATCAACATTCAGAAATCCTCAATTCAATTTGGACATAAAATTGAAGAATCCAATAGGCAAGAGTTGAGAGATATTTTGGGGATTCAGAACCTAGGAGGTATGGGTTCTTATTTAGGCTTGCCAGAAAGTTTAGGGGGATCTAAGGTTCAAGTGTTTGGTTTTGTACAAGATCGTCTGAATAATAAGGTGAATGGCTTGACTCTTCGATTTTTTACAAAAGGGGGAAAGAGGTGATTATTAGGTCAGTTATTACGGCTCTGCCAAATCATGTGATGTCGGTATATCGACTACCGAAAGCTATAGTGAAGAAATTAACGAGTGCCGTAGCTCAGTTTTGGTGGAGCCCAGGAGGAAGTACAAAGGGTATGCATTGGAAATCATAGGATAAATTATGTGTCCATAAGGATAATGGTGGGCTAGGTTTCAAGGATTTGACAGATTTTAATACAGCAATGTTGGGAAAGCAGCTGTGGAGGCTGATTGAGAAGCCAAATTCTCTTTTCTCGTGAATCTTCAAAGGACGGTACTACAGGAATGCTTCACCCCTGGAACCGATTCGCTCAGACTCCCCGTCGTATGGCTGGAGGAGTATTATCTCTGCTAGATCTCTGGTTTGTAAAGGACTAATTGAAAGGGTTGGAACAGGGTCATCTATCTCAGTATGGAATGACCCCTGGCTCCCATCCACCCGCCCGAGACCAGCAAACAAAAATTTTCACGATAGCTACCCGTACCTCATAGTGAATTCCCTCATTCATCAAGAATTCCGAACATGGAATTTACAGGCAATTAGGACTTTGGTGGAACCCAATGATGCAAAAATGATTAAAAGTCTCTCTTTGAGTAGAAATCTGTTGGATGATAGGAATGGATGGCATTTCACTAAAAATAGAAGATACACGGTACAATCAGGGTATCAAATTGAAAAGATATATCCTGATAAGGAGAAACAACCAGAATTTTATGGACCCAACCTGGATATTCTTAAGGCATTCTGCTGGAAAGTGAAGTGCCCTCCAAAGTTAAGGCATTTTCTATGGCAGTTGTTGACAGGTTGTATAGCAGTGGCCAAAAATTTAAAATCACGTGGAATACAAGGAGATACAAGATGTGCAAGGTGTGGTGATCCGGAAGAATCAATAAATCATGTATTTTTTGAATGTCCTCCGGCACGGCAAGTGTGGACACTATCTAAGATTCCATTGAACCCAAATATTTTCCCTTTGGGCTCGATATTTGCTAATATGGATCATCTGTTTTGGAGAGTTAATCCAAAAATGGAGGATCATCAGTTTGCATGGATTTTATGATACATTTGGAAGGGTCGGAATAATAAAGTTTTTAGTAATATTGATGTTGACCCGAGAGAAACGCAAAACTTAGCTGAATTGGAATCAACACTTTGGGCGGAGGCACAAATTGTTAATGATTCCAGGATGGCCCCTGAAGCACAGTTCAGAGTTAACTCACAGACTACAGGAAGATGGTGTTTCATTGACGGTTTTTGGAAAGATAAGGATTTTTTCTCAGGACAAGGCTGGTTCAGCACGCTTCCGGGATTTGAGGGTTTGTTAGGGGCAAGGAATGTAAGGGCAAGTCCCTCACCTTTTCATGCGGAGTTGGAGGCTCTAATTTGGGCAATGGAGTGTATGAAGAACTTACGACAGTACCGGGTCACGTTTGCAACGGATTGTTCTCAATTGGTGAAGATGGTTTCGGAACCAGAAGAATGCCCGGCATTTGAAAGCTACCTGGATGACATTAAGTTTTTGAGAAGAAGCTTTACCAACTCAGAGATTGTTCATGTTCCAAGGACGGAAAACATAAAGACGGATCGCTTGGCATGTAATGCTCGGACACAACCGTCTTTCGTCGTACACATGGATGCAGAGTTACCACATTGGTTTACAGAGTCTGTAAATTTTTCTTGCCGTCAAAAAAATAAAAAATAAAAAATAAAAAATAAAAAATAAAAAATAAAAGATGTTTTTATATTTAATGTAAACTTTTATTTTATTAAATATTGCATGACCAATTCTATGTTATATTCTCTTTCATGATTGACTTTTAGTTTATATACTAAATTATATTTTCTGTCAAAAAGATTGTTATATTTTTAAAACAAAATTAGATTTAAAAACTTTGCGCATTTAGTTCAAGTTTTATTTTTGAACCTTAAGATGTATTCATAGTCATTATAAACATTATCAAAATATTAGATAGTCCCAAAGTTGAATTAGAAATCCACATTATCAAAAGAAAGTAAAACATTTTTACGGAAAAAAAAATTACGGAAAACTAAAATAATATCTGGTGTTGATAGTCGAACGTTCGTTTTCCAGTGAACCTTTCGAAAAGGAAGAAAAGATCTTGTATTAAAATTTGAGAACAACGTATCAAGAAAATCGGGCCTCGTGGTCTGGTGGTATAGGAACCTCGGCTGAGGTGCCCGCCATCACGACTTCGAGCCCCGACCACAGCGGATTTAACATCCCTTCCGTTGGGGCGCCGGACCCTTTACGAAAGGATAGTTGGGAATGTGGCTGCCCGGATACCAGAGTTATCAACAAAAAAAACATATAAAGAAAAAGGATAGAACCAGCGCGCATCAGTTTCAAAATAATAATAATAATAATAATAATAATAATAATAATAAGCACATTGATCGGATTACTATGGTAAACGAAAATGGGTCAAAGAAAATAGAAAGGTTACAACTACAAGTTAGGGATAAAATACTATTTTTTGTCAACAGGTGTAAAATACTGTTTCGTTTAATAAATAATGACAATAGGGATCTTTTTTATAGCTTCTTTAAGTTGGTCAGCTATTGCGATCATGAGACGGTATCATCTAACTATAACATGCCATCAATCTTTCCGTCAAGAAATAGTCTCAATCAAAAGATCGTAGACGAAATCAAATTGAGAGTGAAAGACAAATAGATTGACAATGGCCAATCAAGTAGATAAGCCACTGAAGGTACTTGCAGACGCTTTCAAGGAAATGGCGGTCATCGTGAATTCACCAAGTCCCGACGTGTCTGTAAAGCAATTCTCTGACGCTTGCTCTCACTTGTTGCGCCTATTTGGTGTGCTTGAATATGCCTTCAAGTTTGTCAAGCTAGACTACGTTGAAAAGGTATGTTTTGTGGAGAAGTAGCTAGTGAGTTGATGTATGAAAACCAAATACAATACATGAGACTGGATATGCATATATCTAGAACGATTGGAATATACCTTCAAGTTTGTAATCTTTATCAAGTCATTCTTTTTTTTTTTTTTTGATAACCTTGGGAGCATTCAGACTAGTTGTTGTGGGATTTTTGAAATCTAGAACGAAGCCGATCTTTGGAATTGATCACCTGATGATTGATTTGTTTGTCATGCATAGAGATTTATCATATCGTTTTATCAATATGAAAAATCTGATTTACAATTTAATAATTTCTATTTTAAATCTTTGTTTCTAATAATTTTATGATAATAAAACAATAAGTATATTTTAATTTAAGCCTTTTTTTCAAAAAAAAAAGTATATTTTAATTTAGCTGGTTAATAATTTAACACATCTATATGCATATATTTTTAAGCTATGTTTAATAATTTAATACATGTATATGCATATATACTTTTAAAGATTAAAAAATAAACTGAACCCGAACTGAGATCGACCGAGACTACGGGGTGTATCCAAGTGATTTCTTTAATGTGTTTTGTTTACAATGACAAATCTACTGTTATTTTAGTATTGATTTAAAATTTTTATTTAAAATCCAATTATTTAAGCTTGTATTTTAAATATAATTATAATCAATTTTTATAAAAAATATTTTAAATAGTGAATTGTGGTGGTGGAAGTGTTTTGATAGAGTTATTAATTAAAACATCAAATCCAAATTTGTTGATTTTAGATGGAATTTTGGAAAGATCATATATTTTGTTTCTCAAAATATTTTTACATATAAAATTTATATTTCTAATTAAACTAAATTTTGAAAAGGTTTACTTATACTTATATGTGTTATATATACTATAGATCCGTGCTCTTGCCCATGTATAAATATTTAAAATTGAAAATAATAAGAAAAAGTACCACAAATACCATATTCATAGTACCACTTTTCATGTTTACACTAACCACATTTACCCTCACTTTTAATGAAGGGTAAAAGACACTTATACCCTTAGGGCTAATTAATCTAGACTTAGGGTTTAGAGTTGAGGGGTGAAGTAGGGTTTTTGGAAAGTGAAATTTAGGATTCTACTAAATATATAAATAAATACTTTAAAAAATATTTAAGAAAATTCAAAATTAGTTTCGAACATAATTTTCGATTTACAAAAATTGAAAAAAGTTTCAAAAAGAAATTCAAAAAAAAAAAAAATTATACAAAATGAATTTGAAAAAGTATAATTCGAAAACATAATTTTTTTATTTAAATAATGATTTATTATATATATAGAGAACACGGGTATAAAAGTCTTTTACCACTTAATGAAAAATGTATTTTTGAAAATGTTCCTTTAGTGGTGGTAAAGATAAAAAGTGGTACCATAAAAGTGATAAACATGAAACTTTCCTAAATAATAATAACCGATTAATATTTTGCTTTCATTTTCTTATCAATTTTTTTAAAAAAATTACTATATATAGATATGTAACTTTGATAATAAAAATATCTGATTAGTTCGATTTTTTGGTTCATTAAATTGCATTTATTCACCTAAAGTGAAAAGTTGTTGTTTTTAATTCTAAAGAGGTTAAATAATATTTATTATATTAGTTGCATTTTGTTTTGCTATTGTCTCGTATAATATATATTTTTTAAATTATGTTTAATTTAAAATATGCAACTTCCGTACATCTTTGAAAGTTCATCTCACACATAGCAATACAAAAGAACAAAATTTCATATGTTCATTACTTTTAAGTTATTTGTAAATTGAATATTATGTTTTGTTTTAGTTAGATCTGTAATCTTAAGAATTGAAGAAATTTTATTTTTACCACTTTCATGGTACCATTTTCATCTGTATCACCAATAAAGGGACATTTTCAAAAATATCTTCTTTAAGTGGCAAAAGACTCTTATACCATTGTTATCTATATATATAATAAATTATTATTTAAATATAAAAAATAAAAAAATAAAAAAAGTTAAAGAAATAAAAAGAAATCTTTTTTTTTATGTTATCGAATTATACTTTTTCAAATTCGAACATTTTTATAAGAAACAATTTTGAATTTTTTTGAAACTTTTTTTTTATTTTTTTTCAAAATTTTTTTTGAAAATCGAAAATTATGTTTGAAACTATTTTTTTCATATTTTTTAAGTATTTATTAATATTCTAAATTTCACATTCTAAAAACCCTACCACACCCCTCAACTCTAAACTCTAAGTCTATATTAGTTATCTGTATGGGGTACAAATGTCTTTTACCTTTCATTAAAAGCGAGAGTAAAAATGATTAGTGTAAACTTGAAAAGTGGTACTATAAATGTGGTATTTGTGGCAATTTCCCTTAAGAATTTGGATTGTTTGTGTATATTTAATTGCATATATTACTCTAAACTAAAACACATCAATTTTTTACTTAGGCTAAATGCGGATTACCTTTTATTTCATTTAGTTTGGTTGTTGTTTTTTTTTTTATATTCTGTAAATTTCTATATAATTTAATATATATTAACTTGCATAAACAACATCGGCATTAATCTTTTAAACCTCACAAGATATATATATGTATATATATGTGTGTGTGTAAAATAACTAAATTGTAATAGTTGGTTATATTTTTTCTTTCATTCGTTTATAGATTCTAAGACATTTTGTAATTTATATTTATGAAAAGATAACAAAATATTATTTTGAATAATATTATTTATAAGAACTTGGACTGGTTTAGTTATTATATTTTAGTTACATCAATTTTATAATTGAGTCACAATTGTTTTTGGTTTTAGTTATACTTAAATTTAACTACTAAAATTAATTAATTTTTAATTAAGTTTAGTTTAATCCTTAATAGATAATAAATTAAGAAAAGTTAAAGTGATGAAGGATTCAGAGTTGACAAAGAAATCCAAACCGGTGATATTTTTAAAAGTTTTGTTCAATTAGTGTTTAATAACGTCATAATATTCAGAAGTTGAAAAGTTTGATTCCATCAATTTAGTCATGATCAAGAGACAATAATAGTTTATTTTTCAATCAAATATTGTTATAATGTTTATTTAGTTTTAATTTAGTTGTAATATAAACTATTTTTTACCTTTTTAAAAAAATATGATACAGAATAAAATATAAACTGTTTTTTTAATGTGATACTATATGATTGATTTATGCCATTTAAAATATTATATTTATTTTCTTATTATATGATCAAAAACATATTCTGGCAAAAAAATATATTTTTCTTTTTAATTTAGTCTCACATATTGAATTATATATTGGTTTTGAGTTAATCATAAGATATAAATATTGTTTTGAAAATTTAATATTAGATAATAATATATGTAATTAGAATATTTTTATTTCTTTTTTTTCGTTGTTTTGTGAAAAATATAAAGAGAAACAAAATAAAGTAAAATATTTTTTTAATATATAAATTGTGTATCTTTCATATTGCTTTTATATCTATTCCTTTTTATTATCTTATGTGAAATTGTTAAAAAAAATTAAAATCCTAGTTAAAAACTTATTGAGTAAAAAAGAAATAAAATATTTTTTGTAATGACAATTTGGTAGAGAAATTAAATCATTAGGGATAACTTTGTAATTGAGTAAAACTAAGAACATAACAAAACAAGAGTTATAGTAAACGCAAACAAACGTTCTATATTATATATTTTGAAAAAAAAGCATGTTCTACACAAAGAAGAATGCATTTTTATCTAATTTAGAATGTGATTCTTGTAATGATCAAACAGCAAGGTACATTCACAACTTCCATATTTATTTTACTACAGTTTTTATTAAAAATATTAAAATAATTCATCAATATCAGGAATTATTCTGATTGCATAAATTACTACCTAAACTAAAATATAAATTGGGCTTTCCCTATCCCAAATGGGTTTTAGCCTAAAACATCTAAAATTCAAAAAAGCATACTGCAAAAGGCCCAAATATTTGGATTTATATAACTAAATCTAAGTCTGATAATTTATAGAGATGGAGCTGTATTAGCCAGTGAGTTTTGGTCTTGATTGACATGTACTCTCATCGAATTAATACAAAATTAATAAGTAACTATATGGCCTTTATTTTAGAAAACATTCACTGTGTGCTCTTCCCATCTAAAAGAGTAAATAAATGCCATATACATTGTACAGTTCTCTGTCGTACAAATTGGAGCATATTCTTGATGAGAGACACTATTTTCCAGGTTAAAGATCTTGCAGATGCATCGAGCTCAATATCGACGCTACAAGTAATGGTAGATGAAGATATTGAGGCAGGACAAGCAAAGAAAGCTTTTAGTCATACTAGAAAACTTTTGAGGGTAAAACGTGCTCTTGAAATGGTCAGGGCTCTATTTGAAGAGATAATAGCAACCGAGTAAGTGCTCTTCTAAACTGTATAGCAAATTATGAAGTGGAATAATGAATTGGCGATAACGTATCTTATGAGTTTCCGTCCAAAATTTTATGAGACTCTAAATTTTTGCGTGGGTTAAAATGAATCTGAATAGAGCTGATAGCTCCCTAAAGGATGCAGCGTTCAAGGCTTACAATCAAGTGTTAGCTCCCTACCATGGGCATGGTCTTAAGGAATCTGCTGAAACAGGAATGGAATCTCTCCCCACAAGGGCTCTGCTGCTGTGCATGATCAATGAAACTGGTAATTCAAATGTTTGGTGTTGGTTGGGAAAAATATTCCTTTCTTCTTCAATATGTTTTTAAGGTTGCGCAGACTCGCTCACGATACAAGATTTTCTTATTTTGTATGAATTTCTTACAGAGGAGACGGCGAAGATACAAATGAAAAGCTATGTTACTGCATCGACACCAGTAATTGAGTATCTTAATAAGCTTTTCCTCTCCAAGAAACTTGGTACAAATTGGTGAAGCCCCAGAAAACTTTCATAGCCGTGGCAAATTTACCTCTATTATCTCTCTTTGCAGTCGCTGATTCTATCAGTAAAAACTGGATATTTCATGAACCTTTTTCATTGCCTCCGTTACGCTTAAATAAATGTCAAAGGCTCAAAGCTTTGTGTTGTTGTTGTTTATTTTATTTTAACATTTTCTGAAATCAAAGTGCTAAAGAATCCGACAACCCACATGTGCATATGGTTCTTAAGGTCTTTTATGAGTTTTCGATTTGATCAAAAACTATTTTAACTCTCCGATTTGATCAAATTTATAGAGAGAGATACTAAGATACTATATATAGATACAGATACTATAAAAAAATACTAAGAAATGCTATTTTTCTTAGTATAAAAATAGTATCTTTTATGAGTTTTTCTTAGTATCTCTCTCTATCTTTTTTTCATGTGCATATTTATCTTTTTTAGCTCTCCGATTTGATCAAATTGGATGCTATTTGACAAGAACCTGTTCCGGTCAAGGAGCTAGCTGATAGTGGATTGGATTCTCTAGTCGCCATTTACATTGATGTACATTGCTTGAGTTCCGAGTTGTTTCTTCTTTGAGTGAATAGCAAGACTGATGATCCCCGACCCCAGTGAGTAGCTATCGGCATAAAAGTAGAGTTGAGAATTTGAGTCAACATATGCGGGTCTGGCCTAGTTTGATCCGCAGTGGAACCGGGCGGGTAGATTGATCTAAAAATGTAACCTGCAGATATGGATATGGTTCAAGATTATTTTTTGCCGGATGGGTGCGGATAGGCCTAATTTAAAATTTGGGTGCATGCAAACATGCAATTTTTTTATAAAAGATATTTTTGAAAAAACTATTTTCTTAAAAATATAAAATCTACAATATTTATTTATTTTCATTATATAAATATAGAATTTATACTATTTCGAAAAATAAATAATTAAAATAATTATTTTTATTTTTACAAAAATTACTTTTGGGTTTAGCAGGTTACTCGCTAATTTCAGCTGAAAAAGTGTGGATCGACTATTTTTTTTAGGGTTATGTGATTTGGATTTTTGACCTGTTTCTCGGCACTGATAGAAAGTGAACACCAGTAGATCAAACTCTAAAACCAGACTCACTTGTTGGTTTTGCAAGAATGGGCATCTCAATAAATATTGTTTTGCCAGGAAAAAGAAATTGGAGAATGCAGGTCATCACTAAAAAGCAGATATTATATGAGGCTTTGAGAGGAGAGGAGTTTCTCCCCCAGACAAAGGTCCCAAGGTAGCAGCACTTCAGAGATGAGATCGCTCTGTCTCATCTGCATCTTCTCGGGCACAACTGCTGCGTTCTCCTTCAACTGCTGACTGCTCCTCGCTTCTGTTTGTGGGCCGGTGTGTTCTGCTTCTCCACCAGTGACGAGTTTTGTTTTGAGTTTCTCGTGATGATGGTCATCCTCCCGCCTCCACCCTCTGCACCTACAAACCATCCAGATCTGCTCTTCTATCTCGCTCTCGGTCGGTGGAAGGCTCCTATGGTGTTGCTGAACCTTCTTCATCCACCGGAACCACGGGATCCACAGGACCCAACTGTTTCATCTCAACCACAGTCACCGCCTTTTCTCTCCCGAAGTTTCTACACTGCTACTCCGACGTCAACAAGAGCTCTTCCGTCACCGGACTCTGCCACTCATGCTCACTCTCTCCAACACAATTGGTGTCTCTGTCACTGCTCCGCTCTCTGCTTCATCGAACGTCATCGGAATTTCTTGTTCTGCCGGAGGCTTCACCTCTGTTTAAACCATTCCATCCTCCAAGACACACCACCATCTTCACCACGCTGCCTGCTCTGCACCCGTACTCTGAACTTGGCCTCGTCGGCCAAGTAGCATTCTCTCAACTCTTCACCATTGTCCTGGTTAACTCATCCGCCCTTGTTACTCGTCTCCTGTCACATCTCGCTCCACTGACCGCTCTGTCCTCCTACAATGCATATGAGACTTACAATTCTGAATTGGTGAAACTCACCGTTATTACCATCGAATTGCTGCGCAGAAGTTCACACTAATGTGTGGTCGTCGATAGAAGCGGCTCTCTCCAAAGTCTATTCCTGTAAAGTATGTTTTTTTGGTAGGTACAACAAGAAGTTGTATCAAGAACATGTTTGTTGATTAATTCAACAAGACATTTCTTTTATATTTTTGGTAGGTGCAACAAGAAGTTTCACCAACTTCCCGTAATTTCTTATAAATAACCACACAAGGAGAAGAAGAAATCCATCCCAAAAACAAAAAAGAGAGAACAAGAGAAAAGAGAACTGAGCAAGAGAAAGAAAAAAAATATCTTTATTGCGAGAAAATTTTTCTCTATAAGAAATTAAGTGTAATTTCTTTAGTGTGTTTGGGGCCGGGTGTGAGTTGAGAGCTTGTAAAAATTTCTCGGGTTGATAATAAAAAATTTGTAGCAGGTCCGGAGACGTAGGCAAGATTGGCCGAACTCCGTTAACAATTTTGTGTGTCTTTTCCTGCTCTCATAAATTCGGTTTTCCGCAAAAATTTGACCGCATATTTCCTAACAACTGGTATCAGAGCTTGAGTTACGGTGATCGGTCAAATTTTTTGCGGAGGTACTATTCACGTGAACAGTACTTCGTGAATAGTGAATTTTGTCGGTAACATCGGTTTGTCGACGTAGGTGTTTTAATACACGGTGGTTCCAGAAATGATGGGAGGCGAAGACAGTTCGGTGCACAGTATCGGGAAATTTGACGGTACAGATTATGCATTTTGGAGAATGCAAATGGAAGATTATCTGTACGGAAAGAAGCTTCATCAACCGCTGAGCAAGAAGCCTGAGAAGATGGATCAGGATGAGTGGGAGCTCCTTGACATACAAGTTCTTGGTGTTATAAGGTTAACACTGTTGAAAGACATTGCTCACAACATTGCAAAGGAGAAGACCACGGAAGGGCTCATGAAAGTTCTCTCTGATATGTATGAGAAATCTTCGGCAAATAATAAGGTGTTTCTCATGAAAAAACTCTTCCATTTGAAGATGGAAGAAGGTGGCCTGGTTGCCGCACATGTGAACGAGTTCAACACGATTGTCAACCAACTGTCATCAGTTGAAATCGAGTTTGACGATGAAGTGCGAGCACTGATTCTGTTGGCATCTCTGCCAAATAGTTGGGAGCCAATGAGGGGAGCGGTTAGTAATTATGTGGGTACTCAAAAGCTCAAATTCAATGATGTTAGAGATCGTA
Organism: Brassica oleracea var. oleracea; assembly: GCF_000695525.1. Taxonomy (NCBI): domain Eukaryota; kingdom Viridiplantae; phylum Streptophyta; class Magnoliopsida; order Brassicales; family Brassicaceae; genus Brassica; species Brassica oleracea. The sequence continues at coordinate 19,430,943 of NC_027756.1, forward strand.
TCCTTGCAGAGGAAGTTCGAAGGATAGACTCTGGGAAGCATCAACGAGCTATGCTTTAAACGTGGAAAACAGAGGAAGAAACCCAGATATAAATAACCGGAGTAATGGCAGATCAAAGTCAAGGAATGGACGAGGTCAATCCAAATTCAGACAACTTGCAGAGTGCTGGAATTGTGGAAAGACAGGTCACATTAAGAAGAATTGCCGAGCACCACCGAAGAAGGAAGACAACACTAGAGGCGGAGCCAATGTAGTGACACGTGAAATCGCTGATGCATTGGTAGTGTCTGTTGATTCCCCGAGGAAAATTGAAGCTCTGCAAATACCACCAAAGCGTCACTCTCCTATGTCGATAGCCCAGTCGATTCATGGGTGCTTGACTCAGGAGCATCGTTCTACACCACACCGCATCATAACATCATGAAAATTATGTTGCGGGAAATTACGAAAATGTATATCTTGCTGATGGATTACCTTTGGACATAGTTGGTATTGGAGATATCAACCTGAAAATGTCAGACGGACGTGTGTGGAAGATTACGAAGGTCAGACATGTGCCAAAGTTGATGCGAAATCTGATCTCAGTAGGTCAACTTAATGATACGGGGCACGATGTTAATTTTGGTGGCGGAGCCTGGAGAGTTAAGAAAGGTTCCATGATGGTGGCTAGAGGTCATAAAAGAGGCACTCTTTATATGACGACGAGTTATCAAGACACTGTTGTTGTTGTCGAGAATGCCAAACAGACCAAGTTGTGGCATTGTAGGTTGGGACACATGAGTGAGAAAGGGATGAAACTCATGGTGGAAAATGGCGCTCTTCCGGATCTGAAGACGGTGGATCATCAGATGTGTGAAAGCTGCATCCTTGGGAAGCAGAAACGAGTTAGTTTCTCTAAAGGAGGAAGAGAGCCAAAATCTGAGAAGTTAGATCTGGTGCACACTGATGTGTGGGGACACACTGGGAGGTTCATACTACTATGTGACTTTTATCGACGACTCCACTAGAAAGGTGTGGGTTTACTTCATGAAGAACAAGCATGAAGTGTTTTCGGTTTTCAAAATATGGAAAGCCATGATTGAGATTGAGACGAATCTCAAGTTGAAATGTTTAAGGTCTGATAATGGTGGAGAGTACATCAGCGACGAGTTCAAGAGATATTGCGCTGATAATGGGATCAAGATGGAGAAGACTATTCCTGGAACGCCTCAACAGAATGGAATAGCGGAAAAGATGAACCGAACCTTGAATGAGCGTGCAAGGAGCATGAGATTGCACTGTGGATTGCCAAAGACGTTTTGGGCAGATGCAATCAATACCGTAGCCTTCTTAATAAACAGAGGACCGTCTGTACCATTGGGATTTAAGATCCCTGAAGAAGTTTGGAGCGGAAAGAAAGTAAATCTTTCTTATCTAAAGGTGTTCGGATGCTTAGCTTATGTTCATATTGATTGTGCTGAAAGAAGTAAACTTGACTCGAAGTCTAAGAAGTGTTACTTCATCGGCTATGGTAACGCGGAGTTTGGTTACCGGTTTTGGGATGATGAAAATCG
>NC_027756.1:19432541-19433592 GCF_000695525.1 Brassica oleracea var. oleracea
GATAAGCTAAGAGAAGGCTCAGAGAGGAAAGAGCCTGAAGCTGTTGACTTAGAAGATATCCTGACACCGGAGTTGCCACAGGATACCGCAACAGCAGAAGAAGAAATCTCTCAAGACGCGAGTGGTGAAGCTGAAGAAAGTGATGATTCTGAAGTGGTCCCATATACACCAGTCACGGAGTTACGACGGTCAAGCAGAATCATCAGAAAGCCAGTAAGATTTTCTCCATCGCTCAACTACATTCTGCTCACAGACAGAGGCGAGCCTGAATGTTATGAGGAAGCTATGCAAGTTGATGAGTCGATCAAGTGGGAGCTTGCAATGAACGATCAGATGGACTCGTTGCTATCCAATCACACGTGGGAGTTAGCAGATTTGCCTAAGGAGAAAAAGACATTGCATAACAAGTGGGTTTACCGGATAAAAGAAGAACCTGATGGGAGTAAGCGCTATAAAGCGAGCCTTGTTGTGAAGGGATTCCAACAAAAAGAAGGCGTTAACTACACCAAAATCTTCTCTTTTGTAGTCAAGATGGTGACCATCAGAACTGTTCTTGGGCTGGTAGCACAAGAAGATCTGCATATTCAACAGATGGATGTGAAGACGGCATTTCTTCACGGTGATTTGGATGAGGAAATTTATATGAAGCAACCCGAAGGCTTTGAGATCAAAGGGAAGGAAAGATGTTTGCAAGCTGAAAAGGAGTTTGTATGGCTTAAAACAAGCTCCAAGACAGTGGTATAAACGATTCGATAGCTTTATTTAAAGGTGTTGGTTTCTTGAGGTGTGAATCTGACCACTGTTGTTACTTCAAGACGCTTGAAGAGTCCTACTTGATATTGCTCCTATATGTCGATGACATTCTGATAGTAGGAGCAGACTTGCACGAGATCAATAGCTTGAAGACGAAGCTCTCAGAAGGGTTTGCGATGAAAGACCTTAGAGAAGCAAGAAAGATTCTAGGGATGAGAATCAGTAGAAACAAGGAAGGTCTTAAGTTATCACAAGAGGAGTATGTGAAGAAAGTCCTCAAGAGGTTTAACATGGATGA
>NC_027756.1:19433781-19433903 GCF_000695525.1 Brassica oleracea var. oleracea
GGATATGTTGATGCTGACAATGGAGGTGACGTTGACATCACGAAGAGCACAACCGGGTATGTCTACACCTTTGGTGGTACTGTAATTTGTTGGGTTTCAAAGTTGCAGAAAATTGTATCTCT
>NC_027756.1:19434071-19435443 GCF_000695525.1 Brassica oleracea var. oleracea
CGTCGATATCATTTCATCAGATCCGCGTTAGAAGATGAAATGTTGGTGCTTGAGAAGATCCTAGGAAGTAAGAATCCGGCAGACATGCTGACGAAGGTCGTGTCGTATGACAAACTGAGGTTGTGTGCAACCTCAGTAGGCTTGTTGGAGTAACAAGCTGGGAAGACCTGCTACATTGATCAAGGTGTGAAGACAGATTAAAATCAGTCTTCAAGTGGGAGATTGTAAAGAACATGTTTTTTTGGTAGGTACAACAAGAAGTTGTATCAAGAACATGTTTGTTGATTAATTCAACAACACATTTCTTTTGTGTTTTTGGTAGGTTAATCTCCTATAAATAACCACACAAGGAGAAGAAGAAATCCATCCCAAAAACAAAGAAAGAGAGAACAAGAGAAGAAGAGAAGTGAGCAAGAGAAAAAAAAAATCTTTCTTGTGAGAAAATCTTTCTCTATAAGAAATTAAGTGTAATTTCTTGAGTGTATTTGGGGTCGGGTGTGAGTTGAGAGCTTGTAAAAACTTTTCGGGTTAATAATAGAAGATCTGTAGCAGGTCCGGAGACGTAGGCAAAATTGGCCGAACTCCGTTAACAATTTTGTGTGTGTTTTCCCGCTCCCATAAATTCGGTTTTCAGCAAAAATTTGACCGCATATTTCCTAACAATTCCAAGTCCGACGCTTCCTCTGTCATTACTATCATGCATCCTGTTATGAACAAACGCGAATCAAACTCAAAGAATGCAAAGATGGCAAAACAAAGTGCGGTAATTACCCGTTTAGGTTTGTATATCATTATGTGAATGAATATCTTTACAACTCCTTAGACTCATATTTATACCAGCCTCAAAAACCCTATTTTCTTATAGGTTTAGGAATACATATTTATCTAGAAAAAATCAATTTTCCAAATCGTATAAAGTGTACCGTACCGTGGGGCCTTTGGCTCCTGCACCCCCAGATGTCAACCTTGTTAGTGAGTTTATCTTCCTTACGCCTACAAAGCCTGTAATACCTCACTAAATACGGCTCAATGAATTTAGGCTTTTATTGGTGCATTGAGATTTAAGACACATTCAGATGTAACACTTCCAAAATCAGTATTTGGTCATGGTTTACATCCTGAGTTTTAGCTTTATATCTAGGGATATGAGGCCTACGTCTAATGTCTGCGGCTAAGGTTCTGGAGTTTCTATATCTTCACTCTTGTCAGCCACCAGTACTCTACGAGGTCCTCTTATGGGACTAGGCTATGATGTTCTTTCAGTGGGCTCTGCATCCAAACTACCTTAATGGAGGTACCGCATCCGCCCCCACACAATCTCCGGGAATCAAGCTCTTCATCTGTGCATCAACCTTCTCCACTGCCGCATTTC
>NC_027756.1:19435512-19440789 GCF_000695525.1 Brassica oleracea var. oleracea
CAGATCTCGCCTACTATACATTGATGCAGCTCATCCGCTTTTTCTTTTTCTTGGTCAATAAATGATTGTGTTATAAATAATTAATGTTAAAATATATCTAATCTTCTGCTATAAATACTATATTTTCATTTTAATTTACTTACAACTTTAACAATACAAAATTTATTATTGTGTATTTATCTCTTTTAATTTTTTCATATAATTTAATATTTATTTAACTGATTATATTTATATAATATGTGTGGTTTTAATTATAGTAGGTTTTATGAAAATATATAGTACTGTAGTTTAAATATGTATACTAATGGAATATATATATATATATATATATATATATATATATATATTTCGTTAATTGCTAATGTTTTTATATTTTGATTTTAAAATTGTAGTAGCATGGATTTAGTGTAATATTTATTGTCATTTATGTATTGTATTTATATATTTTGTGTTCTGATTTTTATTGTAACTTTTTATTGTTTAAATAATATAATATGTTCTATCTTAACTGATTTTATCATTTATTTTTTAATAAATTATTCGATATACTTGATCTGCACTTATACTAATTGATTTACATGATTTGCACTTATTTAACTTAATCTGTTTGATCTACACGGTTTGGACTGTTTTTACCGGTAATAGAAACGGTTGAAAAAAAAAATATCTCAATTTTAAAAAGAATTAAAATGTTAAATATATCACATAGCAAAAGTAAGGCAAGATGTAATAAGTAGTTCCATTGTGCTAAAGTAGCTAATTTTATTGACTTATCTTCTAGTAACAACACTTCGTGAGACGATTAAAGATAAACTTTTTGCATCTAGTTCATATTCGATTTTGGTATTTATGTGTGTAAATATATATTTATGTAAGAAATTGAAGACTATTTGATTTTCGGAAAACTTTAGTAAGTTGTGATACATATCCATATATTACGAGTAGTTATATTTTTGTTTTGTTATACTGATTAAATATAATATAATTAACATGGTTTTCCAAGAAATATCACTCAGAAAGCTTTGCACCTGTAGACACTATATTGAAACATTTGAAGGGTGATTTTGTTCAATATTCATAAGTGGTCAAAAAATTAAAAATATAGCCATTGAATAGTTGATGTGACAATTAGAGCTAAACCGTGACATTTTTTTTCTTTCCACTCGCGTGCGCGTAAGTATATGCGCGTCACATTGTGTAGTAAATATGTCTAAAATATACTATATAATATAGTCGAAGCACTAATATAAATATACATGGTGAGAAGAGAAATATCTACGAATGTAAACAAAAAACCACATCAACAATAATATTCTAGACTATACAATGTACAGGTGAAACAAAATAGAAACATACCAGAGCATCTACCAAATTTCTTATGCTACCAATCATAACAGAATAAAACAAAAAAAAATACAATTTTGTTTTTTTTCTTAGATCATTTTGTAACTGATAGCGGTAAAAGTGAAAGCATAAATAAGAACGGCGGATGAAAGGATGTTGTTGTTGCAACGTAAAGTAAAAGAGAAGAATAAGTGGTGGGAGGAGGGAAAAAAAACTACACCGGAGCTGGAAGAGATGACAAGTGGTGACGATGGTGGAAGAGAAGATGGCGGAAGCGAAGAAACAATCAGTAGTAGTGATGGTGGCAATGATAGGCTCGAGGTGAATAAAAAAGAAAAACAAGAAAAAATGTATGTGTAACATGTGCAACATAATAAGAAAGAATGTGGTTCCATTAAAAGAAACATATAATGACGGAGTGGTGGTGTATGACAAAACGTGAACAGTAGACTATATTATATTCAATGTAATATGGTCATATTATCAAACACACAAATGGCTTCCAGTTACAATATGTTTATATTCCGTATGTCTTGTTGCATAAGTTTCAAGTGGTGTAGTGTAATTGTTGTGAGAAAGGGAAGCGGATCCAATATGTAAATGGATGGAGAATAGGAGACCCGACAATAAACAAACGGTTGCGAAGTGCATGTGTAAACTATACTATATGGCAAACATTATAGTATTGTGGTTGTTGTGACCTAAACATGTCATCCAACATTTTCCAAATAATAATGTATTTAGGCGTTTGTGGAAACATAAGAAACAGTAAAATCTAAAACCATAATAATATAGTGCGTCAAAGTAATAGGATGGACCATACATAATTTCTAAAAAAGTACACAAATTGAGTTGTCCGCCGCAGTAAAAAAGAGAATATTAGTCGCAAAGCTTACTAAAATCATTAACTAGTCAGTAACCCATGAGTAGAGAAAACACAACATTGGGGTTCCATCCAATAGGTCATTACGGGAATTAGTCGGGTTGAAGGTTGAGAAGGCTGCAACTGCATATGTATTCGCTGCAAGTGACTCACATGTGAGTGAGACACACTGATTCAGGCTTCGTGTGACATTACATTCCAGTAGCACAGCATTGCCACACATATAACTCTGCGAAATGTAAATCATGTACGCAGTTGTCAACCACACAAACATAATATATGCCCAATAACAAAACACATTAGTACCTAATCTATAATAAGCCAATTACATAAAACAAACGGTAGTATTTACCATTTCAATAAGGCTTCTGGTATAGACATCATTCTACTAAATAAATTGTACAAGTGACAACTAACATTTTCTATTTATTATAGGCAGAGCATTTACACCATCCAACACAATCATAGAAGCACATACGTATATAAGTCACATTATTTTAAATTTTTCTGGGTAACTATACTATGAACGTCTCTCATATAGTATAGTCCTATCATCACACAACATCAGTGTCTTCCCAACCCTTAACCCAGAACCTTTTGCTGGAAAAAACGAAGAAAACACCGAAAACTGACCAAATCAGAAAAAACAAAGGTGTTACCAATTTAATTTTTGTCAATACAGGACGAGATCGGTTCAAAGTTAAGACTATATGAAATCAAACCAAACTTATCGTGATTCATTAGATTTGGAAACTCAATCGCGCCGCCGTGAAATTGAAAGAACCACCGGAACCCTAACTTTTAATATTCTACTTATGCTGCACGACCGAACCGTCTAATTTCAACTTTTCTGTTCTCAAACTTAGATTTCCACGCATTCTCTTCAAATCCCTATTCTTCATCGCTAGCAAGAGTTTGAAAAATAAAAACAACTTTTTAATTTCCAAAATTAAGAGAGGAAACACTCATTCACGTTTACACGCGCAGGGAATGAAATTTTTGAAATTTTCTATAACAATATGTAATATATCATAGCCAAAGTGATGTTACGTGTATAAACTTAAATTTTCCTTTTCTTATGTATACGTGTCCCAATTTCTCCACATATGAATGGAGCTCCTACTTTATGAAACCCCCAGTTTTGACTTTTTGTCAAAATATACGTATAAATTTGTAAAGGTTCAGCTATTGTCCTTCACGTGATTGACACATTTTTTTTATTCCACCGTGCTCACTTTTTTTTTATCACCTTGTTTATATTTGTTTATACGAAAGAATGAAAGTTTGGTGTTTAATTATATGGTTAAAATAGCAACTATATATATTCGACCATTTGTTTATTTGTCAAGTTTAACCCTAATTACTAAAATGCATATTATATTTTAATTTATTATACTATTATTTGCAAAGTGATTTTTTGCATCTGAATTTTCGTGTTAGAAGTTAGACTGGCTAAATACGAGGTTACCCTTAATAAATAATTATTTTTATTCATATTTTGTATAATTAATTAATCATATGTTAATTATAACAAAGTTGCTAAAAATAAAATGAACTCGTGTTTTCCTAATATTTTTGTGTTTTAATCTTTGGATAATAATAGTGCACACACAAAACAAAACATACAATTTAAAAATTTACAAAAAGGGAAGTTTAAAGGTTAGTTTTCAAAACATAAAATTTAAAAATTTACAAAAAGGAAAATTTAAAGGTTAGTTTTTTTTTTTTTTGTAAAAAAGTTTAAAGGTTAGTTGGCTAAACCCTAACTATAATCTATAACTAGATTTTGGATCTGCGCGCCCGCGCAGATGTATGTTCTAAATGATTATATGTTAAAAATTAATGTTACAGTTTCATAGTTATAGGTTTTGAGATTGATGTATTTTGTTCACCATGTTTAATGTCCACGTAAAAATTACGATAATGTATAGATTTTTTGGAACAACTTTTCTATTTTATTAATAACATGAACATTATTTAGTAAAAATATTTGAGTATTATGTTTGCCAATTGTGGGTGTTTTATAAAATTATACTATAACCTTTGTGATTTAAAGTATATATTAAAATAATAATTATAGAGTTTTTAAACAGTAATAATCTAAACTAATGAAAAGGTACCCAATAAAACCCAAAACTACCTGATTCTGGTAATTAAATTTTGCAAACCCAATATGATATATTTAACTGGCCAGTTTGTAATCATTTTAAAAATGCTACATCATATTGAAAAAAAATATCTTGACCTTGACCCAATCTCGAAGCCCATATTGTTTTTTTTTTCCGCGAAACAAACAGAAATAATTTTGCCTTCGACGATTTTTTTCATTCCAACAGAAAAAATGTTTCTCTTTCATCTCTTTTTGTCGGTGCCGTCCGTCCGTTCTTGTTTCTGTCGCGATCTTTTAAACGGATGAAGATAGATCAGGAAGTTTCCACTGGAAGGATGAGTGAGGATAGATCCATTGATTACTACTGCAGATGTTGGCATCAAGGTTTGGGATTCTCGATTTAGGTTCAGTTTGTTTATTTTCGATTTGGCTTTATCAAATCTGGATTATGTGTTGTGATTTTCTTAAACATCATCTAAGGTATGGAATACGAAGAAAATTCGATCGGATAGACAGAGGCCGTGCCCCGTTTAATCCTGAAGTAGAAACGTTGAAAACGATACATGTGTGTTCTTTTGCAAGAGGCCTGGATTTTGTTTCCCTAACAATAAAACAGTTGTAATATTCGTTCAGAATATTAAAACATGAACATGTTATAACTTTCAAACAAACAGAAGAATTTAATTACCCATTGGTCTGCTAAAACCATTTCAAACGTATCTCCAAAAGATGTTGTCTGGCTCCAAGAATGCAAACACTTGACTTGCACTCGCCAATGATTCTTAAAAGGCCGCAGTTTTGTCAGAAGATGAAAAGTAATTATTGTAGACATTTTAAGAAGAGATGCTTTGAGTGTTATGGTTTTAACGTTATTGGGGAAGAGTTATATATAAGTATTTAAGAAAGGGTAACAATTAGGTATACACGCCATATAATTATT
>NC_027756.1:19440869-19456171 GCF_000695525.1 Brassica oleracea var. oleracea
GAATATACGTTTTAAATGATTCGATTTTAACGTGATTTGCAAGAGTATAAACCAAAAAAAAATATTTGGCTATCTATGTGAATGATCTAATATTGTGATTGTTAAGAAGATTTGCTTAAATATAAGAATATATTTTGGAAGGTTATATATTTTAGGAAAAAAATAAATGATTACATTGAATTTTGAACAAAACCATTTATACGATTTGTTTTATTTGATATTGAGATTGTTAAGAAGATTTTCTTAAATGTAGGAATAGATTTTGCAAGGTCATGTATTCTAGGAAATTAATAAATGATTAGTTTGAATTTTGAAAAATTTCTATGTTCATGTATGAGCAAAACCTTCTTCACCCGCCAAAATCATACCACAAAACTAAACTAAACCAACCTTACTTGGGTGTTAAGGCGAGTGAATTGTTTTGATGTAGAAATTTTTAATATATATAAATCATGAAATAAATTACAATCAAAAGAAAAAATTTCAAAATTTCTTAATCAAGTACATCGAATTGAATCTATCTAATATGCTCGTTTTGGTTCTATTTTGGTTCTCCTGAGGAAAACAGATATGTTATAACAATGGAATATGATGTACATGAAGAAGAAGGAAAGTAGTTTCACAAACAGCATATAATACGTTTACACGTTGTGTTTTATTAATAATGTTAAATGTTCTGTTTTATTGATTATACAGAAGTTAATGTAGCTACCGAAGATTAAGTGGTTTGTGATGGTTTTGTAGATCTAATTTATTGGACCAATCGTGTGTGTCCGGTTTAATTTAAATGCAAAATTCTGTGTTTAATACTTTTAATTTAAATGCAAAACTCTGTGTTTAATACCAGTGGCAAGAGAAAGTAATTTTTGTGGAAAAGTCAGGGTTAAGTACAAAATGTACTCCCCTTTAATAGATTAGATATAATGAGGCAGTTGTCTCATTTCTGAGCCGCCACATCAACAGGTAAGTGAGACCCACACCTTTTTTTTTTAACGAAGGGGATTGGGTCTGTGATCTGTGTATAATTTTTAAAGGGTTTTATTTTATGTTATTTTTCCTTTGTGGGCTTTGTGTATGGCCCGGTTTTTCTTAGGGTTTCATTTTCTTCTTTCAGACCTTTCGTTACTCAAAGCGACTCCTCTTCCAACGATACCATTTCCTCACTCGATCCCTTTGAACCTACGTTCGCAGCCGACGGAACGCCTCCTATTCTAACGCCTTCTCGAGTAATCTATATATAGAGGTCGTTTAGGGTGCTCCCGTCGCTAACGCCGCAGTCGCCTACTTCACTTTCAACTCTCTTCGCCTCGGCAGAGCTGCTCAGTCCGTTGTTGGTCGCCTCATCCGCTTTTGGGATTCCCAGAACATCAACAAGAACGAAGATTTTATGGGGATAATGATTCTCCTCGATGAATTGGTGAGGATTGTTTCGATTCTTTTTGTTTTTCTCTTTCCGATTTCGTTTCTTCATAAATTGAAACTTCGAAATATATGATCTTTTATTTCCTGTAGGACTATGTGATTCACGGGTTCATTCCCGCCCGCTAATCGTGCGAGCCACTACCGGAATGATTTGAAAGACGGTTCTATTGTGAGATTGGACCGTTTTGAAGTTGCATGTGTCGCTGGGCATCAGTTCGTCGCGGTTTTATCGAATTCGTTTTTGTTTTTATTTTTAATGTGATTAGTGGACTTGGCTACTGATTATTACCTCATGCATGTGGTAGATTCCCTAATAATTTGGAGCTTATGGGGCTATTCAATTGCTATGTTCGTGAATATTCTTTTGTGAAGCAGCAGCAGGTTGGTCTTTTTGCTGGTGATGAACATTTTTGTGTTATTATATCTTTTTATCGCTCTTTTTCTTATGTCTTACTTTATGACAGACACCCATCAAAATGTACAAGCTTGCCGGAGAAGAAAGGTCTTACTTTGGGCAGTTTGTAGCATCAAGTTACAGTTATGGCCACCGTCTATCCTCCTTTTATTTAGCAGTTTGGTGTTCTGTTGCTTACAGTTGTGAAGATATTTTACTGGTTCTATGTGATAAGAGTGGAGAGAAGCAAGACTAGGGATGTTAACTACAGGGTTAGGGCCCAACCCTCTTTTGTTTATTATAAGCCCAACCCTCTTTTAACGAACCCTATTATAATCAATAGTTAGGACTGGTACCAGAGTTAGCCCATTTAACTGAAAAAATTTATTTCATTTATTTTTGTTCTTAAATTTTAAAGATAAAATTAGAAAAATTAAGATATGATGATTCTTTCCTTCAATTTGTTGACCTTCAAAATCAAATTTTCCTGTCAAAATCACAAAATCGAGTTTTTGCCCCACAACTAAGAATAAAGTTTTTCCGTCAAAAACAAAAATTGTGTTTTTTCCGCCAAAACCTAATTTGAGTTTTTCCACCAAAACCACAAAATCGAGCTTTCTCGCCAAAACCGGAAAATCAAGTTTCGCCAAAACTGCAAAATCGAGTTTCCCGCCAAAACCACAAAATCAAGTTTTCTCGCCAAAACCAAAAAACAAGTTTTTCCGCCAAAATCACAGACCCGAGTTTTTCCGTCAAACCGAAAAATTGATTTTTTCTCGCCAAAACCGGAAAATGAGTTTTCCCGCCAAAAACTAAAAATCGAGTTTTCCCGCCAAAACCACAAACCCAAGTTTTCCCACCAAAATCGCATGCCCTATAACTATATACATACAAATAAATACATTGACTTGAATTTCATCCAGCGGTCCGATGATGATCCATTCATGTTTTGGCGGGAAAACTTGATTTTGTGGTTTTGGCTGGAATACTCGATTTTTAGTTTTTGGCGGGAAAAACTCAGTTTTCGTTTTTGGCGGGAAAACTTGATTCTTAGTTGTGGGCAAAAAACTCGATATTTAGTTTTTGGCGGGAAAACTCGATTTTCTGTTTTAGCTAAAACTTGATTTTGCATTTTTGCAGAAAAATTTGATTTTTTTTTTTTGAAATTTTGACGGAAAAGATATATTTTGCATTATCTAACAAATTTAAAATTTCAGTATATATTTAAATATTGTATAATAATTTTGTGAATCAAAATTAAAGAGTTAAAATTTAAGCCTTAAACCTATTAGGGCCAGCCCTTTTTAAACCCTGTTACATAAATACGGGTTAGGGCTACAAATGGTTTCACAGGGTTAGGGCTAACCCCGGGTTGAGCCCATATTAACATCCCTATTTCTGGCTGACGGTTTACTTAAGCACATTGCCTCTCACAGTATGCATGAGCCAGAAGGTGAGTTCGCTTCTCCGCAAATGTCTTCTTTTGCAAAAGTTATGGAATTTCATCAGGTTTTCTTCTACTAATGAAAGTCTGGTTCTTTCAGATCTCACGGTGTATGTCTCTTTGCTGGAACAACAATCCAAATACAATGATGCTTTAGAGGTCCTTCCTGGAAATTTGGGTTCTCTTTTGGTTATTGAAGTTTATAAATTACGGATACGGGTAAATTACAAGGCTTTTTGATCGGAAAAATATCTCAACTTCATGCTTCTTTGCCTTATATTCTAAGTAGGGCATAGGGCGCATACATTCTGATATAATACATGTTCCGTAGTTTGAGGTTGAAATTATTAGCATAAAGAGTTTATTTATGTATGCTCAGTTGCTCACATAATCTCTCTTACTTTAAGCTAACAGGAGAGACTCCTTGCTAAGGCACGTGATTATTCTGCTGCTGCTGAGGTCTATAAAAAATCTTAGAATTGAGGTACGATCTCAATGCATGAGCATTTCAACTCGGTGCTTTTTGAGTTGGCACTGTTTCCAAATTGATCTTTCGATTGTTTCTATTTATTTGGCTTGTGTATATCATGAGCTGACATGTATTCTTATCCTAACTTGTATGTCTTTATTCCATGTATAGTAAGAAGTTTACTTATTTATTTTTAATATCAGCAAGTTTGACATCGAAATCTATAATTCTCGCATATGTCCGAGATCACATCATGTATACCAGTTTTATATCAGCGAACTAAGAACCCTCTAATATAATTGCTAAAATCATTTGTAGTTGCAGTAATGACCTATGCCATAATAAGACGATTATATCATGTTGTTTATAAACTTTCTATTTGATTACATTCTTTCTCAATTCTAAATCCGCAACATTAGGCTCTGGTTAAATTATGATCCTAACTTGAATATATCTTTATTGTAGTATTACACTAAGAAGTTTAAATTATGTTATTTATGAACTTTATTTTTTTAATGTTTAGTGGGACACATGTATATGGATGGATTCAAGTGAAATGGCTGTTTCATGCATATAAGTATTGATCGTTGGTCAATGTGTAAAAAATCTAATCACTTTATTTTCTTTTCACTAGCAAGAAAAAAAATGTTTATTTTAAATCAAACATGTTGAAGTTACTAAATAATTGACGCAGAGTCTTTATCAACCTTATTATCCTCGCAATACCCACTACGTACTTCTATTTCTAATTGATACAATAAAATAACCTTAATTTGCATTTTATTTTGAAGTATATCCCTTACCCTATATTTGAGAAGTGATTTTGTCACATGTCCTTTCTACAATCAATTTCACAAAATAAATATGACAAGGCTACTGAAATTGATGACATGACATTGATAATTTCATTTAATGTTGATTTATATTTTGACAAATTTATTAGAATATGGTAATAATTCATATATTACATTTAATATTGATATTTCTTTTTGGTTAACGTTTTTAAAATATGGTAATAACTCATACATTATCTATAAAATAAATATATTCATATATAACATTTTAAATTTCCAAATATTATTATTTTTGTATAATTATACAATTTGTATTATTAATGCTTTCAAAAATTTCTACAATTTTTTTTTTAAATTTAAATATCTAATCGTAAGATCATTAGTTTCTTATATATCTACAAATTTTATAAATATTTTTAGGCTAAAGTTTTGATAATTATACAATTTTATATCATTTTTCTTAGTTTTATATAAATTGATTTAATATATATCAAATCTATATTAAATATTAGTAAGAAAATAGTAAAATCTATAATATTTAATAAAATTTATTTTTAAATATAAGTTAACTTTACTTACTGCACATGGTGCAGGAAAACACCTAGTACATGTGTATTATCTCCGCACGTTATCATTTTAAAAATCAACAACTACATACAAAAATTAAAATTTCTACATAAAAGTTATACATTTCACTCACTAAAGGTGCTTTCTTATGCTATAATAGTACCAGTGGAATAAATTCTCAAAAACAAAAAGAAAAGTTACCAGTGGAATTCAAACGGAAGTTTCTATAAGCAAATGATGTTACTAGATAATTTTGAACTTGAAAAGGAACTGGAACTCCTCCACCGCAGAGAGTGGTTGCGTCTGATATGAATGGCAAAAGACAAAGCCCTGGGGGCGTCTGGGGATGGCTTGATGGAACTCATCTGCCAAAAACATGAATGCCCCATGAAGTTATGTTTTTCCGGCACTTCTCTTTTTTCATTACGAGCTTCATCTTTTATATCAGTATTTACTTTTACAAAAGAAATAAAGAGATACACATCAAACATAAATTTTGTCAGAGCCTGTTTTTGCTGAAAAACAAGAACCGGCAATTTATTTGATACACATTGTCCTAGATTATATGCTCTGAGTCATTTTGTATGTCGTCTAAATCCACTAACGGTTTGTGCAGGTGCTAATTGTATTCAATTTTTAAAATACCAGATTATATTAACTTTTCTACTTAAAACTTCTTTTATTAATATTTAAAAAGGTAATTATTATTAACTGGCTTTTTATGAACGTTTGGCTCAATGTTGGAGAGAGAGAGAGAGAGAGAGAGAGTGAGAGAGAGAGAGAGAGAGAGAGAGAGAGAGAGGGCACAGCCACAACCAATTCTTAAAATCTTATAACTTAAAAAGAAAAATACTGAGTAACCAATGTTCTAAATTGTTCTCTAATGTGTCCGTCTCGCTCTTTTCACAAATATTGCTCTGAGCTGTATAAAGTTTTTTTTTCCTCTTATAACCATAGAAAACCTCTTTTCAAACAAACAAAAAAATATGAGTCTAGGATTAGACTCTAATACGACTAAATCCTATATATGGCAATGTTTTGATTTTCTAAATTTAGGTTTAAAGTTCTGAGGTTTTAAAGGGATTTATGGATTTGTTTTAGAATCAGACTTTACTAAATCTACGTAAGTATTTTTATCGTTAATTGCTAGTTTACTTTCTTGAAATTTTTGAGCCTGAGAATTAAGGTGATTTGTTATTTAGCGAGCACGGAAAAAACAAAGTCCAAAACTTACAGATTCTTCCAATTTTGTAAATTACGAATTTGACTTGAGCATTCGAAAGTTTAGGGGTACGACGAAAGTGCAAAAAGAGAACGGTTACACCCACTTTTTTTGTCACCTATGTTATTTTCTGTTAAAACCAACAAAAACGGCTGAGTCTGTTGGATCTGTGACCAACATCTAAACACGGTACCAATATAATGGAATGTTGTCATTTCGTTACTAAATCATTGCCAAAACATGCATACATAGGCTAGAAAAATGTCTTAAATTTAGGTTTGAGTGCAATACCACACAACAAAATTTGCATTGTCGACATGGTAGAGTATGTAAGTGAAAACAACAACAACAACCCCGGCTCCGCGTTTGCGGGGTCTATGCCCTTAGTTTATTTATATAATAATGAGACAGTTTTCTCGCTTCATGTCCACGTATGCATATCTTAAATAATGTGGGCCCACGTTTATTTGGTTTTTTAGTTTTTCTCATTGGTTTGATGATTGAGGCGATAAGATTTTGGTTACTTAACAAAAGTCGGCGTTTTGTGTTTGACAAGCTTAGGGTTTCATTGTTATTTCTTCGACTCTTCGACCTCGCCGTCTCAAACACAATGTTCTTTTCCTGAAATCTTCCATTTCATTCAACTTATTCCTCTAAATATTGCCGATCACTGTTTTTCTCATTAAACCCAAAAACAATGTCGACCTCTCCGTTTCATTCATGTCTGAATTGGAGAGTCTTATAGTCGGATGAATCCTCACCATCACTCTCATTTAAACTTCTTAATCAAACTTGTAAAATTCTTCCATAACGTCTTCTTCCGATGTTGTTGCTTAATCAGCCGACGCTCTCCGCTATCATCGCAGTTCATTGTCACTCGGCTTCTCTGTTTTTGGAACTCGAAAAACATCAAGAAGTATGGTAAATTCATGGGAATCACTCTACTTCTCCCTTATGAGAAGGTATTGTATTGAAAAAAATAAAAAAAATATTTACTTTCATTTTTTTGGTTGCTATATGTTTCAGATTGTCTCTCATCACACTGCAAGAAACTATATGAAGTCAAAGAAGACAAATAAGAGTTTGATTTCAAGGTGGTCACCGAGACTGAGCGTGATTATGTCCTGTTGAGCTTTATGGCTTGGCCAAAGACGAGTCTGATTACGGATGATACACAACAAGGTAAGTAAGCTTACAAGTGGATTTATTTTTATGAATCAGAATTTTAAAAAGAACTTATCAAAAAGAAACATACGAATAGACAAACCTACTGTTAGAGTTGCTAGCCTTGGCCACGCGTTGCATGTCTGGCTCAATTGAGAATACCTTGGTAGATGTAATGAACAATATTTGAAATATCTGTTCCAGGCATACTTTGATGCGCCAGGGGTTTAGTAATATTAAGTTTTCTTTTTCCATCTGAAGAAGATTCTTTAACGAAATAAGGAAAAGAAATTAGTATTCCTCTTAGTATCACTAGACATGAAAAGAATTTTTTTGTGCTCACTTCACCACCACAGGTTAGTATCTAACTTAGCACCAACATCATATGCTCATTTGGTATTCCTCTTACTATCACTAGACATTATAGACTGTAGAATTTCTATTACTGGGTAAGTTGATAACACTGAAACATCAAATGGGTGGTGCTATATCTCATGTTCCAAGTGCTCTTGGAAACTGCAGCGTGGGCTTCATCCTTCGTGTGTGGATCCTATCATGATGAAAAAGCTGTTGGCATTGTAAGATAATCTATGATGCAACTGGTTTCATACATGATTTAAGTATGCTCACAAGAAAAATCAGTTTAACCCTAACACCTAACCAGTCGTCTCTCTCTTTGATGACAAGTACCGGGTGGAGATGGCAGTATCAGATGCATCCGACTCTGCTCTGTTTGAGGCTTTCGATGATGAGATGAACAAGCTGACCAATGTTCCTGCTGCATGAGTGTCTCAAGGCATGGTAACATCCATCAATTGGCCTCTGTTATTTGTGTGTAGCTTTAATAAAATTGAAGGACTGTTTAGTTATTTGTGATTGTCCAGCCGGCATGGAGGATGCACATAACATTGCCCTCCCACAGTGCCTCAGAGTTATACTGGAGAGGGCCTTAACATTCCAGCAGAAACTTTCAAGGTTTAATTTCTCATCAAAACATCAGTCATTCACCTCAACCAGCGCTTCCTCTTCCTGATTTTGCAGAGCAGGTATTCTCTCTGTATATTTACGTTTAAGTACTCCAAGCACTGTTGTCTTACGTATACCCTTACTCCTCTACAGGGAGGTGATGACAACACCGGCAATGATGTTCCAGGAGCTGTATATAGAGATACTTCTGAAGCTCTTTAAATAGGTGCTCCAGTCAACAACGGCGAACCCATTACTTATGTTCGCAATGGTTAAGCTTCAGATTATTGGAGCCTAATGGAATGTTGCAGACTTTTACAGCTGCTTTTTGTCGTTTTCCTTAAAAAAATCCTTAATAAATATGTGTACTTGAGCTATTCGGCTCTGTATTTCAGATGACTTAGAAAAGAGCCTCCTTCAACTATTTTATTTGCACTTGAGCTATTTGGCTCTGTATTTCAAATGACTTAGAAAATAGACTTCTTCAACTAATTTATGTGTTTCCACTTTTCAAGTGTATTAAACGAATAACTGGTAACAGAGTCAAATATATGTTTCACCTGCTAGCTGATTCGTTAAAATGTCTTTTAATAGTCGTATGAATTGTTAAAATCTAACCTTAGCTATTTTGACCCGTTTTAAAGTGCATGTAGCATCTCTTCTTAAACACACGTCCACTACAAGAAAGGTATGTTTATGTCCTTTTGCTGATATTGTTAACCAAAGAACTGGTAAGAGACAAATATATTGCAATTCGACCTCTTACATATGGAAAAGTATACCAACTTCTTCTCATCATATTATCGATAATTCGTATCAAAACAGTGAGAGAAACATACACTCCCAGACTCAACCACGTCATATCTTAGGGTCACACAGCATATCGCACTTTCTGTGATCAAAATATCTATGCTGTAGAACAACTTGCGGCACAACAATACTCTGTCTCATGAGATTCGTTTGTGTACGTTTTTTTTAAAGCTGGTTAAGTTGGTTTGTTACATTTAATTATACTGCCTGCATGGTCACTACAATGTTTAAAGAATCGCAAAAAATATCCACATCGTTATTAAAAAGACAACAAAACGACATCCATCATGTCCAAGTAGAAGCATGAAATAACCACCTCAGTCCATAACCATAAGCCGAGTGCTATTGATCAAGTAAATAGAATAAGAGCTTTCTTACAATTAATAATTAGCAACCCAACACTTAACTTATGATATAAACATTGAGGTGTAACAATTAATATTCACAAAAAAATAACAAAAATAAACTAACAACCCAAATTGTTTTTTGTAACACAACTAACAACCCAATTACTTACCGTCATAGCCAAGTAAAACAAATACTGAAAACAATCAAATGTAGCCATTAGCATTTTCATATAATTTTTTCAAATAGGAATAACAAAACAAATAATTAAAGTGAATGTTATTTTAATTGATAATAAAATTATATTTTCAAATTTTCATTAAAATTTAATATATTTTTATATTATTTATTCATTGTTGAAGGAAAATGTGGCGAAGCATCCGCTTCCGCTTCTGCCTGCAACACGGCTACAGCTGGGGTGAAAGTAGGTGGACGCAAACGCCCCCGTGAGTGAGAGTTTCAAAGCTATCAACCCCACAAAACATTAATCCTTTTACAAAGTAATATTCTCTCTATTTTAGACTTTGCAATCTTCACCATATTCCCTGGTTTTTGTTTTTTTTCCAGCCATTCACGGCTTAGTAACTTCAACAAGGAAAACAGTTTGTAAGATTTTATATTTAAAAATCAGAGTTGACGTATACTTTTAGGTTAACAAAATGCACCACTGCATGTTCGCATAGTAAAACATAAGTCACGTAACCATAGAAGATTCACGTAAACCTTGCATTAACGTCTCTTCTTTTACTATATGGTTTTCCCTTTGTCAACAATCTATGAAACTTTTAAATTATATTATAAACCACTACGACTACACTAAATAAAACAATTGACTCCACTTCTTATAACAATTTTGAACTAAAACAACACATGCACGGGGCTACGCTCCTAGTCAATATGAATACTTAGGTTTATCATCAATCATAAATCTATAAATCTGTTATAATTCTAAATTATTATTACCTATTTCTTGTAACAAACTGTGCATCTCCACGTTATCACTTCTTATGTGTATGAGGGACTTATCAACTAGGTTTTCGATCCCAACATTTACACCCAGGTTCCTATCTTCCAGCAACAACTTAATGTAAGGGATTTTCTCACCATTGAAAAGACACGCAATGTGACGATATATCACTTTATCTTCTTCTCTATCCAACCCATCATAGCTAATTCTTAGGGTTTTCTCTATTTTCTCACCAACACCATTTTGAAGCGTTGGCAGAATATCCATCCAATACGCCTTGTCCCTCCCCCGCAAAGCGGAACCTAAAACTTTAAGACCCAAAGGAAGACTACCAGCATGTCTAGTAACTTCAACTGCAAGCTTCTCAAAACCTTCACGTGGAGAGTTTTGCCTGAAAGCAGATCGACATAGCATCTCAAGAGCACGCTCTTCAGATGGGAGACAGACCTCGTAAATATGATCAGTATTAGAGTTATTATTATACCGGATTGTAGATATGATTAAACCGGTTCTCAATGTACATATAAATACTGATTGTCTACGGTAAATTTTACAAAAGTTTTAATACTTGGATAAGTCAGCTTCGGCAAAAAGATAAAACAAAGCTAAGTTATCAAAAGATGAGATCCCCTAGGTTACTCATAACGTAGCCATTGCTGCATAAGAGGCAAGAACTCCTTCCTTTTCCTTTTTCCAAGGATGGTGTCTCTTATAAAGATATAGTTTTTACATCTCTAACAAAGTATACTCGCTCTCTCTTCATCACCATCTTCATCGAGCTTGAGCTCGAGCTTGAGCTCGAGCTTCACTAGCTCTAATATGGTATCAGAGCCAATCTGATCTCGTTTCTTCCGCTTCGATTCTCAATCCTTTCGTTCTTGGTGATGAGTTTTGCTTTCAATCCGAGGATTTTCGTTCTCATCGATCGTCTCTGTGCTCAGATCATCATTTTCTTTCGGATTGTTACGCGTATCGTCTTTCTTTCTTTGTTCTTTCACCTTCATTGACCTTGGATTTGCGTTCTCTTTGCCGCAATCTACTTTTCTTGAACTCTGAATCATGGAGCCTCATGAATCACCTCCAATTCAGACTTCGTCTTCTTCATCCCGCCGTCGCTCTCCGATCCTCATGCGAATCCGCTATATGTTCATCACGCGGATCATGCTGGTATTTCTCTGGTCTCTGAGAAACTTAGCGGTCTTGGCAATTTCAATAGCTGGCGTCGATCGATGTTAATGGCCTTAGGTGCTAGAAATAAGGCAGTGTTTGTTGATGGAACATATCCTGAGGTAGATAGGAATCATCCCGATTATGGATCTTGGTCACGCTGTAACAACATTGTGTGTACTTGGTTGGTTAATTCTGTTGATAAACCAATTGCTCGGAGCATCATGTATCTTGATACGGCGCGTCAGATGTGGCTAGATATTCATGATCAGTTCAAGCAAAGCGATGGTCCTCGTACTGCTGATATCAAGCAACAGATCTTTGCTGAGGTGCAGGGAACCCATAGTATCAGTGATTACTATACGAAACTCAAGCAGCTTTGGGAGGAACTGAAGATTCATGACAGTCCGTATACATGTTGCTGTGGTAATCCGGAGTGTGCTAGCAAACACATTGCTCAGCGTGATGAACAAGATAAAGTTTTGAAGTTCCTCATGGGTCTCAATGATTCCTTCACTGCTACTCGTGGACAGATCTTGATGATGGAGCCTAAACCTTCTCTCACAAAGGTTTTAATATTTGCTCTCAAGAAGAACGTCAGAGATCGATGAAGTCTACTAGCAACGTGGTTTTTCAAGCTTCTCAGGATACAATTCAGACTGATTCTATTGTGGCTTGGCTGCTTACTCTGGAGGTTATAATAAGGCGAAGACTCGTCCTATTTGTTCTCATTGCGGTCTTCTTGGTCATACCGTTAACAGATGTTACAAACTTCATGGCTATCCTCCTGGTTATAAGATTCCGAGCTCAGATAATAGGAATCCGCAGTCACAACACAATCAGGGTCAGCAGACGACGTCTCAATCAAAGTCTCTGCAATCTTGGCCATCAAAGAGAGACAATGTGGCTAATCTCGTTTCACAGGATACTGGATATCTCTATGCATGATCACAACGGTGTTCACCTCGGGTCAGTTACGACAGATCAAATCCAGAAGCTTCTAAGTGTTCTTAACAACCAGCCGGTTTCAGAACAAATCTCCCAGGTTTCAGGCAGCACCCTAAAACTCTCGGATGGTTCAGTCTCTGTGATCAAGCCGCAACCCCATCTTATTCCCCATACTTCAAACCCTTTTGAAACAGGTACTCTGTCTACTTCAAATCATTTTGTTTCTTCTGCGGGAATTGATCATAGTCTGCCTTTAAATGCTCCTGCTTGGGTGATTGATACTGGTGCTAGTTGTCATGTTTGTTTTGATTTGACTAAATTTACTGACACTATTTGATTTCGAATACTGTTGTGACTTTGCCTGATGGTACTCGCATTGATGTTACTATCTCTGGTACTGTGATCCTCTCTGCTCATTTGACTCTTTACAATGTGTTGTTTGTGTCGCATTTTAAATTCAATTTGCTTAGCATAAGTGCTTTAACTGCCAATACATCTATATCTGTTCTTTTCTCGTCTCATTCTTGTTATATCTTCCCTTTTAATCCCTTACCCTTAATTCAGGAGCATACTCAGGGTTCCATGATTAGGAAGGGTAATCTTCACCAAAACCTATATCTCTTGGAGTCCTCTGTCCCTGTTCATAACACGATTGCACAAACTCATACACTTGCTCACATTTCTTCTGATACTTGGCATCAACGATTGGGACATCCTTCATTCAACAAGATTCAACAACTTGCTAAAACATTAGAGATTTCTTCTTTAAAAATTCTGCATGATCATGTTTGTAAAGTCTGCCTTTTGGCAAAACAAAAACGCTTGTCTTTTCAATCTTCAGAGAATATTTCTTCATCTCCTTTTGAGCTGCTTCATATAGACATTTGGGGTCCCTTTCATGTGCCAACAATTGATGAATACAAATATTTTATCACCATTGTTGATGATTGCACTCGAGTAACATGGCTTTATCTTTTGAAAACTAAAAGCTCTGTTCAAACTATGTTTCCTGATTTCCTTACATATGTTGAAACTCAGTTTAATGCCAAGGTTAAATCTATTAGATCCAATAATGCACCTGAGCTTTCTTTTACTTCTTCGCTTAAGACTAAAGGCATTATTCATTACTTTTCTTGTGCATACACTCCCCAACAAAACTCAGTTGTTGAGAGGAAGCATCAGCACATTCTAAATGTTGCTCGATCGCTTAGGTTTCAAGCTAACATTTCTCTTATTCACTGGGGTGATTGTGTTGAAACTGCTGTTTATTTCATCAATCGTACTCCATCTCTTGTTCTAAAAGACAAGACACCTTATGAGCTTCTCGTGCATAAATCTCCTCGTTATGATCATTTGGGTGTCTTTGGTTGCTTATGTTTGTTGGGGTCAAAAATGGTTATTTCGAAATCAACTGATATGATTATTTCTTATTCACCAATTTCTCGCAAAACATTCACTGAAAGAAATATCAGAAGTGAACGACTGAGCGAATCCCGCACAAAAGCCACTCGCCGGAGAGCTGAACCATCACGCGGGTCAGCTCGCCGGCGATCTCAACCATCACGTCAGTCAGCTCGCCGGCGAGCTGAACCGACGTGTGGTTATACTCGCCAGCTCGCCGGCGGCGAGCTGAACCGTCGTGTGGTTGCACTCGCCCGGCGAGCTCAACCATTGCGCCGGTCAGCTCGCAGGCGAGCTGAACCGTCGTGTGGTTGTGCTCGCCGGTGAGTTCGGCCGTCACGCGAGTCGGCTCGCCCGGCGAGCTCGACCTGATCCCGGCCTGTCCGACTTACTTTGACGCCCGTATCTTATGTATAGCTGTGATATCCGACCTTCGGGACCATATACTTCTCGTTTCGATTAAAGTTATTCTCGAAGTTTTATGACCAAAACCGAGAAATTGTATAAACGCCAAAAGGCCTAAGGACGGTCCGCAAGGATCCAAACTGGTTTAGAGGCCCATCTACGCTCTCAGACGGGATTCGAGCCCATAAAATTTATGACGGTTTGTCCTAACTCGCAGAAATACGATAAATGCTAAGTTTCCAAAGATAAATGTAAGGATTCGAGGATAACTATCAAAGATCGACGAAAAATGGAATATTCCCAAAAGAGAAAAGACTTGGGCCTGAAGGCGAAGGATGGGCCACCGACCTAGAGCGACTATATAAGGAGAGCAGGAGCAGAAGAAAAGGGGATCCGAGAATTTAGAATTAGAGAACTCCTGCTAGCTTAGAGAACTTAGGGCTTAGGTGGTTAGACTAGGACGACAAGGCTTAGGACGTCTTGGCCTCCTCTTGTCCTGTGGTTCTGATAGTTAGCATATCTCTACTCCTCTCGGAGAAATCTTGTATTCATATTATTCAATAAAACGCCTCTGAGCGATTATCTATCTTTTTATCATTCTACACTGATTACGCAGAGAATTTGGACCTTCAAGAAAAAACGGGTTCACTCGGTTTTCCTCCATTATTATTTATTATAATCGACGGTGTGAATTTCGGTTCCCACAGTTTGGCGCTAGAAGGAGGGGGGATCGGATTCTCTAACTCAAAAATCACTAAACGATAAAATAAACAGGATGTCCGCTCCAGCAGCTAACGATGTCGTTTCTTTCAAGGAC
>NC_027756.1:19456259-19456764 GCF_000695525.1 Brassica oleracea var. oleracea
CTCGGCCAATATTATCTACAAAAGCACCCTCGAAAGAATGGAGATCGATCTGTGTGCCGTTACGGAAAGACCCAGCCCGATTTTTGGCCTCTCGGGAGATGCTACTATGACTCTCGGCTCGATCGACCTCATTGTTAAAGCCGGGAGCGTCATCAAAGTCACGAAATTCTTAGTCATCAACCGCCCAACATTGTACAACGCGATCGTCGGTACTCCATGGCTGAATTCCATGCGAGCGATCTCTTCGACATTCCATCTGTGCCTTAAGTTTCCAACCCGTCGTGGAGTCGAAACTATAAAAGGAAACCGCAGGATGTCGCAAGGATGTTTTACCGCCGAGTTAAAAAGAAAGAACTTTGCGATCGAAACTTCCCATAAAAAGAAAAGAAAGCTGACTCTCGATGAGAACGCCCCGGAATGAGACTCGGAAGTCTTCTAGAAATATCAAAGGGCCGAAGCCCTAGAAGGGAAGCGCGAACCGACTTGCGAACCGGTAATTTCGATC
>NC_027756.1:19457725-19458513 GCF_000695525.1 Brassica oleracea var. oleracea
CGGTATCCCCTGATGGAGAAACTAGCATTCGCAGTTGTGACATCGGCAAGGAAACTCCGGCCGTACTTTCAGTCGCATACCATAATAATCCTCACCACCTTCTCCCTGCGAACGATCTTGCACAGTCCGAGTCAGTCAGGACGACTCACAAAATGGGCAATCGAACTAAGCGAGTACGATGTGGAGTACCGCCCAAGAACCTGCGCAAAATCTCAAGTACTAGCGGACTTCTTGGTAGAATTTCCCACGGGGGATATGACAAACACGGAACCGGACTCAACCTGGATCCTTCACGTCGACGGATCATCGTCCAAACAAGGATCCGGGATCGGAATCGGGCTCACGTCTCCGACCGGCGAAGTCTTAGAACAGTCGCTCCGATTGGAATTCCATGCGTCGAACAACAAGGCCGAATATGAAGCACTCGTCGCAGGATTACGATTAGCCCATGGGCTTAAGATCCGCAACATTCACGCTTACTGTGACTCTCAGTTAATCGCAAATCAGTACAGCGGAGAATACAAAGCGAGGGACGAAAGAATGGATGCATATCTAAAACTCATCCAAGACCTCTCCCGAGACTTCAACCACTTCGCCCTCACTAGGATTCCTCGCTCGGAAAACACTCAGGCGGATGCCTTGGCCGCACTCGCATCAAGTTCGGACTAAGACGAGTAATCCCCGTCGAGTTCATCGAACACCCAAGCCTCGGGCACAAATCGAAAATGCGGAGGAAGTTGAAGACCCACCAGAAGAAAACGTGGATCAGTCGGAATACGGCTGCGACA
>NC_027756.1:19458620-19459122 GCF_000695525.1 Brassica oleracea var. oleracea
GGTAGAAGGAGAAATCTACAAATGGAGATTCTCCGGCCCACTCATGACCTGCGCCGAAGGCGAAAAAGCAAGAAGAGTAATGGAGGAGGTTCATTCCGGATCATGTGGGAACCACTCCGGTGGAATATCTCTCGCCGTAAAAATAAAACGCAATGGTTATTACTGGCCAGCTATGATCAAAGACTGCGAGAAGTTCGCACGGAAGTGCGAAAAATGCCAAAGACACGCACCGAAAATCCATCAACTCGCGGAAGTCCTCTCGTCCATCTCGTCTCTGTATCCCTTCATGCGATGGTCCATGAATATCGTCGGGCCATTACATAACTCGAAGCAGAAACGCTTCCTCCTGGTCCTCATTGATTTCTTCTCAAAGTGGGTAGAGGCAGATTCCTACGCAAGTATCAAAGACGTACATGTCGAGAACTTCGTCTGGAAGAACATCGTCACCAGACACGGGGTCCCTTACGAAATCGTGACAGACAACAGATCTCAGTTCATCTCT
>NC_027756.1:19459221-19466712 GCF_000695525.1 Brassica oleracea var. oleracea
GCCCGATTCGATGCATTCTGCGAGAAGTGGAAGATACGACTGACTAAGTCGACTCCCAGATATCCTCAGAGCAATGACCAGGCAGATACCATCAACAAAACCGTCTTCGACGGGTTAAAAAAGCGCTTAGAAGCAAAAAAGGGGTGATGGGCAGAAGAGCTCGAAGGAGTTCTTTGGTCGCATCGTACGACCCCGAGACAGGCTATGGGTCAAGCCCCATTCGCCCTCGTTTACGGAACGGAATGTATGATCCCCGCGGAAGTAGAATTTCCCGGAGTATGGAGAAGATTCCTCCCCGAACGAGAAGATCTGAACAGCGCGATGCTGCTGGACGAACTCGATCTTATTAACGAGCGGCGAGACCAAGCTCTCATACGAATCCAAAATTACCAGCACGCCGCCGCAAAATACTACAACTCAAACGTTCGCCATCGCAGGTTCAAAGAAGGCGAGCTGGTCCTTCGCAAAGTCTTCCAAAACACTTCCGAACGTAACGCAGAAAAACTGGGAGCAAACTGGGAAGGTCCATACAAGGTCATAAAGGTAGTCCGACCAGGATCATACCAAATCGCAAACATGCAGGACGTCAAGATCCAAAGAACCTGGAACGCGATGCATCTTAAGAAATACTACCACTAATCTTAAAGTGGATCCAAAGAACTACGAGATGGCTTGATCCCCTAAAAAAGGGTACGTAGGCAGCTCGCCCAGCAAGTTTAGCTATCCCCCCATCTTAAAAAAAAGGGGAATGGGTACCTATACTCGTATACTCCCACAACTTTCAAAAAGTCGATCTTTTCGAAACTTTTTACAAAAAAAAAAAAACGCGACGCTACTGTCGCTAAGCCCACTATCCGACGAACGGCTAGAACGGCGGTCCAGAACTCGCCCAGAACGCCTAAATCAGCGAAAAAATGAAAGCTGACTTGTCATCGCATAGCCTTAGTCCGAAAGTAAACCTTGGTCTTGCCCTAAACCCAGTGTTACTGGATCCTGACATCTCAAAGGCATAATATCGACATCCCGATATGAGATCCCAAAACTTGTCTCTTCACTTAAGTCTATACGTTTTCACCAGTCCTCGCACAAAGCAAAAGCTCCGCGCTCAACAGCCTATGGATACGGTGATCGTCCGGGGGCAAGGAACGAGATGACAACTCACTCTTTCAACCTCTAACTTCGAAAAACCCAGAGTTCTCTCGATTTATAATAAGCCAAAAAGGTTTTATAGATTGAGCCAAGCATTATACAAAAGGCCCTAACAAGGGCAGAGATTCAAAGCCACCAACGGCCAGTCCCGAAATATGCAAACTGTGGCTTCATAAACAGGCCAAAACAAAAAATAAAAAAAATCCCCTAAACGATCGTTACCCTAAGCACTCCTCGGAGCACCACCTTCATCCTCAACCCCACAGCCATCACCTCCCTCGGCCGCTTCGTCATTTCCTCTCCCGCTCGCAACATCTCCACCTTCTTCAGCCACGGGGCCTTGCCACTCGATCTCTCCCAAACGCGGTGTGAGGGTGCACTCGTGCAGCTGAGAGAGGATCGAGTCGAAGTCCCCGTCAGAAGCCTTCAACTCCTCCTTGCGAGACAACAGCCTGGCTTCTTCGGAGTCCAGAGTCGGAGCCATGTCGCCTTTGAGCAGGTGGATCTCGTTCAGGCTTCCCTCGATGCTCGCCAGAGCCAGGTCTTTCTCACAGACTGCCATGAGGGAATCAAACAGAACAGCCATCCTCGTCAGGCGAGCGTGAAAATCATCCCTCGAAACAACAGTCCTCGACTCTTCTCGGTTCTGTATTTCACGCTGGAGACGACGGACTTCGGAATCCTTGCTCTTCTTCTCTTTCTTCAGCTTGAACAATGCGCTCGCCGACTTTCCGAGGTCCCGCTCGAGATCGCTGACCCGAACCTCCAGCTGAGAGAGCTCAGCAGCACGAGCAGCTTCAGTAGATTTCAACGCGGCGCCGGCTTGTTTCAATGCCTCTGGCGATTCAGCCAGGCCCCTTGTCGAACGTTCTATCTCTGATCCTCAGTCGCTGAGCATCCCGTCAATCAGGGATACAAACTATACATGAAATAAGGGTCAGGATAATCGTAGAACAAGGTGGCTTATGCTGAAAATAGTCAAAAGAAACCTTGGCACGGTGTTGCGACAAAGGTCCCGAGGGCTCCCCTTCCGCGCCAGCGGTACATCCCCTCTTCTTGACGGTCTCGGTTGCAGCGCCAGTCCTCTTGTGACTTTTGGTCAAAGGAGCAGCACTGGACGCGGGAAGCCCTAGGACGATCTCCTTCCTATCCAAAGGCGGAGGCATCAACTCCGTCGCCTTCTCCTCCTTAGGAGCTGGGACTGGTGTGGTCGAAGAGCCCGAGGGTTGAGCCGAGACCTCCGGAACTTGAACAGGAACCATGGCCGATTCTGCAAGGGGCGTGGCATCACCAGGGGACTTGTTTCCTCCAGCCGAGGTCGGCATCGCTGGCGAAGAAAGGATAGCTGGCACCTCAGGCTGAATCCGACCCCCTTCTTCTCGGCACTGCATCTGGACAGTCTCTCTTTGAAAGAAAGAAACCCGGCGACGAAGGTTGGAGTAGCTTCATGCATGGCCGGAGTTGGAAGTACCGAGTTGGCCTCACCCATCTCGACGTCGGAGCTTTTCTTTTCACTTGGGGAGAAAGACATTCTCGATAGGTTGTTTGAAGAAAAGAGAATGTGAGAGAAAGAGATGTGTGAAGAATGAGGAGTGGTGAGTTGCTACTTATAAGGATATGAGGGTGACGTGGATTTCTGCAATAAATAATATTAGCCAACGATTTCGATTTCTAATTCACATCATTCGCCCGCAAAATCGTCTCCGACTCTTACGGGCTGGGGGGCTAACTGTTGGGGTCAAAAATGGTTATTTTGAAATCAACGGCTATGATTATTTCTTATTCACGAATTTCTCGCAAAACATTCACTGAAAGAAAGATCGGAAGTGAACAAATGAGCAAATCAAGCACAAAAGCCACTCGCCGGAGAGCTGAACCATCACGCGGGTCAGCTCGCCGGCGAGCTCAACCATCACGTCGGTCAGCTCGCCGGCGAGCTGAACCGACATGTTGTTATACTCGCCCGGCGAGCTCAACCATCGCGCCGGTCAGCTCGCCGGCGAGCTGAACCGTCGTGTGGTTGTGCTCGCCGGCGAGTTCAACCGTCACGATAGTCGGCTCGGCCGGCGAGCTCGACCTGATCCCAGCCTGTCCGACTTACTTCGACTCCCGTATCTTCTGTATAGCTGTGATATCCGACCTTCGGGACCATATACTTCTTGTTTCGATTAAAGTTATTCTCGAACTTTTATGACCAAAACTGAGAAATCGTATAAACGCCAAAAGGCCTAAGGACAGTCCGCAAGGATCCAAACTGGTTTAGAGGTCCATCTACGCTCTCAGACGGGATTCGAGCCCATAAAAGTTATGACGGTTTGTCCTAACTCGTAGAAATACGATAAATGCTAAGTTTCCAATGATAAATGTAAAGATTCAGGGATAACTATCAAATATCGACGAAAAATGGAATATTCCCAAAAGAGATAAGACTTGGGCCCGAAGGCGAAGGTTGGGCAACCGACCTAGAGCGACTATATAAGGAGAGCAGGAGCAGAAGAAAAGGGGATCCGAGAATTTAGAATTAGAGAACTCCTGCTAGCTTAGAGAACTTATGGCTTAGGTGGTTAGACTATGACGGCAAGGCGTAGGACGTCTTGGCCTCCTCTTGTCCTGTAGTTCTGATAGTTAGCATATCTCTACTCCTCTCGGAGAAATCTTGTATTCATACTATTCAATAAAACGCCTCTGAGCGATTATCTATCTTTTTATCGTTCTAAAGTGATTACGCTGAGAATTCTGACCTTCAAGGAAAAACGGGTTCACTCGGTTTTCCTCCATTATTATTTATTATAATCGACGGTGTGAATTTCGGTTCCCACAATGTTTCACATCAACATTGCTTAAAGATCGAAATCAATTCTCTCGTCGTGCTTCTCCTTGTGTGTTTCTTGGATATCCTAATGGTTATAAAGGATACAAGGTTCTTGATCTTCATACTAATGTGATTTCGATTTCTCGCAATGTGATTTTTCATGAAACTACTTTTCCATTTTCTAAAAATTTTCCTGCATCATCTGAATCTGATATCGTTGGTCAACATGTGTTACCTCTTCCTGTCCCTGATTCGCCATTTCCGGCTTTCTTTGATCTAGGTTCGTCGACTTCTTCTGATTCTTCTATGTTTCATTATGTTGAACCTGATCATGTTGTTTCTTTACCGCCTGTCATGTCTAATGATGATTCTTCTGTAGTCAATCCTGTTGAACCTGTTAATCGTGCTAGGCGTCAAACTAAGGTTCCTGCTTACTTGGATCAGTATCATTGTTATCTTTTGCAAAAGTCTCCTTTTCTTTTTTATTCTACTCATACAACTTCATATCCGATATCTGCTTTCTTGTCCTATGATAATGTTTCTGTTGATCATCGAAATTTTTTGTTAAACCTTACCACAACCTTTGCCCCCAAAGACTTTTCATGAGGCTATCTGTTCCGATGAGTTTAAGGGGGCAATGAAAACTGAAATGAATTCTCTAGAGAGCACTTGCACTTGGTCTATCTGTCAACTGCCTGAGGGAAAGCATCCGGTTGGTTGTAAATGGGTGAATACATACAAGTACAACCCTGATGGAACGGTTGAACGTCCCAAGTCTCGTTTGATGGCTAAAGGTTACACTCAATTGGAGGGCCTTGATTATATTGATACGTTCTCACCGGTGGCCAAGTTGGGAAATTTTCGGCTCCTCCTCAGTCTTGTTGCTGCTCGGAACTGGTTTACTCTGCAGTTGGACATTAGCAACGCTTTCCTCAATGGTGATTTGGATGAGGAAATCTACATGACGATCCCTCAAGGCTATGAAGCATTAACAGGCAAGGCAGTCCCTCCGGGTTCTGTATGTCGTCTTCACAAGTCTCTTTATTGACGCAAGCAGGCATCGAGACAGTGAATCACAAGCTTTCTGCTGTTTTCTTCCATGAGGGTTTTGTTGAAGCTCATGCGGATCATTCTCTGTTTGTGAAGCGTACATCAAACCTATTTATTGCAGCACTGATTTACGTTGATGATATCTTGCTAGTAGGCAATGATGAAGCAGCTATAGCTCGCTTCAAAGAAGTGCTTCAAGCTGCATTCAAACTACGTATCCTCGGTCCTATTAAGTATTTCTTGGGTTTTGAGATTGCTCGGAATTCAACAGGGATCTCTCTTAACCAACGGAAATACACATTGGAGCTTCTTCAGGATGCAGGCTATCTCGGCTGCAAGCCTGTTACAGTACCTATGGTACCAAATCAGAAATTATATGAGTCTACTGGTACTCTACTTCCTGATGCCTCTGTTTACAGGAAGATTGTGGGTCGTCTCTTATATTTAACCCACACAAGACCGGACATTACTTATGCTGTGCATAAGCTCAGTCAGTTTATGGCAGCTCCACGATCTGATCATCTTACGGCTGCTTATCATGTGCTTTGGTACTTGAAGAATGATCCTGCACAAGGTTTATTCTATCCAGCTGACCCTGATCTTACCTTGACTGCATTTAGTGATGCAGACTGGGCTACATGGCCTGATTCTCGACGCTCCATTACCGGCTATTGTATGTTCCTTGGTACCTCTTTGGTGTCTTGGCGTTCGAAGAAGCAACCGACGGTTTCACGAAGCAGTTCTGAAGCGGAGTATCGTGCAATGGCAGATGCGACTTGTGAGCTCATTTGGTTAACATCTCTGCTTCAGTCTCTTCACAGCTCTCCCTCTGCCCCTGCAACATTGTTCTGTGCAATATGTCTGCGTTACATATAGCCTCTAACCCCGTGTTCGACGAACGTACAAAACACATCGAGAATGATTGCCATGTGGTTCGGGAACAGTTGCAGAGTGGGTTCTTGAAGACTATGCACGTCAAGAGTGAACATCAGCTTGCTGATTTATTCACTAAAGCGGTTCAGCCGAGTGTTTTCAAGACCTTAATGTCCAAGATGGGTATTCATTCCATCTTGTTAGAGTTATTATTATACCGGATTGTAGATATGATTAAACCGGTTCTCAATGTACATATAAATACTGATTGTATACGGTTACATTTTGATTAAGTGAAAGTATAGTTTTTACATCTCTAACAAACTATACTCTCTCTCTCTCTTCATCACCATCTTCATCGAGCTTGAGCTCGAGCTTCACTAGCTCTAATAATCAGTCCCATGAGCCCTTAAAAAAATGTCTATCTTTTGTAACCACAATGATTCTGCTTCCACTTCCGAACTAATGAGCTTGACCCGCCAATACATATAGCACCACTTGATCATCCAAATCATCGATAAAGATAAGGACTTTCTGATTCTTTAACCTATTTTCCACCGCGCCTAAGTGATCTATCTGTGTGTGCCTTGTGCCTAAAATTTCAGACAGAAAATGCCTTTGCAAACTCAACTTCAAGTTATAGTCATCAGGGTTGGCTCCCCTATAACCTTCCATAATCTTAGATATGAATCTCCTGTCAATGAAAACACTGCACTGGAACCGACGAGAGAGTCTACTAAATAGAGCTCTTGCAATGGTAGTCTTGCCAATTCCCGAAGGACCCCATATCCCAACCATCCTTACTTCCTCAGATTCCAAATCCAACAGCAAGCTCATCTCTGCAATATGATCTTCAATGCCAACACATTCCTCAAAATGTTTTGATGGAGTAAAATTCAGTTTGCCCAAAAGGTCATTGACGATTGCTTCAATCATTTTTGCTTCGTTATTGCTAACATGAAACAACGAGAAAACATTGTAAAATGTCACGTAGAAACATATATTTGAAGACATACATATATAGCACTAATAGAGTTTTAGATTGTCGTACAAATTTTGGGAATGGTATCCGAGTAGATTCGCGACAACGGTCAACGCCTGCTGCCATCTGACTTTCACTGCTTTTGTTTTCATCTTACAAGTCTTGGCAAAACCCTCTCCAAACTTGTTGAAAGTTAAACTTGATTTGGATCACATTTTGGGCTAATAATTTACTAAGTATCTTAAGGCTGCGATAGCTATCATCAGTCTTATTGATGTTATTCTTGTCACTGGAGAATATGTATCAAAATAGTCAAGGCTATCTAAAATTATCCTCCACCTCTTTATAATAAAAATCTAGATATTCTCATAAAATTATCTAGATAATTATAATAAAAAATCTTAGATATTATGGTAGAATTCTCTAGATTTAGGATTAAAATATGTAAGATATTTTGTATTTTGGAGGCTATAAATACCTCCACTCCCCTTTCATTTTGTATCATCAAGAAGTATCCAAGTTTCTAAGAATCATCTAAGTAATAAGAATCATCTTCTAAGTTATAAAAGCTTTCTTCTTCACAAAGCTTCTTTCTCTTCAAACACTTAAACACTTTCTCCATCTT
>NC_027756.1:19466803-19467425 GCF_000695525.1 Brassica oleracea var. oleracea
AATGGTGTTCCCTTCCAAGTTCCATTGCTCACTAAGAGCAACTATGACAATTGGAGTCTTAGGAGGATGTCTATCTTAGGAGCACATGATGTGTGGGAGATAGTCGAGAAAGGCTTCGTTGAACCGGAGAATGATGGTGGTTTATCTCAAACACAAAAGGATGGTTTGAGAGATTCAAGGAAGAGAGACAAGAAGGCTCTCTGTCTAATCTATCAAGGATTAGATGAAGATATATTTGAGAAGGTTGCTAGAGCAAAGACATCCAAAGAAGCATGGGAGAAGCTTCAGACATCTTACAAGGGAGCGGAACAAGTTAAGAAGGTACGTCTTCAAACTCTAAGAGGAGAATTTGAAGCATTACAAATGAAGGAAGGAGAACTCATCTCAGATTACTTCTCAAGAGTCTTGACGATTACTAATAACCTAAAGAGAAATGGTGAGAAGTTAGATGATGTGAGAATCATGGAGAAGTTCTTAGATCATTGGATTCGAAATTCGAACACATTGTTACCGTGATTGAAGAGACAAAAGACTTGGAGACTATGACAATGGAGCAACTTCTTGGATCACTACAAGCTTATGAAGAAAAGAAGAAGAAGAAAGAAGATATTGTGGAGCAAGT
>NC_027756.1:19467518-19468204 GCF_000695525.1 Brassica oleracea var. oleracea
TTGATGGCTTACAAGAAGGATGAACCAAATGAGGTTCACAAGTGGTACCTTGATAGTGGTGCAAGCAACCACATGTGTGGAAATAAAAGCATGTTCGTGGAGCTTGATGAATCGGTGAAAACTGATGTGGCTTTAGGAGATGAATCGAAGATGGAAGTGAAAGGTAAAGGAAATATTCTCATCCGCTTGAAGAATGGAGATCGTCAATTCATTTCCAACGTTTACTGTATTCCAAGCATGAAGACCAACATCTTGAGCCTAGGACAACTCCTAGAGAAAGGTTATGACATTCGACTAAAAGATAATAGCCTTTATTTAAGAGATAAAGTAAATAATCTCATCACAAAGGTGCCAATGTCAAACAATAGAATGTTTGTCCTAAACATTCAAAATGACATTGCACGATGTCTCAAGATGTGCTACAAGGAGGAATCTTGGCTTTGGCATCTTCGATTGGGGCATCTCAACTTCGGAGGCTTAGAGCTACTTTCCAAGAAAGAAATGGTGAAAGGATTACCTTGCATCAATCATCCAAATCAAGTGTGTGAAGGTTGCTTACTTGGAAAGCAATTCAAGATGAGTTTTCCAAAGGAGCCGGAGACAAGAGCAAGAAAGCCACTAGAACTTATACATACAGATGTATGTGGTACGATCAAACCAAGTTCACTTGGTAAGAGTAACTACTT
>NC_027756.1:19468329-19469401 GCF_000695525.1 Brassica oleracea var. oleracea
AGATTGAGTAGGAGAATTTATGTCCAAGGAGTTTCTGAAATATTTTGAAGATAATGGCATCCGAAGACAGTTGACGGTGCCAAGAACCCCGCAACAAAATGGAGTAACGGAAAGAAAGAATAGGACAATACTTGTGATGGCAAGAAGCATGCTCAAGAGTAAGAAGCTACCAAAGGAGTTGTGGGCAGAAGCAGTTGCTTGTGCGGTTTATATATCAAACCGTTCTCCAACAATGAGTGTTTTAGAAAAGACACCACAAGAAGCTTGGAGCGGAAGGAAGCCCGGAGTCTCACACCTAAGAGTCTTTGGAAGCATTGCTCACGCTTATGTTCCAGACGAGAAGCGGAGCAAACTAGATGATAAAAGTGAGAAGTACATCGTCATTGGGTATGATGCTAACTCCAAAGGCTACAAGCTTTACAATCCTGAAACAAAGAAGACAATCATTAGTCGGAATGTCATCTTTGATGAAGAAGGAGAATGGGATTGGAGATCAAATAATGAAGACTACAACTTCTTTCCATCCTTTGAAGAAGAGAATGTGGAGCAACCGAGAGAAGAGCCAGCTACACCACCAACTTCACCAACAACAAGTTCTCAAGGAGATAAAAGCTCAAGTGAAAGGACTCCGCGTTTTAGAAGTCTACAAGACATCTACGAGGTAACCGAAAATCAAGACAATCTTACTCTATTTTGTCTATTTGCGGATTGCGAGCCTATGAACTTTGAAGAAGCCCAAGAAAAGAAGTCATGGAGAAGTGCAATGGATGAGGAAATCAAGTCGATTCAAAAGAATGATACATGGGAGTTAGCTTCACTTTCAAATGGACACAAAGCAATTGGTGTGAAGTGGGTGTACAAGGCAAAGAAGAACTCTAAAGGAGAAGTTGAAAGGTACAAGGCAAGATTGGTGGCAAAAGGCTATAGTCAAAGATCAGGGATTGACTATGATAAGGTATTTGCTCCAGTTGCTCGCTTAGAAACGGTTAGACTAATCATTTCATTGGCAGCCCAAAAGAGTTGGAGGATACATAAAATGGATGTAAAATCAGCCTTCTTAAATGGAGACCTT
>NC_027756.1:19469909-19470608 GCF_000695525.1 Brassica oleracea var. oleracea
GAATCTTCATTACTCAAGAAGGCTATGCTAAAGAGGTGCTTAAGAAGTTCAAGATGAATGACTCAAATCCAGTTTGCACGCCAATGGAATGTGGAGTCAAGTTATCAAAGGAAGAAGAAGAAGGAGAGAGTGTGGATCCTACACTCTTTAAGAGTCTAGTTGGAAGCTTACGATATCTAACGTGCATAAGGCCTGACATCCTACACGCAGTTGGAGTTGTGAGTCGATACATGGAGCATCCAACAACAACCATTTCAAGGCAGCTAAGAGGATCCTACACTATATAAAAGGTACAATCAACTTTGGCTTGTACTACTCTATCTCTGAAGATTACAGGCTTGTTGGATATAGTGATAGCGATTGGGGTGGAGATGTAGATGACCGGAAAAGCACAAGTGGCTTCGTGTTTTTCATTGGAGAAACCGCTTTCACATGGAAGTCAAATAAGCAACCAATTGTCACTCTTTCTACTTGTGAAGCGGAGTATGTGGCAGCTACTTCATGTGTTTGCCATGCTATTTGGTTACGAAACTTGCTAAAGGAGTTGAACCTACCACAAGAGGAGCCAACAAAGATCTTTGTGGATAACAGGTCGGCAATAGCATTGGCGAAGAATCCAGTCTTCCATGATCGGAGTAAGCACATTGATACTCGTTATCACTACATTAGAGAATGTATTACCAAGATGGATGTGCAGTT
>NC_027756.1:19470811-19472625 GCF_000695525.1 Brassica oleracea var. oleracea
TTAGAATAAAAATCTAGATATTCTCATAGAATTATCTAGATAATTATAATAAAAAAATCTTAGATATTATGGTAGAATTCTCTAGATTTATGATTAAAATATGTAAGATATTTTGTATTTTGGAGGCTATAAATACCTCCACTCCCCTTTCATTTTGTATCATCAATAAGTATCCAAGTTTGTAAGAATCATCTAAATAATAAGAATCCTCTTGTAAGTTATAAAAGTTTTCTTCTTCACGAAGCTTCTTTCTCTTCAAACACTTAAACACTTTCTCCATCTTATAAAGTTTTTCATTCCAACAAAAATTTTCCGTTTGTTTCCTGACATGAGATGGATCTAAACCATAGAAAATGGGTAGAACCAGTTGACCCAACTCTTCCATGCATCTCACGATCTCAACCAACTCGTCCAGACACCAACTGGAAGAGGCATACTTTGGCGAGAACACAACGAAGTCCTAATCGCGGTTACAAGCGCAGGGGCAATCGAGTGGCTTCTCTCGATCTCATTGTCTTTGAAAGCGTTGATCAGTTTTCGATCTAGCTCCTTGAGAAAATGGCTAAGGAAATTTATGCGCACATCTTCCCAACTAAAGCTCGGGAAAACATCGTATAGCCAATTACGATAATCCATTAGGCAAAGAAAAAGAAAAAAACTATTGGAAACTGGAAAGTCACGAAGTGAAGAACAATAGCTCGTAACTGAGAGGAAAACGTTTACAGAACTTGGGATAAATCATCGTTTTTATGAATAATGTAACCCATTATGAAATTTGTTGGATACATGTTTGGTCGAAGAAAGTCAACGTCACTCGTTTTCATTTTACAAAAAAAAAAAAAAAATTGTATACATGACAAGAGAAAATGAGCCCGTTTGGTCGAAGGATATATACATGTTTGGTCGAAGAAGGCCAACGACACGCTCGTTTGTGAACAAGTCTAACGGAGACTTTTTTGGTACCATTAGAATATTTCCTCTACAAGATCAAACACTCATCAGAGAGGTTGCTAATTTTGACCCGTTATATTTATTTATGTTCTTAGAGGAAGAATATGGATGTTCATTTGCTTGATTTCCATTAGTCGACGATTGAGTGGCCTTCCTCGGAAGCAGGATAGCTAAGGTCGTTCGGTTGCTTAGCAGGGCCAGGCGTCCAAGATCACTTGGATTCGCCTTATATCTGGTACCTTTTTTATGTCAAAGTTAGAAACATTCTCAACTAACTTTTTTTTACCTATAATCACATATATACTGTCTTTGATTTAGTGTTGTTTGAGATTAGTGATTAATTACGTAATACTTCATTTTTTTTTTGAAAAAATGTTAAATTAATTAAACCAAAAAAAACATTTTACAACCAAAGTTACTAGTTTGAGAATCAAAAGAAAAGCAAATTGAGCTTTACATCAGAAAACATAGAATTTAGTGATAAGAGAACCATCTGACCATGGCCTCTCGGTAGACTGAGTTGTGGCTGAAAGAATGTGAGGATAAAGAGACATAGATGAAGAATATTGAAGAACAAAGAAAGAGAGAAAGTAAATCTAGGAGAAACTTTATTCCCTTAATTTTAATTGTGGATCTGAATACAAGTATTTAAAAGTCAAGTTGCCTTAGTACACAATATAATAAAATATTCATTGTTTTAAAATATCTTCAGCGGTCTTCTTCTCTCTTCTTCTTCTCTTCAATAAAATACTCGAGATTATAAAACCTTATAAAACCTTATAAGTCTGTAGCTTAATTCTCAAGTCTGACATCTTACTTCTCAAGTCTGGCAGCTTACTTCTCAAGTCTGGCAGCTTACTTCT
>NC_027756.1:19472823-19472969 GCF_000695525.1 Brassica oleracea var. oleracea
TTGCTGCCTTGGTGAAGATATCAGCTAGCTGATCTTCACTCCTTGTGTAGCACGGCAATATGATCTTCTGCTCCACGGCTTGTCTCACTTTGTGGCAATCTACTTCTATATGTTTGGTCCTTTCATGGAAGACTGAGTTGCTAGCA
>NC_027756.1:19473227-19473391 GCF_000695525.1 Brassica oleracea var. oleracea
CATCTCATCCATACTACTTGGCTTGGTGCCTCTCTTAGGTACCTGAGAATCCTCTCAACCCTGTTCCAGTGGTGTACCTTGGGAGCTTGCATGTGTTGGCTTACTTGGTTTACTGCAAAGCATACATCTGGTCGGGTAATGGTAAGATAAATGAGTTTTCCCAC
>NC_027756.1:19473488-19473983 GCF_000695525.1 Brassica oleracea var. oleracea
AAGGGTGTATTTCCTTTGAGATAGAAACAACCCTTCCTTAGACCTACACATCTCGATCCCTAGGAAGTATTTGAGCTCTCCCAAGTCCTTGATATCAAA
This sequence comes from Brassica oleracea var. oleracea, assembly GCF_000695525.1. Lineage (NCBI taxonomy): Eukaryota > Viridiplantae > Streptophyta > Magnoliopsida > Brassicales > Brassicaceae > Brassica > Brassica oleracea. The sequence goes on from NC_027756.1 coordinate 19,473,588, forward strand.
TGAAGCCTCAAGGAACGTCTTGGTCGAGATGATCCCTTCTTTGTCACTGCCCGTGATGATAATGTCATCAACATAGATGAGAATGATTTTATCATAGATACTATATTTTGATCAAATTTGACTTTTATTTACTTTAATGTTATTGAAAACGAATTTGAGATCCCAATGTAAAATAAAATAAAAAATAAAAAAATATCATATTAGCAAACGAACTAATGGAATATCAAACTTTTACCTCCACGCGCCACTGTAAGAGAGTTTTTTCACCACTTGTGCGTATAACCGAAGAAACGTCAGTGTCCCAGTCGATAAACTTTTTTCGTCCTTTATTAGATTTCTTTTATCAATATTCACAGCCAATGAGAGTACAATCCGTATCGTGTGAAGCTTAGCTAC
>NC_027756.1:19474168-19490911 GCF_000695525.1 Brassica oleracea var. oleracea
GGATCATGGCACTGACCTCATCATCTACTGAGTCTCTCCATTCCTTTATCTCCATTGCCTCCTCATAGTTCCTCGGAATATACTCTTGATCTATGTTGGTGATGAAGGCTTGATGATCTCTTGGATAGTAAGCAAGGGAGCAAGTTGCTTGAGTGGGATGAGCTACTGCTTGACTGTTGAAATACTTCCAATTTGATGGACGCTTTCTCACCCTTGTGCTTCTCCTAAGCGGCTGAACCTCTCCAACAAGCGGCTGGACCTCTTCAACAATCTCAGCTTCAACTTCATTTTGTTGATCTGATTCCTCTTGTTGTTGGCTTTCATTCTGATCATGAACCTCTTGCTCTTGATCAGTAGTCTGCGGATGCTCTTGACCCATGTGTGGTTCCTCTTGACCAGTAGACGAATCCTCTTGATTCCCCCCTTCAGGATTAGGATGAGAAGCCTCTTCAGCCGCATCCATACCATTGGCTTGATCTAAACTATTTGCTGAACCAGTAGTTCTTTCATTTGGTGTCATGATGATTCCTAGGCTCTCCATGATAATCCGTAGGTTGTTTGCCCTATCTGAGGCCCCTTGAGATAGATCCTTGAGATTGTCCCAACTCTTCTCCTCATAATAGCCTCTAGATTCCACAAACTTGACCTCTCTGGATACTAAGACTCTTCTTGTCTCTGGAGAGTAGCATTTGTAACCTTTTTGAGTGGTAGAATACCCAATGAACACTGCCTTTGTGCTTCTGGCCTCAAGTTTGTTCCTATGATCACCTGTTTGCAATACATAGCACAAGCACCCAAATACCCGTAAATGGTCAATATATGGTTTTCTTTTGTTCAATACCTCATAAGGTGTGGCATCATCAAGGACTCTTGTTGGAGTTCGGTCGATGAGGTAGCATGCTGTCATGACTGCATCTCTCCAGAACCTCTTAGGCATGTTGGTGTAGAACATCAAGGACCTGGCCACTTCCATCAGATGTCGGTTTTTCCTCTCAACTACACCATTTTATTGTGGAGTGTAAGGGCAGCTGGTTTGATGGCTTATTCCATGCTTGGCCAAGTGGGATTTGAAAGCTGTGCTTGTATATTCCCCTCCATTATCTGACCTGAATACTTTGATCTTAATATTGAACTGATTAGTTATGTACCTCTGGAAGTTTATAAATGCATCTAGGACTCTATCTTTAGATGGTATCATAGTCAGTCATGTGTATTTAGATTTCTGGTCTATGAAGGTGACAAAATATCTATGATTTTCCCTAGAAGTGCATGGTCCAGTCCAGACATCAGAGTGTATAAGATCAAAGCAGTTCTCATAGATAGTAGATGACTTGGGAAACACAGTCTTGCAATGTTTGCCAAGAATACATGCTTCACAACCATCATTTTTGAAATAAACTTTAGGCAATAACAAGTTCAGTGCTCTAGAATGGGGATGGCCTAACCTAGCATGCCACAATACATCATTTTCTAAGACAAGGATTGAACTAAAAGCATAAGGTAAACATGATCTAGTCTTGGTGTCTTCAAGCAGGTACAAGTCCCCTTTAGTAACACCCTTTCCGATCATCATAAGAGTCTCAATATCCTGAAACACAACATTGTTATGACTAAAAATAACCTTGCAGCTAAGATCAGTGGCAACCTTCTTGACAGATAATAGATTAGATGCAAAAGATGGCATATAAAATGTTTTAGTATCTTTCTCAAATAGTTTCAAGTTTCCTACACCTTTTATTGGTATGTTGTCGCCATTTGCAATCATAACATTACCTAAGGCAGGCTTAACATTACTGATTAACCTAGCATCACTAATCATGTGGTGAGAAGCTCCAGAATCTATAACTACTGGCTTAAAGCTATCAGATGCATTCAAGGTTGTAACAAGAGCATTATCCAGTTTATAAGAGGCATTCAAAGATAAACCAAGTGTGTTACCAGAGTTCTCCTTGAGGGCTTTGATGAGAGCATCAAGATCAGACCTCTTGATTGTCTCATCTTGGGTAGTCCTCATGATAGAACAGCCACTGAATCCCAAGGTCTTCCCTTCTCCAGCCGCAACCGAACGGGTTGAGAGTGAACAGAAAAGCAAAGACCTTGTCTTGCTCCTTCCTCTTATTAAGTACATCCGGATCAAGACTGGCTGGTCTTAGCATCTCTAACTCGGCCCACAATGATCTGAACTTCCCAAAATGCTTGGAAAATTCAGTGTCCTCTTGACTGAGAGTGTTGATAGCCCTCTTGACTTCAAACACCCTACTGATGTTAGATATATTGCCATATACCTTCTGGAGAGTATCCCGCAGTTCCTTGGAAGTTTCACAGTAGGAGCAAGCTTCCAAGATAGAGGTTTCAAGACTATTCTGAATGATGGAAAGGACCATGAGATCCTTCTGACTTGTCTTCCCACCTCCTTCAACCGTAACAACAACTTCTTTACCATCCTCTCCTAGGATGGTCTTCTTGGTGTCTTCGCCGTCAACAACATACTCCCAAAGACCTCTGCCTCCAAGAGCGGTTTTGACAAGTCTATACCACAGTAACTAGTTGGTTCCCTTGAGGGTAACCGAAATAAACACGGATTTAAAGACATCAGTGTAGGAGTTTTCCATTTTTGGTAAGGGGAATGAAGAACAACTCAAGAACAGGATGAACTTTACCAAAAATAGAAAGGGAAAATCAGAGATTTGCGGAAGTAAAGAGAATAGAGTAGAGAAGAATGAATCTCAGAAGCTTACTTGCTCTGATACCATGAAAGAATGTGAGGATAAAGAGACTTAGATGAAGAACATTGAAGAACAAAGAGAGAGAGGAAGTAGATCTAGGAGAAACTCTATTCCCTTAATTTTAATTGTGGATCTGAATACAAGTATTTGAAAGGCAAGTTGCCTCAGTACACAATATAATAAAATATTCATTGTTTTAAAATATCTTCAATGGTCTTCTTCTCTCTTCTTCTTCTCTTCAATAAAATAATCGAGCTTATAAAGCTTTATAAAACCTTATAAGTCTCTAGCTTAATTCTCAAGTCTGGCAGCTTACTTCTGCTTTATGTCAACAGTGGCGATGCTTTATGCTTGAGATACGGTTTCGAATCTGCTTATCGATGAGCTTGATAAGTCCTGAGGCAGGCTTGTGATCTTCACCAAACCTTCTCCCATTACGTTCGGTCCTTATAGCATATAAAGAGGCTTGGAAAACATACCGAAGAAGAAACAGATCCAGTTTGCTTCGCTTCCTCGTAAGGAGTGTAACAATGTCATCCCAAACATTAGTGTAGTCCGTTGTCAAAAGCTTCTTGGTGAGGTACGACCACACCTCTCCTGAATACTCCATTTTTACCTATTGTTTGATTTATTTTTAGTGATGTTTTATGTAATCAAGATAATAGTATAAAAGTTTGTATTTTCTAATCTATGTGTATGAACTTTAAACATTAACTGTAACGAGACAGAGGGAGTAGAAACTTTTGATTTTTTGCAAAATATATTTCTTTTATCTGGTAAAAAAAACTTGGCCTCTCAAAATAAAGAAAAAAAAAACTAATGAATATTCAAAAATGTGAATAAAATAGAGAAACTCATAAATTGGAAATCATTGACTGTAAAATAGAAAAAATATATTGTAATCAAAATATAAAGATACACTGAGAAGGAACTTTTTAATAAATATACAAATTAGCCAATTGGAGAAACAACATAGTAGAGTCAAATTAAATATGACTAAAAATAACATGTGTGAATTTCACATGAATACAAGAATCAATTTGTCAATATTAACAAATAAATATATATGATAACTGAAATGAAAAGTTGTAATTAAACCAAATAGATGTACAAAAGCTAAATATCTGGAAACATGAAAACATTTATGTGACACCCGTCACTTTCGAGATATAATAATAAATAAAAGCGGAAATAAAATAATAATACAATTCAAATAATAATAATAATCTTCATTATAATATAAAAGTCAATACGATAGCATAAGGCCAAAAGGCCCGATAACGATAACATCTGAAATATAAAGTACGACATAAATCAAAAGTCTAAAAAGGGAAATAAACATAAACGATAGATAGAAGCCCAAAGGCCCAAGAGCGATAAAACGATAAGAGTGATAGAAGTCTAAAGCCAGATAGTGGTAAAAGCCCAAAAGCCCAAATAGCACCAAGAAGCCCAAGTCCGATAAGATCACTCCTGCTCATCGATCTCACCTAAAATGGGGAAAGAGTGAGGAGTGAGCAACAGGGGAATCGCCCAATGAGGTATTGGATACTATCCCAAAGTCCGGGAACACAGACATAACATTTCGAATAATTATAATTTAAATCTAATACATGTCAAACACGGTACCTAAAGTATCCAAGCAACAAACAATGGTCCTAGCGAGGTGCGCACTCGCTGCCCACTAACAGGCCAAATGAAACACGGCGACCTAAGTGCTCGGTAACACCTCCCTCAGAAGATTTATCGACCTCTCCAGAATACGGTCCAGCCGGTCGACTGAACTGGCCGTACCCTCTCAAACAATCTGACATACAGGAACACCTTCCTGTAGCCGCCTCAAAGATATCTCTAACTAAGAATTATATCAAGTGAATCAATCAATGTTGAACCATCTACCACCCTAGTTCAGGTTTAAGCAAAGAACCTAATAACTAATCAAGCAATGACATACTCGATTCAAACAGACGGAACATATTAGACATAAATTATATTTATTTGGGATCCTAAGCCGTGAACGAGAAGTTCAGAATAGACACTCACCTTAGCAATGAAGAGAAGTGGTATCTATGAACTCCAGCTGTTCAAAAGGACTCCAAATCTGAAATCAGATCAAAATTTCGAGTCAGAACGCCTTTCGAACGGTCAAAAAGGAACTGGTCACGGTTTGCTGAAAAGTTAACTCGCTAGTCAAAGGTCAACCCTTGACCAGAAATCGATTTGATTAAACCGACCGATTTACCCTAACCAAATCGAAATCAATTTAAACCGGTCAAACCAGTCAACCCACCGGTTTACCGAGTGACTCGCTGAGTTGACTCGGTCGAGTTGACCGATTCACCGGAGGGTCACCGGTATCGGTCACCGGCTGCCACGGCGGAGCTGCGGCGGCGGCTTACCAGAAAGTTGGCAAGCAGCGACGGCGGAGCTGCGGCGGAGGACGGCGGATCTGCGGCGAAGAACTGCGGCGAAAGCGGTGGAGACGATTTTTGGCGGCGCGTGGACATCACGCGCTCGGACGGCAAAACTTGCGGAGGCACGTGCGGGCTCATCCGGGCTCCGATTGCGGTGCTGTCGGCGGCTACGGCTTCGTCTCGTTGAGAGGAACACGATGATGGCCTTGGATGCACGAGATTCACAACGGTTAAGAAGTTATGGCCAATTTACTGAACGGACGAAAACAAAGCTTAAGAGGCGGCGGTTTCCGGCGATTCTCAGCTGTGGTGAACGGTGGTGACAAGCTTGGCGAAGTCTCAGCGTGCGGTGGTTCTAGGACGAGCTCAGGTGGCTCCAATCTCTCTTTCTCTCTCTCTTCTCTCTCTCTCCCTCTTAAAAAAACAAATGTGGCCTTTGGGGAGTATTAGGGTCGTTACAATTTAACTAAAATCTAGATAAATAAATATATATAATCATTATTAGTATTTTCTTAGGTTTTTCTAGATGTGTGATTTTACATGGCCGTTCCAATAAATAAATAACTATTATTAGTAGTATTTTATGTTTCTCTGCAAATTTTGTATACACGCAAAGTCTAAAATTGATATTTTAGAGAGAAAATTTGATGGTGCCTAAAAAAAGATAAACTTTTATCAAATTATATGATTTTTAAAATTTTAGTAGCCATTTGTCAAAAAAAGAAGATCATGTTTTAACTTTTAGTGCCAAACTAATTAGGTTTCTGTGTGTTTAAAGTTTTAATCATTTATTTATCATTGGTTAAATTATGTTTGATAAATACTACATGATGTTTTATGTTTAAAATAAAATTAAACGATTTCTTAAGTTATGCATATGATTTAAATGTGCAAGTATAGCAGAAATTTGACTTTAGAAAGTTTCAAATTTTGACCCAAGTATATTTATGTCTGATGACTCGCTTGCTCTCGTAGCAGAAAGATTTGGTTGGCCCATAATTTGTATTATTTGCTTAGAGAGGGACATTGTTGACTTTCCTCAACTATTGTCCAACAAGTTTCGTTTTATTTTCCATGAAGTTTACCAAAACTAGTGACATGATATGAATTCCATCATCAAAACGACGATTATCTGCTCTAGTTTCTTTTGAGTTTGTCCTCTCAACTACCAGTTATTGTGTTCTTTATCTTGCCACTTCCTAGAAAGATACTAATGATCTAATGGCCTCTTCTCGCAATTGGCTATTCGATGTTTTCCCAAGCTTCAGTGGCGAAGATGTCCGTCAAACTTTCCTAAGCCATTTACTAAAGGAGCTTGATCGCAAACTGATCAGTGCTTTCAAAGACAGTGAAATCAAGAAAAGCCAGTCCATTGGTCCCGAGCTGGAACAAGCCATTAGAGATTCAAGGATCGCCGTGGTAATCTTCTCGAAAAACTATGCATCTTCAAGCTGGTGCCTTGATGAGTTGCTGGAAATCAAGAAATGTAAGGACATTTTTGGCCAACTTGTCATACCGATCTTCTACAGGTTGGATCCTACTCATGTCAGGAAACAGACCGGAGATTTTGGAGAGGTTTTTGACAAGACTTGCCATATCAAAACAGAGGACAAGAAAAATCAATGGAAGCAAGCGTTGACCGATGTTGCTAATATCCACGGATATCATTCTCGAAATTGGTATCGCTTTATCTATTCTATTATTTAGAATTTTACTTTTATCTACTAATAGAAAATTGTCATTTAAATTTAAAACTATATTTTGACTCGCACTGTTGTGCGGATGATTATTTTCAATTTTATACATATAAATATTTGATATATATGATTAGTGGTATATAATTTTAACATTTATCATGTTACTAATAATTTAATATAATATTTTCAAAAGCAACAATTTTATAGTTTACATGCAGTAATTTAATCTATTTTTCAAAATATTATTGACATCTCTCTTATTAAAACATGAACATTAACTAAAACATTACATTATGTGATATTTGGACAAATTATGTTCAATTTATTATTTAGATATTAATTTCTTTATGATTATACTTGTATTTTAGGTTTAGGTCATACATATATGTTAATCGAATTATTTGTATGAATTAAATATTTGACTGAATAACCTATATTAGTATAATTTATAAAACATCTATTTCATTTAGATTATTAAATTGTGTTTGTTTTTATCCTTTTAAACCTTATTTTTTTCTTTATTATATGTGTTTCTAAGGTTTCTTATGTTGTCTACTGGTGATTATACTTTTCTACCCCAAAACTCTTGGATTATTTACCAATGTTCTAAAAATCGGTCTAGGCGGCGTGGCGAAAACTCGGTCTTATCCAAAACTATTTTCTTAAAATCTGACTTATACCAATTTATACGATTCAAATTGATTTAACATGTTCTAAATTGGTTAAAATGGGTTAAATTCGATCTAAATTAGTCTAAATATGTTACATTAAAAAATAATGTTATTACAAATCTACAAATTTGTCTAATTTCTTTTGTTTTGTATGTCTAATTTTGATAATTCATTACAATAATTTTATAATTAAATTTAAAAACTAAAATATGTCATATAAATGTATAATATATATAAATTAATAATTTAACGCCTAAGCTCCAAATAATATGCCTAGTAGCTAGTACAATGAATCTTTCAATGTTAAACTTTTCTTGCAATTCTTCATCTATCATACATCATGTTATATAATTAACACTTAAACCTACAACTACATTTGATAATAACCACACTAAAAACAAAAATATTCATATGAAAAATATTTTTTCAATCATTCATCTGTTATTTATGTTAATGACATAAATTGGTACAATAGCTTTTGTAGAACGATTATTTGGATTGAAAGCATATTTTCAACAGTGTGGTACATAATTCTAAATTAACAAATCATAAATGTTAGAGATGAAAGATTTTAATTGAAATATATTATGTTAAATTAATATCACAAATTTAATACAAAATTATACATGAGTTTAATATAACTACAAAATTAATTAGATACTTAAAAGGTTTTTTAGTGAAAATAAAATATACATTTATATTTTAAGAATTACAAAATTAGGTTTGTTTAAGTAAAAAACAAAATATACATTTATATAATAAAGAAAACCAAAAGTAATTTAATATTTTAAAATATTTGCTTTAATGAAAAATAAAATATATATTAATATTGTAAATATAAAGATATGAAAAGATTTTATTTAGATGTAATTCAGAGAGAATATGAGAATATCTATCTGATTTATTTTAGAATAGTTAAAATAATCAAATATGTAAACAAAAATTCATTTAAATAATTTTCTAAAGGATGGTCCAACTTAAAAAAATTACGCATGATATGAGGTTGTGACTTATATTTTAATAGAATAGATGGTCCAACAAAAACATATAACAATTTTTGGAGCACATTTATTGTAATTTTGTTATTAACAATCCGGTCATCCGAATATATTGTTTTTGGTTAACACTTAAATAAGCGAATTTTACCAACCACAATATATTGAAATTATATGCATATATTTTAGTATATAAACTTTTAGAAACAATTATACAAAATATTTTACTTCAAACAGTATGTTTTTTTTATAATAAGTGTATAAGAAATATTTATATAGTGTTTTTACATACTCTTTATTTTGTATAGTGTTTTATTTGGTAAAGTTGGTATATTTTGTTAATTATATATATATATATATTACTAACTTGTATAGTGTTATGTTTTGTAATGTATAGTATTAAGTTTTATCATAATGTTATGTTTCATTATTATTTTATATAGTATTTTGTTTAGTAAAACTGGTAATTTTTAATAATTATATATTTTTTATATTATAATTTAGCAATCCAGATATTAAGATTTTAGACTAACAAAATTATGAAAAATACAAAGCAATTTTGAAAAACGTTTTCTAGGTTATATTTGGTAACTAATACCTATAGAAATTTGAAGTTTGGAAATACTACTCTAACAATAGATTTACTTACGGAAGAATATGCTCAATGTTTTAGTCTATATATTCTATATATTGATATATATTTTATGAATAATAGTTAGAATGTATACTGATTTGTTATATATCTTAAAATCTGCCTAAATTATTGCAAGATGTATAAAAATATTCCTAACAATCTTTATAATTAAAATAAACCATGTAACTAATTTTTTTTCTCTAAAATCCTCCATAACGGGTTGAGAACCTGCATAATGTTTTTTGGAATATGTAAACCGATGTTTTGTCAACTTTCTAATAATCTCAACAATTTTAGCAAATGGTTCAGATTTTCTGTGTATACAACCTGCCAAATTAATTATAATGAAAATTCATATATTAAATAAAATATAATAGCCAAAATATAAATATAAATAATCTTACTTATAAACTATTGTTCAAGATTCATGTAAATAATTCAATACCAATATGTAAAAACAACAATATTTTACACCAAATTTTAATATTAAAAGAAAATCATCTATCAATCTATCTTTGCTATTATTTTAAAAGTGAATTTGCTGATTTGTTATGTTCTCCATAATTTTAGCTAATTTTGTTTATTTGTCATGTTTTTATTAGGTTTTAGCTAAATCATTGATTTATTATTAGTTTTTAGTTGACTCACTAATTTATTAGTATAAAAAAATACCTAACGAATATTATTTTAATAATATTAAATGTTATGTTTTTATTAAATATCTAGTTAATTGTTCTTATTTTTATCATATTTTTATTAGGTTTTAGACTTTTAATTATCTAGGTTATTGATTTATTATTAGTTTCTAACTTATTCACTAATTTATTAATTTAAAAAAAAACCTTGATAAGTTTTATATATAATTAAAAACGAATTTTATTGTAATAATATTAAATTTATATGTTATATTAAATATTAAACAACTGATTATAAAATAATATAATATAATTATCAAAAAACATATTTAGAAATAAGATAAAAAAAAATTCTATCCTGAAACAATTTTTTTATTATAAAAGTTAAAAAATTAAGATACCAAACAATTTATAATTAAATATTAGTCAAGCAAAAACATCTATATAAAGATATTTTCTAAACTACTTCTATGTTATGAGTGTTTTACAAAATTTAACACAATAATAAGTATATGTTTTGATGAAAAATATTTGACATATAAATACTTTGATGATTGATTTAACTATTTGAAAACATAAATAATAACTTATTATGCTGGTTTTAGATTAGTAAGACATAAACTAATAAGAAGATTATGCATGTATGTGCGGACAAAACGCTTAGTTAAATTTTAAATTGTAATCTTTATTTGTGCTTTTACTTCTTGAGGTATAATGGCCACTATTTGATAATTCAGTATTCAGATTTGTTTCATGTTTGTTGTCCTTGTTAGGGGCAACGAAGCAAAAATGATTGAACATATTGCCAATGATGTTTTGAATAAATTTCTTTCAACCGCGTCCAAGGACTTTAATGACTTTGTCGGCATTGATGATCATATCGCTAAAATGAGTGTATTGTTGCATATGGAATGTGAGGAAGTGAGGATGGTTGGGATATGGGGTTCTTCAGGAATTGGCAAGACTACCATTGCAAGAGCTCTATTTAGTCGTCTCAGTCGCCACTTCCAAAGTAGTATTTTCATAGATAGAGCTTTCATATCCAAGAGTATGGAAATTTATAGTAGAGGCAACCCGGATGACTATAACATGAAACTGAACTTGCAAAGAAATTTCCTATCTGAAATTTTAGATAAGAAAGACATAAAGATTGATCATTTGGGAGCACTAGCAGAGAGGTTGAAATATCATAAAGTTCTTGTCATTATAGATGATTTGGATGATCAAGTAGTGTTAGATACTTTAGCTGGTCAAGCTCAGTGGTTTGGACGTGGAAGCAGAATCATTGCAATTACAAAAGATAAGCACATTTTAACGGCTCATGGGATCAATCATATTTACGAAGTCAAACTCCCGTCTGAGAAACTAGCTCTCGAGATATTATGTCAATCTGCATTTAGGAAAAATACCCCTCCTCATGGTTACATGGAGCTTGCTTGTGAAGTGGTAGAGCGTGTTGATAGTCTTCCTTTAGGTCTTAATGTTTTGGGTTCACATTTGCGGGGGGAAGATAAAGAGTATTGGTTGGATCAGTTGTCAAGGTTTCGAAAAGGTATAGATGGAAAAATCCATAAGACACTAAGAGTCAGCTACGATGGATTAAATAACAAAGAGGACAAAGCGCTATTTCGTCATATCGCATGCCTTTTCAACTATGCTGGTATCATTGAGATCAAGAAGTTGCTAGCTGATAGTGACTTGGATGTTAACATGGGACTTCGAAACCTCAATGATAACTCTCTCATACAAATAAGAAGGCAGACTGTGGTGATGCATTCTTTGCTACAAGAAATGGGTAAAGAGGTCGTTCGTTCACAGTCAAATGAGCCTGGAGAAAGAGAATTTCTAACGGATTCAAAGGACATCTGTAATGTGCTTGAAGAGGACATTGTAAGTTTTTCCGCGCACTCTTCATATAACTCACTATAATTAGATTCAAAATTTTCCATATGGCTTGGAAGTGTAGGCATTTGTTAAACTAATAAGTTTGTCTCTTCTCATTTATTATCTTTTCAGGGAAGTAGAAATGTTTTGGGTATATCACTGAATAAAGATGAGATAGATGAGAAAGATGAACTGCATGTACATAACAGTGCCTTCAAAGGGATGCGTAATCTCCGCTTTCTAAACATTTACACAAACAAAAGTAGGACGAAAGACCGGTTGCACTTACTAGAAGGCTTCAACTATTTGCCACCTAAACTCAGATTATTGAGTTGGGACAGATATCCGATGAGATGTATGCCTTCTAAGTTTTGTCCCAAGTATCTCGTGAAGGTCAAAATGCAAGGAAGCAAGCTTGAGAAATTGTGGGAAGGAATTGGGGTAATATATATAACTGTTTTTTTTTGTGAAAGAGAATATATATTACTTTTTTTTTTGAGCAACGAGAATATATATTACTATTGTTCTTGTTTTTTATGTATTTTTTTTATGACACTCTTTTCACCTAATGTGTAACTTACTTGCGTTTCAGAACCTTACATGCCTCGACTATATGGATTTGTCGGGATCTGAAAACTTGAAAGAGATTCCAGATCTTTCTTTGGCAACTAATCTCAAGACACTTAACCTCAGTGGTTGCTCGAGTCTGGTGGATCTTCCTTTGTCTATTCGGAATCTGAATAAACTGATGACGTTGGAAATGTCAGGATGCATAAATCTAAGGACTCTTCCAAGTGGCATCAACCTCCAATCTCTGGTTAGCGTAGATCTAAGAAAATGCTCCGAGTTGAACAGTGTTCCTGATATATCAACCAACATTTCAGATCTCGATCTAAATGAAACAGCTATTGAAGAAATCCTTTCTAACTTGCGTCTTCAGAATCTTGTTAGTCTTCGCATGGAAAGAATCAAGAGCGAGAGACTGTGGGCAAGTGTGCAGGTATGTATCTTTATTTTCTAGCATTGTGATAAACGGGGGTTCTAGGTGACAGACTGACAGTGATGTGCTATGACAATATATGTTTATGATTAGTAGTGACACCCGTAAAAATATAAGAAATATCACACGATAGCAGTGGTGAAAAGGTACAAAATAGATCTTCTTTTGGGTCCGGTGTACGGCCGGTGCGTGAGCGTCCGTGCCGTTGCCGGAGCTATTTTCCTTCCTTTGTACTTGTCTCTCTCCGCTCCTTCTTCGCAGTCCCGTCATCGACCGCCTTGTCAGAGCTCTGGTACCGCAAACCATACATCAACGGTGGCTCGGCTTCTGGAGTAACGACGCGATCGATTGGAGGTTCCCGATGGAGATGGAGCGGCTTGCATGTTCGGGTGGTGTTTTCCTGGAGATGGAGGCTACCCTAGATCCATCGTCACCGTTCTCAATGCGGGAGGTGGAGGCTTTCTCAGATCCACCGTCGCCGCTCTAGTTTCCGGGAAGGGGAGGCTCATTCAGCTCTGTCTTCGCCGGTTTTTGGTCACGAAGAGTGGAGGCTTGCAAAGCTCCGCGCTGCCGTCTTGGAACCCGAGGTCCTTTGGGTTGTGGTGAGTCGATCGAGGTGTGATAAGTGCGGTATGGTTTTTGTTGTCAGGTATGGGTTCGTGGGCCATTGCGGAGGAGATCTCGGTTGATGATGAAGTTCTCTGGCAACGACGAGGGCGTACAAGAGGAGGATAGCAGTGGTTCTCGCCTTGCCTGTCTACGGTTTGTGGTGATACATAGTCGGAGGAGATCTCGTTAGATCGATGGAACTCTCCGGCGTGAAGACAGAGCGGCGTAGAATGGCTATGGCTTCGTTGGAGGCTCTTCAGTCTCTGAGCTCCGGCGAAACGAGGTTGTCGGTGGCAAGTTCCTGCGGCTGTGCGAAGAGGTTTCAGTCAAGTCGAGGCGGGCGACGCGTGTCATACTGATGGCTCAGATTCTTACACGTGTTCAAATCCCAGCCTCCTTGTCGCGCGCCTAGGTCAAGCTGTCCGGTTTCAATGTTTGGGCTTTTGGGCCGTTTAGTTTACTCGGGCTTCGACAGTTAATGTCGTAGCCCGTTGTGTCTGTGGACTTTTTGTTTGGTACTTAGTGTACTTGGGCTTCGGCCGATTGAGCTTGGCCCGTTTGATTAATAAAAACAAAACTTGATGGAAAAAAAAATCACACGATAGCAATAAAATACACAAAGAGAAAAAAAAATCAAAAATAACATTTATTAATAAAGAAAAGTTAATTTAATATTTGAATATATGATTTATGATTTATGAATTAGGATTTATATTTTAATATATAGGGGTAAGGGGTAAGGTTTAAGTGTTTGAAATATTTAGCCATTTACTTTTTAAGGTGATTTGTCTAACATTCTAAACATTTTTTTTGGTTCAGTCGCTGGCAGCTCTCATGACTGCGCTGACTCCTCTTTTGACAAAATTGTATCTCTCGAATATCACAAGTTTGGTGGAGCTTCCTTCTTCATTTCAGAATCTCAATAAACTTGAGCAGTTGAGTATTACAGAATGCATATATCTAGAGACTCTTCCCAATGGAATGAACATAGAATCTCTGGATTACCTCAATCTCAGTGGATGCACAAGGCTGCGGAATTTTCCTGATATTTCAACCAACATCTCCACACTCTATCTAAATAATACAGGGATTGAAGAGGTTCCTTCCTGGATCGAGAATTTTTCTAAGCTTAGGTTTCTGCATATGAGGAAATGCTTCAAGCTAAAATGTGTATCCCTTAACATTTGTAAAATCAAACAGCTTGAGAAGGCTGACTTTACAGTCTCAAGGATACATTCTAATAAAGCTAGCTGGTGTGACAGTCCAAGTGCAGTGGTAATGGAAACAGACAACGTTCACGTTCACCGTACATTACCATCTCCCAAGGAAGACTCCTCATCAATATATGTGCCAAAAATCTACCTAAAATTCGTCAACTGCTTTATACTGAGTCAAGAAGCTCTCCTTCAAGAACTCTCGGTTTTAAAGGGACTGATATTTCCAGGTGAAGAAGTGCCTTCATATTTCACTCACCGATCTATTGGATGCTCTCTGACCATCCCTCTACTCAACAACTCTCTCTCGATACCATTCTTCAGGTTTAGAGCTTGCGCCATGGTTGAACTTGATCCTAGGTTGTATCCACTTTCTCCCCACATTGTTATCCAGATATGTTGCCGGTTCAGAGACAGATTCGGTAACAGCTTTCAGTCCTTTGGCCAGCCACATAGGTTCACGCCATATCATCAGAAGGGTAGTCATCTATTTATATTTGACTGCCGTCTCCTTCTAAACAGAGATAATGCTACTCCAGACGAACTTAATTACAATCAAGTTTGCATTCAGTTCCGCATCATTGAGGACCGCTCTATTTTTATACTCAAAGGATGTGGTATACGAATCTTTGCGGATCATTGCCCATCTCCGGATAACCAACCTGGTAAGCCACATATATCTAGAATATTTTAGCATCTATATATCGAGATTTATGTATCTCATAATTAATTTTTCAGGATCAACCTAATATTTATTCATATAATATAGATCACTTGAATGCTCTGCAGATAATGTGAGCTCCACGTTAGGTGTAGCTAGATGGGCTCTGCCACATCCTACCAAACGGAACGTCTTTAAGGATTTAACGTTAGCTCTCAATGGCGCAAAGCAGCAGTTTTTAAAACGCCGTGCACGTGGAGAATGAAGGAAAGGCACATGAAAAATAAAAGGCAATACTAGTTTGGTGCTGAGAATGGATTTTCCAGTGGGGGCTTAATTCCGATATTGTATGAATAGTGTTTCGGACAAATAAAAGTTTTGTAATATCAGGGTCAGGAGTCCGTTTGTTTTCACTATATATGTCCCTCCTTATGTATTGTAACTTTGCTGATTCGAACCAGACTTCTTTGTTGTTCATGGATCAAGAATTTTCTAAATTGTGTTTGCAATTGAATCTGGTCCGGGGCATAGGCAAAGGAACCGGCTTCTTAGGGCATTCTGATTTTATAAAATAATTTTAGTTGTATGTAGGATACTATAAAAATTTATATGAAGAATATGGGCATAAATTTGTATTTGAGCATAGGGCATTACAAGTATTTTATAAAAGTTAGATCGGCCCTTCCTGTGGGTTCAATTCCATACAAAAAGAGCAAATCAGTTTGTATGTATGACACAATGTTTATAGAGAAAGAAATAAGTCAGTTACGGAATGGTACCCTTTAGTGTTTCGACATACGCTTTTTGCCAATCGCGCCAGCTCAGCTGCAAAACATTTTTCTAATTTGATTTTAAATTTATTGAGAAACTCCGCAGATTAAACTTGAAGAATGCTAAAAATTGGAGAAAAGGTTCCATGGATGCAAAATTTATTTTAGAGCTATTTTGATTTTTTTTTTTGTCGACAGCAAACACAAATTCAACTAAGACTCTGCAAACCACACCGGTAACTCGACATCCATATGAACGACAAACGACGATTGTACCTAGCATTCCGTGCAAAACTGTATGTCTTTGTATTATGCGTCCGGGGTATATGAATGAGCTATGAGTGATTAAAACTTTCCTTCAATATCTCTGCCTCGCACTCTGTGCAAGACTGTCCGTCCTTGTATTAAACGTCCGGGGTATATGAATGAGCTCTGAGTGATTGAAACTATCCTTCATTATCTTGATGTCTTCCAAATAACTTACAAATGCCGGCCATTCTTCTGGTTCCGAAACCATCTTCACCAGTTGAGAGCAATCCGTTGCAAACGTAACCTGATACTGCCTTAAGTTCTTCATGCATTCCATTGCCCAGATAAGGGCTTCGACTTCCGAGTGAAGTGGTGTTAAACTTGCCCTTGTGTTTCTTGCTCCCATTAGTCCTGCAAAACCTTCAAGAGTACTATACCATCCTTGTCCGGAAATAATATCATTCTCCTTCCATGACCCATTCATGAAACACCATCTCCCTGGTATATTAGGTAAGACTTGTAACTCCACCTCCTCTTGGAATATACCGACAGAATTCCGAGGAAATATCAATCCGTCGGAATAT
>NC_027756.1:19490975-19491433 GCF_000695525.1 Brassica oleracea var. oleracea
CCTCTTCCTCTTCATTCACTCCATATCTTCATCCTCCCTCTTACTCTCTTTACACACGAATTTGATTCATAAAAAACATGTCTTCTTCAAATTATTTTCGTTCTTGGATCGATCGACCTCATTTGGATCCGAACACGAGATTGCTTACGGAAGAATACCAACGAGGTATAACCGAATTCATGGGGTTAGTTCACCGACAACTGGAAGCAAAAACAGGTATGTTAAGATGTCCTTGCTCTAATTGTAAAAATAGAAAGGTTATTAAAGAGTGGGATGTTTGGACTCATCTATATTTGAGTGGGTTTACACGAAGTTACAAAATTTGTTATCATCATGGGGAAACTGATTATGAACATGGTAGTACTAGCGAACTTCAGCCAGCGGTTTGATTAGAAGAACCAATTAGGATGAATGTAGATTATGGTGTAGGTACTGAGTAGATGGTAAATGATCATTTT
>NC_027756.1:19494211-19494307 GCF_000695525.1 Brassica oleracea var. oleracea
CTGCTGGTGTGTCGATGATGATGCGAATCCTTTCTTCTTCAGTGTCGCAGGTCTGGCGCAGAGAAATGCAGGCGGTGGTAGAAATATGAGAGCACC
>NC_027756.1:19494407-19494647 GCF_000695525.1 Brassica oleracea var. oleracea
TCGGAATATACCGAGGGACTCATTCCTCGGAATATTCCGAGGGACTCCCTCGGAATATTCCGAGGGACTCGTTCCTCGGAATTTTCTGAGGGCTCAGTTCCTCGGAAATTCCCGATGACAATTCCGAGGAACATTTCGTCGGAACTTCCGAGGATTGGACCAACGGAAAGTCCATCGAAATATCCCGAGGTAGTTCTCCCTCGGTATATTTCGAGGAGCTTTCCGACGAACAGGTGGTCC
>NC_027756.1:19494753-19553807 GCF_000695525.1 Brassica oleracea var. oleracea
TCGGTATGTCGTCGGAATAACGTTATTCCGACGACATACCGATGATTTTTTCCCTCAGTATGTCGCTGTTTTCTTGTAGTGCATCCTTGTCCGGAAAAAATATCATTTTCCTTCCATGACCCATCCGTGAAACACCATCTCCCTGGTATATTAGGTAAGACTTGTAACTCCACCTCCCTAGTTTGTATTACCCTCTCAGTTATCGATGCTTGGGCTTCTCTCCAAATCAACGATTCAGTTTCTGCCAATTTTAAAGAATCTCTTGGATCAATATCTATGCTAAAAACCTTGTTATTCGTGGCCTTCCAAATATCTATATTATGTTCTCACAAAACCGAGAAGCAGGATTTATAGCCTCCGATTTTAATCATTATTTAACATGTCTCAAATGATCTTACACACGTTCTTTTGCGTATTGTTATTACTTCTCATACACGTTTCTTACTCTTTTTCTTTTTCTTTCTAAAAAGTCTATGAAATGGATCGCGAATGTTATAGCTGTATCCATACTGAATTGAATAATGAATATTTATGAACATGTATGATACAATAAAGTCTAAACACTATATAAAACAAAACAAAAATTACGAAAGAAACAAAGTGAACCAAAGAATCTTTTTTTTTTTGGTAAAAGTGAACCAAAGAATCTTTTATAAGTTTCCAAAGGTTTTCAAATTATTTAGTTGTGCCCTGTGAATGAAGCAAAACATAGATTCTTTGTAAGAAAAGCAGCAACCCAGCTTTACAACCTGCAAGAACAAGTATTTAATTCCTTAACGAATCCCGAAAACCCAAACAGCCTTAAACAAGAAAAGCACCATCTAATCAAAACCTATATATAAATCTAAGCTCTTAATTCATTCCACAATTAAGATCTTAACTTCAAATATCTTCCTCGAAAAAAAATTTACATAGTTCTGGATTTGTCTTGTCTACGGCGACACGAAGAAAATGGCGGAACAACGAATGCAACCAGTGGCTTCTTTGCTTCTACTCCTGAATTTCTGCATGTACGCCATTGTTCTCGGAATTGGAGCATGGTCCATGAACAAAGCTATCAGCCATGGCTTCCATATTGGTATATAATATTTTTCTTGTAATAGAAAATACTGTTTCAAAACAAACAAAAATACTGTTTAAAAGATATATATACTTTTGATGATTAAGCAATAATTCTATTTAAAAATAAAATTTACGATTTTTTTTTGTCAGTAGTTGTACACCACAACAAAACTGAACAAAAAATAAAAACTTGAAATGTAACAATTTGGTAGTTAATCCAAGCTTGGTTCTGTGTTCCTGACGAACTGTGTGAATAATATTTATGTACTTCATCGATTTAGACTTTTAGTGTCTAGCTTTAAATATCAATAGTATGAATCCCTACCTCAAGTAAAGCAAGTTTCTAAATTTGCATGATAAATGAATATGTAATTTTTTTTTTCTGAAAAGATGAATATGTAATCTTTCTTAAGTATAAATCTAAACCAATCTTTTGAAAAATATTTGATGATGGTTTGAACTAAGCATCTCAAGTTTCTTTTTCCAAAAATTTAAGGTGCGGATTACAGCCTTCCCGCTCATTTCTCGCCAATATATTTTCCGATGGGTAATGCGGCCACCGGATTCTTTGTGATGTTTTCCTTAATTGCCGGAGTTGCTGGAGCTGCCTCTGTTATCACCGGTGTCAGTCATATCCAGTCATCCACTACAGCGAGTCTTCCGGCAGCTGTCTCTGCTGCCAGCATTGCTTGGTCCCTCACAGTTTTAGCCATGGGGTAAGACATAAATCAAAAAAACACTTTTGACATAACATTCACTCATTTTATTTCCTACAATTATGTACCTTTTAACACGCCAACGATAAAAAGCCAATCATAGTTTATTAATTTTTCTGTTTTTGAATGTTCTTGTGCAGATTTGGCTGCAAGGAAATTGAACTTGGAATGAGAAATGCCCGACTGGTAAGCAAATTGTCGTTGCTATAATAATCTGTATAAATATATATATATACATTTGTTATTTAAATATTTTTGACACAAAGTTTAGTTATCTAATTAAATATATTTTATCAGAAGAGTAGTTTCTTAGATAGGATAACAAAAAAAATTATTTAAATATACTTAAGTAATTAAGTTTGTGACCAAAAAATACTTCAACTAACTAAAGAGCCTTAATTTCGTTTGAATTTGTTTTTGGCAGAGGACAATGGAGGCATTTCTAATAATTCTTTCGGCAACGCAACTTATATATATTATTGCTATATATTTAACTCGAAAATAAATCCAGAGAAAAACTGATTTATTTTCTTCTTATTTATTTGTATTGTAATTTATATTTTCTTATCTAACTTGCTTATTTGAAGATGTGTATTTGTGTGGTTTGTATTATTTATTGAATTTACACTAAAATATATACTATAATTTTCAACATTAATAAAAAAAAAAGAATTAGAATTCCAGGCATGGGATGATTACAAAAATAATGTGTGCTAGAAAATTACAAAAGTAGGTAAAAACAAAAGCTTTTAAGATCATTACAAAACAAAAACGTTTTTTTTTCAATTCGCACTCATGTGAAAAGCTACAAGCGAAGCATAAGCACCACCTGATATCTCCATTAACGTTTCATGTCTCCCTCTCTCGGCGATCACACCGTCGTTCACAACCGCAATAACATCCGCGTTCTTAATCGTAGTGAGCGGGTGAGCCACCACAACCGTGGTCCGGTTCACCATCACGCGGTCAAGCGCATCCTGCACCACCCGCTCAGACTCCGCGTCTAACGCGCTTGTTGCTTCGTCAAGCAACAAAACCTTAGGATCCTTGAGAATAGTCCTAGCTATGGCGATCCTCTGTTTCTGACCACCGGATAACTGTACACCGCGTTCACCTACCGAAGTTTCGTAGCCTTGCGGTAACGTGCTTATGAAGTTATGCGCATTAGCTGCTTTGGCCGCGGTTATGATCTCTTCCTCCCTGGCTTCACCGGTTTTGCCATAAGCTATGTTTGATCTGATTGTCTCGTTGAATTAAACCGGTTCTTGACTAACCAAACCCATCTGTTGCCTCAACCAACTCAGTTTCAATATTCGAACATCAACTTGATCCAAGAGAACTTTGCCTGAATCTGGATCGTAGAATCTCTCGATTAAGCTTATCACCGTAGATTTCCCACTCCCGCTCTCTCCAACCAATGCCACGGTCTGAAAACCAAATCGTTAACCGGTTATATCAATTTGGTACAGTTAAACCGGAAATATCCTATTAACATGTTTGTTACCTGTCCAGAGGAGATAGTTAAGCATAAGTCACTAAAAATCTGAATATCTGGTCGTGTCGGATACCGGAAACTGACGTGTTGAAACTCGACATGACCGTGCACAATTGGTAACACTGTCCCCTCGTTGGAACTCGAATCGATTTTCGGTTTACTATCAAGTATCTCGAAAATAGAAGCAGCAGAGTCTTTGGCTTTGTTTCTATCAGGTGCCATAGCACTCGTTTGAGACACTGCTAATGCGGTCATAGTTAACGCAAAGAAAACCTGAAACGTTATAACCACTTAAATATTACAAACAAATCATACGTAAACCGAACCGGATAATGTCTCACTCTTTTATACCTGAAAGAATTCTCCAAACGTGGCAATCCTCTTCTGGATTAACCAGAAACCTACGTAAAAACATAAGGAATTGATGCAGTAGAGAGGCAAGAATGAGATACCGTAGCCCGAACCGCTCACTAGTCCTAACCGGACACCTTGTTTCTTTGGTGCCTCGCATTTCTGTTGGTATAGATCCATCACTTTATCCTCTGCACAGAATGATGCAACTGTTCTTATGCTGCTCACCGCATCACTGGCAACCTGACTCGCTTCTTGGTATTTTTCCTGAACCGAAGTAAACCGGATTAGACTAGGTTGACCTAGAAATTAAACAAAAACATTGTTGAATACTACTTTTTTTTTTGATCAACCATTGTTGAATACTACTAACTTTGGCGTTTGCGCTAAAACCGGCTATACACTTGGTCTGAAAGTAACCCTGAAGGACTATAATTGGTGTCATAAGAAGGATTATTATAGCTAATATCCAATTAGCCGTAAACGCTATAACCAATGCAGCGATTACAGTCGCTATATTTTGCATGATCAACGCCAAAGCGTCACCCACTATACTCTTCACTGCTGAAGCATCGGTAGACAACCTTGCTCCAATCACGCCACTGGAAAATAAAAAAAACGCAATATTAAAAAGAATTAATTTAAGATTTCTTTTCCAAAGAATTAACATAAGTAAATGATTTATTGACGACAATGACATGACTAATGTAATAATGGTTGTAATAGGTGATTTGTCCGCACTTGCGGGCTTAATAATCTTACAAATATTTGTAAATAGATATATTATAAAGTTTTTATATAAGATAAAGTTTTTTTATTTTAATAAAATATATTTTATTACGTAAAATAAATTTGAAAACATTCATATATATATATAAATATATACATGGATTTATATTTATTTTTAAAATATTACGATGTAAAGTATTTTTGGATAACATAATATATAAATTTTTTTAATTTATGGTAATTATATATTAATAAATTAATCTAATATTATTATTTATTAAGGATAATGATGATTTTAAACGCTTTAACTTTCAACGTGAGAGCAAAAAATCACTTCGTAAAAAATATATATTTTTTCGTATCTTAGCCAACTTTTGTAAAAAAATATATCAAAATGAGTGATTTTGATTGTCCTAATAAATTTATCTTAAAAGATAAATGATTTATTATATCTTATATGTTATATATACTAAAATTATAACTGATTTAATATTACTAAAACCAAATATAATGTAAACATATATATATATATATAATATTTTAATGTTATTAAATTAAATATAATATAAATTTAAGTATGATAGTATTGTTACAATTTTTTAATTATTTTGAAGATAATGATAAATTATCAGCTAAATTACTAAAAAAAATTATTAAAATTAATAATTAGCATAAAATATTACTAAATCTAATCCAATGTGTATATCCTCATATCCAACGAATGAGAAATATGTTTTCAAGAAACTTAAGTAGAATCATGATTCACTAAATAGGTTTCAAAGAAGTATTGGATTTAAGTTACAAAAAAGATGTATTGGATTTCCAAATTATTTTAAAATCATGAAGCGTTAACCTATAACTTTCTCCTACATGTGAATATGAAATTTTTTTGATGGTCATCCAATCACTTTCATTCAATTCACTGGATATATTAAAACATCAGCAAATTCCTTTTTAATGCCATCAGCAATATTCCTTTTTAATGTCTGATCTATCTTCTCGCCGGATACTATTAGAAACCAATCAATATTTCAAACATTTATAATATAATAATATAACTAACTATTAAACCTCAAGAGTTAATGAACATGTCAATTCGTATTGCAAAATCAAGGGTTTCAAAATAATCAATGAAGATCAATACATATTGCAAAATCAAAGGTTTCATTATGTCCATCAATAAGAAGAAATATGTATATATATGTATCTACTGATGCTAACATTCACCAAAACAAAAAAAAATCAAGGGTTTCATTATGTCCTTTAGCATAGTTAAACTTTTGTGATAGTTTAAAGCAAATTTCCCGTATAAACTTAACGTCAAATATTATATAATCGGCAAAGTCAAACATTATGCATTTAGTTTACAATAAATAAAATAATATCAAATATTTATATAGATGATGATTTTTAAGTTTTAAATAGTAATATAGATCGATTATTTAAACTCATGATTCAATTAAACTAATTAAAATATAACAAATAAGAAAATTATTAACTAAAATTGTTGAAAAGACAAATAAGCAAAATATCCTAAAATCATGGAAAACAAGATAAGTAAGCTAAATCACTTCTTTAAGTAATAGTATAGATTACCTAGAACTTTCTGTATTATCGAACCAACTTATCTCCTGGTGAATAACTTTATCAAAAGATAATGATCTAATGCGTTTGATAAGTCTTCCTCCAGCTATAGCGAACAGATAGTTTTGAAACGGAACCACGATCAGATCCGTTAAACCGAGCAAGACGAAGATGATAGCCCAGAAATGTGAATCTTTACGTAGTTGATCTGAAGGCTCGAAGAATATCTTGATGGTGCTAGACATAAGCAGCCCTTGGACCGGGTACACAATACCGTGAACCGCTGCAGCCAATGAACCGGCCAACAAAACTGGAATCTCTGGTTTGTTGAGGTGAGCAAGCCGTCGCAACGATACTTTCTCGCGTTTCTTGGACGCTTTGTTCTCCGTGGAAGACTTATTCTCGTGGGTTTCTTTGGTTTGGTTCAAATTAATCGGTCTCGGTAAACCAAAATCGGTTTGGTTGTGGCTAACGGATATATTCTCACGCAGCTCCAGTTCCTCCACTCCTCCTTTCTTTGATACTTCTTGTAGACTAACAAGCTGTGAATACGCTCCCTCGGGATCTGGAATCATCTCCTCGTGAGTTCCTGATTACAACTTCTGTTAATATACACTTATAAACCGATTACGTGCGTCGCACGGTACTAAATAAATCCCAAACCTTTCTCAATGATTTTGCCCTGCTGCACAACGGCGATCATGCTGGCGGTTTTAATAGTGGTAAGTCGATGAGCCACCGCGATGGTTGTCCGGGTTGACATTAGCTTAACAAGAGCGTCCTGAACTGTTCGTTCTGATTCCGCATCTAAAGCACTTGTTGCTTCATCAAGAAGCAAGATTTTAGGGTTTTTCAATATGGCCCTAGCAATCGCGAGCCTCTGCTTCTGTCCACCAGATAATTGTGTCCCGTGATCTCCTACCATTGTGTCCAAACCCTGAAAAATATAGAGAATTAAGAAATGTAAACTCGATTTATTGGTCAAAATCGTTACACCTAAAGTTGAAGTACCTGCGGCAGTTTGTCGACAAACCTAGTAGCATTAGCCAGCTTAACCGCGGTTCTAATTTCTTCATCTTCTTTCCCATAAACAATGTTCTCCCTGATTGTGGTTGCGAAAAGTATAGGCTCTTGGCTTACTAAACCAATCTTGCTTCTGATCCATCTTAACTGAAGCTTCTTTAAAGCAATTCCATCAATTAAAACTTCTCCTGATTCCGGATCATAGAACCTCTCAATCAGACTGATCACTGTTGATTTTCCGCTTCCACTCTGCCCCACCAAAGCCACGGTGGTGCCATTTGGTACAACCAACGAAAATCCAGCAAAGATCTGCACGTCAGGTCTTGCTGGATATCGAAAATACACGTCTTTTAGCTTAATGTCTCCTTTAATCTCGTCCAAAACCTTACCAGTCATGCTATAAGCATATCTATCTTTGGTTTTGTTTTATAGTCTCAAACATTTTGTAGGCTGCGGCTTGTCCAGCCGCGAAAGCGTTAAGAGAAGGTAATGTCTGCCCCAACGACCTGAGAATGTGTAAGAAAATTAAGATTTTCAGTATCACAAAAAAAAATTATGAGAACATGTAATCGTTATACTCACATTCCTCCACCCAAACTTGCGAAAATCACGTTCATGACTTGACCTCCAGTATATCCTTTCTCCATTATCAGCCAAGCACCGTACCAAATGGCAATACCATATGTACAATAACTTACAACCATCATTATTCCAAGGCCTAGACCCGAGAAGAGCCCTTGTTGAACCATAGATTTATAGGCAATCTCGAGCTTCTTCTCATATTTTTGGGTTGCTTGTTTCTCTCTGGTGAATGCCACGACCTGACAAAACATCAAAAATTTGTGATATGAATCTATGTGATTATCTAGAAAAAAAAAGAATTTCGGACTGCGCGAGAACTTACTGTTCTAATCGACCCAACAGCTTGTTCTATTACATTTCCAGCTTCCGCATAAGCGTGTAGGCCACGACCAGCCATTTTGGACATGATCAAGGCCATTGCACCACCAGTGGCCACGATCAATGGAATGCATGGAATAGGAGCTACTGTGAGGCGTCTGCCAATTATACAAGCGACTGTGAATCCACCAAGAATGTTGATATTAACTGTACAAATTTCCCAACCTGAAAATTTTGAAATCATAGCAAAAAAAAAAAGAATATTCACTAACTTGTATCGCAAGAAACAGCCGATATATAAAAAAATTATCGAAACCTTTTCTCCCATGGAGTCTTGAATAAGAATGGTGTCCCCGGACATTCTGCCGATGACTTCACCGGTGCTTGTCTCGGTGTCAAAAAAGCCAATATCTTGTCTTAATATTGTTTTGAGGTATAGCACTCGAATTCTGGCGGACTGACGCTCCCCAGTTACCATCCAACATGAGACCTCTGCGAAAGAACGAAAAGCCTTTGTGAACAAGTTAGGTCGAGCTAAATGTGAAGAAGGAAAACAGAGTTTCGGCTTATGCAGGAAAGACACAACGCACGCGTAGACTGCAAGGTAAAGAAACTTCAAAGCAACCTGAGATTAATTAATTGAGATCATTCTATATTAACAGCAAGCAATTGAGATTTAAATTTACAATTCGTGCATATGAGAAAAATCAAATTTTAGTTTTCCATTTTGTACTCAAGACGCAAATGAGGAAGTAAATTTTCATTTCAATTCAAGAAAGTAGAAAAGAGGAACAAAGTAAAACGAAACTATGAATTGTTTCCAGTTGTCGCACAAAAAAAAAATTGTTTCCAGTTAATAATAATCACATTAAAGAACTATTGAACCATTTCATGCATATGCACCAAATTTTATAAGGTATATGCACCAAATTTTATATTTCTGTGAAGAAAATTTAAAATAGTGTAAAATTGAGAAAAAAAGAAAAGAATCTTATATATTAAAATAGAAGTCACAACCTTGATTCATGTGTGATTTTTTAAAAATTGGACCTAATGGACCTATTCCTAGAAAATCATGTTACATTTAATATGTAATCTTATCATTTTAATTTTGGGACTACAAGAAATGTTTATTGGGCTATTAATAATTGGATTTAAACAATAGATGATCCATTGGACTTATAGATAATATAAATTAAATAGATATAATTTAATGTTGCAATACTATACCTCTATATGCTAAATATTTAAATATTTGTAGATGTTAACTTTTAAAATTATATAAAAAAAAAATTAAATAACAAAAATCATATTATCTAACAATGATTAATCTTTACTACCTTAAACCAATGAAACAAATTTTAAACTATATAGTTTATTTTAAAAATTAAACAAAAACTAAATATTTAATTATTTACTCGATAATATAAATCTATGAAGCGAAAAGTTTAATTTTTTTAAAACTTTCTAAATTTATGAAATGTTACAATATCTTTGAATATGACAATAAAACAATATTTTATTAATCTTTATATATATAGTTATGATTGTAATAATGAAATAATAACCGAAAATATATATATAGAAGAAGATACAAATACATGTGAAAGTTTGAAATAATCTATTCAATGAAAAAAATATACAGTAAACTTATTATGTTTTAAAAATTTATAGACACATATATTATAATAAATTCCAATTTAGAATTGAAAACAAAATATTTATATAAAAATAAATGAAAACAAAAACCTGCGCGGTTACGCAGGTCGAAATCTAGTATCTCTTTACAATTTAAGAATTAAAGATCAAAGTAGAAGAAAAACATTTGGTCAATAAACCTTGGTCAATCTGACGATTTATGTAATAAACGTAACATATAAAGTCTTTTGGATTTTTCCCCTTTAAGATTATAAAACCAAAAAATACATCTAAATATTATAACAATAATAATAATCTTAACCAGACATCAATTTTTTTTACAAAAATAAAAAAATCAGTTTTGTTGTGAAGGACAACTCCTTTCATTTTAAATTTATGTTATGCTGTTTCCTCTTTTCTGTGTAAAAGGACCAGCTAAAACTACAATTAGGAAAAATCAAAATCCATACAGTGAAATCCTCAAAAACCCTTGAACTGATATCAGTAATAACAACTACAAAATGTCATAAATCATTTGAGATCCTAACCTTGGAGACTTCTTTAACCATGTGATCATGATCAGAGAAGCCAAAGACGTTAATGATTTTGCCTATGAGTACTGACGTTATCGGCTGAGCTAGGCCGTTGGCCATGGCGGAGATAGTCCCAACCGCCATTAAAATGATGTCGTATCGATCTGCAAACCTGAAAAGCTTGTAAAACGCTACTTTCTGATTGCCTCCGTCTCCATTCGTGATCCTCTTCGCTTTCTCCTCCATTGGTTTCTTGCGGGGGGTAAAAAAAAGAGAATTTAACCCAAAAGAAAAACTATTGGAATTATACGAGTCAGATGTCACTCTTTGGACTTTATAAACTCGGTTCATCTGGCCGGTTACAATGAGTGAGAGCAAAAGGAACAAAATTCAACATTGCCTTCTCAAGGTACTTTGTCCATTTAAGTTGTATTTATTCAAATGCTTTTGAATCCTTTGGACTTTGGTAGTCCTTATAATTTATTCTATCCTTTTTTGCATGATCTACTTTTTCGTTTTATTTTACAAGGCATGATCTAACTCCTTATAATGAATTGTCTCATATGTACATTACGACTGCCATTTTTTTTTTTTGAACTTTAACTACGACTGCCATTATTACATGGTAAATCTACCTTCCTTTGAAAATCATGCATTAGACCTTGGGCTAAATCTCATCAAAAACGGGTTATAGACTTATAGTTTCTTTTGCTTTAGGCAGCCCAATACATATGATCTAGTAAATGATGACCGCTAATCCCAACTGAAAGAAAAAGCTAAAAGGTATAGTTACGCCAGCTTTAAACAAAGAAATGAAGGCCTGAGGAGACCGATGGATTGGAGAACATATACCCAGCTAACAGAGTTAGAATAATTTGCACGATCTTTTTTTTGTCAACAATAATTTGCACTATCTATTGTGGGCATTATTGGTTTTGGTACTGATGCTTTGTATGAAATGAGTTACATGTACCCAGTCAACTGTTATATGTATCGTTCATATGTTGCTTTATAAAACAATCGTTAACATGCTAGATTAGTTTAAAAAAATCCATACATACATCTAACAAATGCGTTATATACTTATACCATACTGGCAATATTGTTATACAACATAGTCATCGCTAAAATATTTTCATTCTTTGAAAAAAAAATTTGGGAATATCCCAAACCTATAAAAAGACCTAAACTAATTTTCAGAGGAACGTTGCGGTCCACGAACGGTTTCACACTCCAAATTTTCAAATGAAACCTAAAACATGGTTTCATGTCCATGTGGTTAATTACAAATTTAAGCGTAGTGGGATGCTTTCAAACAGCCTCCAGACTTGCAGCCCATCATATGATCCAACAAGAAGTCTTAATGAGCATGTAACTAGGGTTTCTTAACTATGTATATGTCCTTAGATGTGTTGATGAATGTAACCTTGGCTGCCATAATTGAAGCCTCTTTCAATCTCATTTATAAATCAAATACAATTTTGTTTATCTTGGTGACAAACTTAAAGCTCTTTCCTTTAGTTTCTTTGTTTATGAATAAAGCTTTACAAGCTATTTCTATCTTTCAGTAAAGCTCTTATGAGCTCAATCTTTCTAGTTACATAAATGTTATCATGGTATTAGAGCTTCAGTCGGTTCATGGGTATTATTCCTCTTTCAGAACTTCTGCTAAACTTATCAAGTCAGCTTCGTTGCCACTTTCAATGGAGTTTGGTTCCTGAACTCGAAATCCAAAGAAAGGAGGAGATTTTTTTTCCGTTTTTCAAGCTCTCCTTCCTCACATACGGTTCATGGGATTGTTCTGTTCATCTTCAAGCCTTAGTTTACTCTGTCTGAGCAACTCCAGTCCTGTTTTTGAAGTCTTTTTGGCAGTGACGAAGTCAGAGAAGAGACACGCTTTGGTAAAGAAAAGTTGGTGTATTGGTGAGGCTGGCCAAGCTGTTTGAAGAGGATAATGACTTTTCAAACAGAACTAGTGGTTTCTCCAAGTTACATGTCATGTTTCTTCTCATGATGGATAGGAAATAGAGAGTTCAGGTTTAGGCTGTTGTAGGATGGATTTCTCTTTGGTTGTGAAATAGCTTAGTCCAATTAGGAGGATAACAAAAAAATCCCCAATTTGTTGTGAGACAAATAGGTCAAAAGAACCTGAAGATGTTCTCATACTTATGTCGACTCTCCAAGCTGAATAGTCATCTACCTACTTTCTATAGACCTTCAACTACTTATGCTCCTTTCAAAGCCAGCTCTATCTGCATCTTCAAAGTTAGATCATCTGCTTGATTCACCACCAGATGCCAAGTTTACGGGAGGAAATTGAAGCCCACACTG
Source organism: Brassica oleracea var. oleracea (assembly GCF_000695525.1). Taxonomy (NCBI): domain Eukaryota; kingdom Viridiplantae; phylum Streptophyta; class Magnoliopsida; order Brassicales; family Brassicaceae; genus Brassica; species Brassica oleracea. Next base: position 19,507,116 of record NC_027756.1, read on the forward strand.
AAGCCCATCTTATGATACAACAAAAAGTCTTAATGAGCATGTAACTAGGGTTTCTTAGCTATATATATGTCGTTAGATGTGTTGATGAATGTAACTTTGGCTGCCATATTTGCAGCCTCTTTCAATCTCATTTTATGAATCAATTACAATCTTGTTTATCTTGGTGACAAATTTAAAGTTCTTTCCTTTAATTTCTTTGTTTAAGAATAAAGCTTTATAAGCTATTTCTATCTTTCAATAAAGCTCTTATGAACTCATTTTTTCTAGTTTCATAAATGTAATCATAGACTACCACCTCGTGATTTTTAAAGTCATTTTTTATACATCAATATTTAAGCCTCGCAAAATAAAATGTGTGAATAAGAATGATCATGCAGCTCTACGGTAAACAAAATGCTATGAATTGTAGGGAAAATATGTTTACACCTTTATGGGCATACTTAGCATCGCCAAAAGACATTTTATAACTTTAATTTTTTTTGCATTTTAGTCATTACAATTATATATCACATTTATGATTCTTAAATATTTTGTCGTTTTAATCCTTATAAAATCCACACTCACAAATGTTTCAAATTTGTTTTTATAAATTTAACTTCTACACATAAAATTAAATAAAACTTTAAAAGATTTAAAATATTTTAAAACTGGATTTACACAACAACAATATTACAAAAAAAACTTATCAAATTCACTAATTGATCATATATGAGAGTATTATGAAAATAGTTTTATGGAATAGTGTGATATTTTATTTGTAATTTAGTATTAGTTATGTAGTACTCGCAAACTTGAAAATGAAATATCTTTTTGAGATGTTCTTACAATATCAAAGTAGCACAAATGAGAGAGAAGAGAGATATTGCAAAGTTAAATTTATGTTCTAGATTTCTTAAATAAGATATGATACAACAAAATAGTGTCTCATTTGTAAGATAAACTTGAATTATATTATATGGTTGTATAATATAATATAAATTTAAAACTTAGTTTATGCAATATATTATAAAATTTATAAAAATATATATCTGTTTTATTTTATTTTTAAATGCTTTATGTAAGAAATATATATATTTATATATAAAATATAAAACTGGATAATTTTTTTGATTATAATTAACGAAAAATATATTTTTATGATAAACAAAAATACTACTACACATATGTAGATACAGAGATGTAGTGACCATTAATATATACTAGATCCGTTCCACTAATATAGATATTTTAGAAAAATAATTTGGTTCATATAAAACATGTTTACGTTTTGTAGAGGAAAATTTTAAAATTCAAAAAGAAATTGAATTTATTGAATTACTATTGATTAAAAGTTATTAAAAATTGTATTATAAAAATAACATTTATAATAATGATCTAATGTGTTCTATTAATATCTGTTAAAACACTAAAAATATATATGTTTAAAGAATGAAATATCTTACACGATATATTTTACCCACTTAGTATATTTTTAAATAATATAATTACAAAAGATACATTTATAATAGTGTTATAAGATAAACATTGAAAAGTCAATGATTATCCACTTCACCGACTTCATTAGACCGACTTTTTATATTTTATATTTTCCCAAGTGCTATAAATAGTAGTGAAAGTTCAAAAAAGAAGTATGAATAGTAACATTTCACTTTATACTACTGTCTCTCCCTCACATTTTATTACAAGAAACAAATAGAAAATATATTAGTCTCTTTCAAATAAAATAATAAATACACAACTTCCTCTCTGCTCTTACGTTTCCAAACAACGAGAAAATATAAAGTGGTCTCATTCACCATCTCTCTATTTTGTCAATATCATCCTTAAGCAAATATAATAAATAGAAAATATCAGTTCAGACTCACCTAGTTATTCACAACACGTTATCAGAACAAGCTCTATATACTAGTGAGATTTATCAATCGGAAAATTCTTATACCAATCGAGGTAATGTTTAAATTTATGTCTTTAATTTAATTTATTCAAATTTTATTATTATTCCGGAGTAAGAGGCTAGACCTTCTCCGTTTATTTTTTGGGATGATAGGCGCTGCATTTCCCGACTGATCGTTATGGTAGACTATGCCTTTACGATCAGAGAAGCACGTGGTAGACTTTGCCTCCGTGAAAAAAAAAGAAAAGCTCAAAAATTGCAGACTAAGTCTCTTCGGACCTTGAATAAAAAGAAAACGTTAATATGGTAGACTATGTCTCCTCAAACCTTGATAAAATGATCAATATGGTAGTCTATGACTTTTCGGATCATGTAGTAGGCTAAACCTCCCGATTTAATTATGCTATTTAAATTTCTGAAATTTAATTTATGCATTTACTTTTTGCTTTTATTTTATGCCTTTAATTTCTGCATTTAAATTCTCATCTTTACTATATTTATATATTATTCTATGAATATAGTTATCATGTCTAATTTGACAAAGCTCGAAATAAATGCCCTGTATATTACCGAATGTTGCATCATCCAGTTATGATAATTGGAGAGGACGAGGTCGTGGACATGGTGGAAACCGTTATCATGGTCGTGGAAGAGGACGAGGAAGAAGATTATGTCCTTGTGATGAAAGAAATAATACAAACTTCCACGAAAATGAAAGGAATGAAAGGGGCCGGGATGATAAGAGGCAAATAGAAAAGGTTTGCTACAAATACGGCATGAAAGTTCATTGGGTATGTGGTTGTCGTAGCCAAAACAGTTAGCTGATCTGTATAGAGAATCCCAAAAGGAAAAAGAAAAAGGAAGAGGTAAAACAAACTTCATCTCTGGTGAATGTGGGAACCGAAATTCGCATCGTCGATTTCCGTTTAAATAAGGAAAGTAGGAGAACCCTAATTTCCCAGAGGTCTCGGATATCTGCTAATACTACACGACAAGCAATCAGAACACGAAATAAAGACGATAAAAGATAAGAAATCGAAAAGAGAGCAAAGTAGATCTTATTCCGAATTCGCGTTTGAGCGTTACAACAAGGTAAGAGTCTGGGCTACGAGAGCTGTCGGCGAGATTCCTAGTTCTAAACCCCTAAAGCTACTAAACCTAATTGAGTCGCAGCTCGATTAACAAAAGTGGAAAATTGCCTAAATTGCTCTAAGTGCTAAATTTGTTGTGTATCGCGAATCCCCTTTGCCTTTCACCTAGGACTCCTTATATACTTGCTCCTAGGTCGGTTTGTGCCTTTCCCTTTCTGCCCTTAAGCTGTCATAGCTCAAAAATGGAGATATTCCAATTTTCCCGATCTTCGTGATTATCTTTGGAAACTTGACATTTATTTTGCCTTACGAACCAAGCATAAACCATCATAAGGCTTATGGGTTTTCAGTTAAGAAATCGTAAGTGGGCTTCGAGTTGCGGTTTAGGTCTTTTTGGGCCGTCTTTGACGCGAAACGTTTATTACGGTTTCTTCGATAAAAACAAACTTCCCGCGGTTTTTATCATAAAGTTTGACTGATGACTTCGAGTGATGAGAAACAAAGAATGGTTTAGCCATGGCCTACGAGAGCTAGCATTAAATAGTAGACGAGAATGCATGGATTCGTGTCGTATCGACGTTTTGGGAAAATTTGGTCTCTACGTAGCGACCGAGCTTGGCTTGTGCGTGGTCCGATGGCCATACTTGAGCTTGTCTGTGGCCGATTTGGATATGTGTCTGTTGCCTTCGGACAATTGGTATTTAGTGGTTCGATTGAGATTAGAACGAGATTGTACCGCAAGGCTCTTTGTAAAGATTCTTCTTACGAAGAAAAACTTTCGTAAAAAAAAATGTTCACGCTGATTTTTACGGAGATTTGGACATTAACTTCGTTGTATCCGTTTTTGACCTCAACAATGAACCCGAGCCATCCTTTCATGGGTTAAATGATGATACTCATCTCGACGTATCAGACTTTCTGATTGAGCCAGAGAGTATCGATGAGTGATATAGATCGATGTGATGTAAGTTTACTGTATTATGCTATCTATATGTTTTGTTGTAAGATATATGATATGTTTCATGTTTAATAATATATATTTTATATTCAGAAAAATGCCAAACTTTGAGACTATGGATGGAGATATTTGTTTTGCAGATAGTGCAACAAATCACACGATAATTAAAGATAAGAAATATTTCTCCAATCTCAAAATGAAAGATTACACTGGAAGCATAAGTACAATATCTGGTAATGCAAAGATTATTATGAGCTCTGGAAGAGTGAAATTTTAATGCCAGATGGAACGATATTTGAAATAAGTGATGCAATGTATTCCTCGAGTCTCATAGAAACTTATTAAGTTTTAAGGATATCCGAAGAAATGGATATCATATTGAGACTATGAGTAAAGATGGCATTGAATTTCTTTGCATTAAGTCCGAGAGTAAACATATATTGGAAGAGTTAAGAATGTTATCCTCTGGACTATATTGTACGAAATAAACATGACTGAGTCCTATGTCGTGGTAAACATGAAGTTTACTGATACATTTAAAATCTGGCATGAAAGGCTAGGACATCCTGGTTCAATCATGATTAGAAAGATTGTGCAAAATTCGAATGGCGATCCGTTGAAAAACGGAAGAATTTTGCAAACGGGCGAGTTTACATGTAATGGATGTTCTCAAGGAAAACTTATAACTCAGCCATCACCAGCAAAAGTAGGCAATGAATCACCAATGTTTTTAGGAATAATACATGGTGATATGTGTGGGCGGAACTACCCACCGTGCGGGCCATTAAAGTATTTCATGGTATTGATTGACACATCTAGTAGATGGTCAAGTATGTGTCTTTTGACGACACGAAATACAGCTTTCACAAAGTTCATTGCCCATATAATAAAGCTGAGCAGAGTATGCCATTAAGAAAGTAAGGTTTGTTAATGCTGGTGAATTTATATCGCAAGCCTTTGATGATTATTGTATGTCAAATGGGGATTGATGTAGAGCATCCAGTTCCCCATGTGCATACACAAAATGGCATGGCCGAGTCATTGATAAAACGGTTGCAGTTGATTGCAAGACCGTTAGTTTTGAGAATAAAGCTCCCAATTTATGTATGGGGTCATGCTATATTGCATGCGGCTGCACTGATTCGGTTAAGACCGAGTGCATATCATAAGTACTCCCCATTACAATTGGCATCTGCGCAAGAGCAAGTTGTATCCCATCTTCGTGTCTTTGGGTGTGCGGTCTATGTTATGATAGCTCCGCCACAAAGAAAAAAAATGAGCCCACAAAGGAGATTGGGAATATATGTGGGTTATATGTCACCAAGTATAATAAGATATCTGAAACCGGTAACTCGTGATATGTTTACGGCACGGTTTTCCGATTGCCATTTTAATGAAGATGAATTTCTAGTGTTATGGGGAGGAATTAGAGAAATTCCTAAAGAGATTACATGGTGTACACCGTCGTTGTTACACCTTGGTCCCCTACGAATCAAAGAGAGCTGGAAGTTCAAAAAATTGTGTACTTGCATAATTTGGTAAACCAATTACCAGATGCGTTCACAGATACAAAAGGGGTGACGAAGTCATATATACCCGCTGAAAATGTTCCATCAAGAGTTGATGTTCCTAAAGAACAAAATGAATGAACCTAGGGTTCAGTTAAAGAGAGGGGGGCTAGCGGGTTCTAAAGATAAAAATTCCCGGAAGAGAAAAAAATGGATGAGCAAAAAAGTAAGGTTCCAGAAGAACCTGATATTAAAAGATGTCAGAAAGAAAACGTAAATGGAAAGGTTCCAGAAGAACCTGTTACTGAAAAATGTCTGAAAGAGGGCATAAATAAAGATGATGCAGATGACGAAAAGGGAACATAAGAGTATGAGATTTCCATCAACTACGCCCAAGATGAAACGTTATGGATCAGAAATAGGATAAAAGATGTTGATGGAATGTTCTCATTTTCTGTGTCCAAAGAGATCGATCATAAAAATGATGATCCCGATCCAAGATCCATTTTGGAATGTCATAAAAGACATGATTGGGAGGAGTGGAAGAAGACCATTCAAATTGAATTACTCTCCATGAATAAAAGAAATGTCTTTTGACCTATAGTCATAACACCTGAGAATGTAAATCTGGTTGGGTACAAGTGTGTATTCGTGAGAAAAGTAAATGAGAAAAATGAAGTAGCACGATATAAAGCCCGATTAGTTTCCCAAGGCTTTTCTCAGAGACCGGGAATTGATTTTGAGGAAACGTATTCCCCGGTAATGGATGCAATTACGTTTATATTTTTGATGAGCCTAATGGCATCTAAAAATCTTTAAATGCATCTCATGGACATTGTGACTGCATATTTGATATCGAAATATATACGAAACTCTCTAAGGGATTGAAAATGCCCGGAGCATTGAAAGAAAAATCTAGGGATATTTTTTTGGCCAAGTTACAGCGATCACTTTACAGATTAAAGCAATCCGGGCGCATGTCGCTTAAGTGAATATCTTTTGAGTAAAAGATATGTGAATAATGCGATATGTCCATGCATTTTTATTAAGAAATCGTCATCTGGCTTTGTGATCATTGTTGCATATGTAGATGACCTGAATATATTTGGGACTCAAAAAGAGGTTGACGATGCTCGAACTCATATGAAAGAGGAGTTCGAAATGAAAGATCTCGGCAAGACAAAGTTTTGTCTTGGGCTCCAGATAGAGAATCTCCGAGAAAGAATATTTGTGCATCAATCAAACTATACGAAAAGGTTATTGAAACGATTTTATATGGATAAAGCGACTCCTTTGAGTACTCCAATGGTAGTTAGATCTCTCGATGTTGAGAGAGATCCTTTAGGCCCTGTGAAGATAGCAAGAAGATATTAGGTCCTGAAGTACCTTATATGAGTGGTATCGGTGGGTTTTTATATCTTGCAAACTGTACCAGACTGATATTGCTTTGCTACGAACCTACTAGCAAGATATAGTTCTGCTCCTACTCGCGGGCATTGAGACGAAATAAAGCATGTATTATGTTACCTCCAAGGTACAGTTGATTTAAGGTTAATGTATTTTAGAAAACCCGAGTTTGGTATGGTTGGTTTTGCAGATGCATGATACTTATCAGATCCTCATAAAGCTCGATCGCAAACCGGCTATGTTTTTACGATTGGTAGAACCGCGATCTCTTGGCTTTCCTAAAAACAAACTCTGGTTGCGACTTCTTCAAATCATGCTGAAACTATTGTTCTTCATGAAGCATGTCGAGAATGTGTTGCTTAAGTTAATGAGTCAACACATACAAGAATCAAGCGGAATAGTCAACGAAAAAGATCCGACGAAAATATTTGAAGACAATTTGGCGTGTGTCGCTCAACTTAAAGAAGCCTATATCAAGAGCGACAGAACAAAGCACATTCCTCCAAGATTTTTCTTATGCGTATGAGAACTCGAGAAAAACCAAGAAGTGGACATTGAGTATGTACGGTCATGCGACAATCTGGCTGACTTGTTCACAATAGCTCCTCTGACTACAATATTCCGAAAACGCGTCTATGGTATCAGAATGTGGTATTTGCGTGACATGTGATGAGAAAGCTATGTATACTATTCTCAGGGGGAGATTACGGCAGTGTACTCTTTTTCCATTGTCATGATTTTTACCCCAATGAGGGTTTCTATGACTAGGTTTTTAACGAGGCACTACATAATACAAAAAGAATGATCAAGGAGGAGTGTTATAAGATAAACATTGAAAAGTCAATGATTATCCACTTCACCGACTTTATTAAACTGACTTTCTATATTTTATATTTTCTCAAGTACTATAAATAGTACGTGAAAGGTCAAAGAAGAAGGATGAATAATAACCTTTCACTTTATACTACTGTCTCTTTCTCCCTTATGTATTGTTACAAGAAACAAATAGAAAATATGTTAATTTTTTTCAAATAAAATAATAAATACACAACTCCCTCTTTCTTTTTACGGCTTTGAATGACATGCAGATTAAGGCTTTGAATGGAATGCAGATCAAAGAAACGCAGATTAAACAGAAAATGCAGATCAAGCAGAACAAATGCAAATTATTTGATATATTAAATGTACTTTTGAAATGAAATGTTATTTGATATAAAAGTAAAAGAATCAAATTAAATAAATATATGTAATGGTAGCACGAAAAAAAAATTAATCTTGGCCCTGAGCATGTTTTTGGTGTATTTCCTTTCTCTCATGCAGATCATTAAATCAATGACTAAATTTATTCTGCAAGCAGATTATTTTTTATTTTATGATTTTCTTTTGTTCTGCATTTAAAAAGTTGAATGGAAAAAAAATTACAGTTCAATCTGCATTGGTAAATGGTCTGCATATGTACTCCATTTAGACTGCGTTACATTTATAGCCTAAAATGCAGAACACTTATTTTGCAGATTGGATTGCATTTGTTGTTCATTCACCTTTTTTAAATGCAGATCATTTATTACAAGGAGATTTATTGATCTCCAAAAAATAAAGAAAAGAGGTGAGAGAAATGCAGATGACTAATCATGTAGTTTTATTTTGTTTTCTCCTTATTATTTTTATAAATAATTTATTTATCCGATTTCATTAATTTTCAAACAAAGCACCAAATCTTTCATAAATATTATTAATATTTTATATCATTTACGCTTTATATTATAATTTTTTAAAAATTATTTATAAAATTAATATATTAAATATGTATTGTATTATTTATATCTGATTTGACATAAAATGGGTTAGAAAATGGAATATTTTTAGTGTACATATTAGAATTTATTATATTTTTTGCAATAAACTGTAATGCATAGTTTGCATCATCTAATATATATATAATTTCACTATAGAATCATATATTATATTTATTTCATTTAGAAAATCTCTACAAAATAATGATTTAGCATTTCATTTCGTATTTTATGTATCATTTATTTTAGATGAATTTATTTATAATAAGTGATATACATATATATAACTGTATCCTTTAAAAAATATATTAGTAAAAATCATGTATAATATTTTAAAAGTTATTAATATTTTTATATAAATTAGTCTTGGGAATTTTTTTAAACCCCAAAAATCAAACCAGAACATAGCCGAAAAACAAAACTGAAACTAGACCAAAATTTACAAAAACATGAACGGGTACTATTTCTTTAAATCTAAAAAATAAAAATGAATCGAAATTGAATATATACCCAAATATCCAAAATATAATAAAATACTAATTACTTATAATTTTAAAATAGCTATGATATATAATTTATGGATAAAACATTATTCAACACAACTGAGTTACTTAAATATTTTCAGGTTTTTAGGGTTTTAACTCGGATTTTTGTAGGTTTTACATTTTTGTTTTTTTTTTTTGCTTTAAACTTGAAATAAATCAGAACCTTTTTTAATTCGATATATTTTGGGTTTTATTAAAAAAATCTAACTTGCACCCGACATTAATTATTCGAACTGATTCATTCTAGACATTTTTTGGTTTCTAAATGGATCCTAAGAATTCTAACCCGAATAAGTAGACCTGTTCAGAACCGTATACGCAAATGTCCAACACTATTTCAATTAATAATGATGATTTGATAAATTAGTCGAACTGCATTTGTTCTGCGTATTTATTTGATCTGCATATGTTCTGCTTGATCTGCATTATCTGTTGATCTGCATATTTTGAACTGAGTCTCTCATCCCAAGTGTACGTTTCCAAACAACAAGAAAATATAGGGTCTGAATGAAGAGTAGGAGAAAATTAGGAGAAATGCAGAAGAAATAAAAATCCAGGAAAGACTGCAATTAATCCTCATTCATCAATTAAAAGCAGAACAAAAAAACTAATAAAATAAAGACGTACTGCATGCACCTAATTAATAGAGAAAACGGCTAAAAAAACCTGAACTTTCAAATTTAAGCCAAAAATACCTTGAACTTGTATTTAAGCAAAAAAATACCTCAATTTTCAAATAATGGCCATTTTAAATTTCATATTTTGTTGACCGAGCCAAATTAGAAACCCGAAATAGTCAACAGTTAAATATATAAACGTCTGTTAAGTCCTAAAAAAATTGTTTTAAAATTGATCCAAAATAGTGAAACTGCGTAGTTTTGCATCTCTTCTATTTTTTTTATATCATTCGTCTTCTCTTCACGACAAAAAAAAAAAACAGATCCCCCAAATTAAAAACCTTAATTCTCTAATCTCTAATCGCTCAAGTCTCGTTCTATGTCTCTCGTGCAACAAAGTTTTAGAATGTTGTGAACTTGAGCAGACAATGGATTGAGAATTTGATGAAGCGGGAGAATCGTAAAGAGGTTTGGATCGTTGTGCTTTATGCACCTTGGTGCCCGTTATGTCAAGTGATGGAAGCTTCGTTTGTTAATTTGGCGGATAAGTTGAGTGGAAGTAGCGTGAAGGTTGCCACTTGCCAAGTTTAGAGCTGATGGAGACCAAAAGGAGTTTTCTAAAAGGGAGTTGCAGCTTGGGAGCTTCCCAATGATACTTGTGTTCCCAAAGAACTCTTCAAGACCAATCAAGTATCCATCAGAGAAGAGAGATGTTGAAAGCTAGAATGACGTTGAAGAAAGAGCTTTAGATTCTCTATTGAAAGTTTTTGACTTTTGTATAGTTGTGGTGTACCCAAACCTTATCCTTTTGTAAAAATTTTGGCTTTGTGATGATATGAGCAAGTTTTCAAACATCGATCACTCTGATATGGATTGATTCAATATTCCAATTTGAAAATGCAAAAGAAGGTAAAAGAAAAGGATTCTGAAGATTATAAACCCAATTGTCAAAGATTCAAAACATGAAAAGCAGAGCAAAGTAAAAGCCAGAGAGAACAAGGAAGGAATGTACATCTTATCTTCCTCCTTTATCTATTTATATTCATGGTAAAGATGAAAAAAATATAAATTCAAACAACAATGAAGGTGTTCTCTCCGCTGTAGGTCATGTAGAGGAACCCATCTTCATCTTTGTGATCCTCATAGATTGCAGACATCAATGCATCTATAAAATAAATAAACAAAAAAAGGACCAGTGAGATCAAGACATTGAATGAAACTTGGTTTCGTCTAATATGTATCTCTAAGAAGATAGAACGAACACAAAACAGAGAGATCATACATTGTATTATCGTAAAGACAAAACAGAGAGATCATACTTGTCAATATCACAATTGCAAGGGTTGAGATGACTCTTGAAAGAGTCCTTGTGGTTGAGAGTATTCTCCCTACAACATTTAATCACAGTTAATCATAACAATAAGATAAACAACTTGATAAAATAATACACATGAAACACACGTACCAAATCCTTTCTTGGTCGGCCTCTTGGCCTTTTTGGAGCACTCTGAACTGTGTCATTAGGACAAGTCACCTTGTTGTGACCTTCAACATGACAATTTGAGCATGTGATGACTCTCCTGTCTCGTGTCATCTTGGTAGCCTTGGATGAAGTTTCATGAAGCCCTTTCTTCCTATCATAATTACTTGGTCTTCCACGTTTCCCTACTCTAAATGGCGGTGGTAAAACTCCTAACCTATTTAACCGAGGCCATAACTTCATACCTTGGACAGGTATAATCCCACGGGAATATGTTTGTCGCCACTTTTGGGCTGTGTAATAGCCAGAAACATAATCTTCTATCCTAATCTTCTTGGCTCTAATAACACAAGCGGCATGGATACAAGGGATTCCAGTGAGCTGCCATTTTATACACCCACATGTTTTGAGATCCATGTCTACACGATAAGAAACACTATGGTCATCAATCTCATGCACGTTTCCACAAGCTATATGCCTTCTCAAATCTTTAGCTTTCTCTTTGTTGAGTTCAATCTCAGTGTGCACCTTCTTAGTAAAATGTGTTTTCAACCTATTTGCAAGAATAGCCCTTTTTGCATTACGAACCATACATTGCCTCCTAATATCCTCTAGCATATCAAGTAATGGTTTTTTCCTTGCTTCCCTAATGGTTTTATTGAAAGATTCACAGAGGTTGTTGAGGTTATCATTGCAAAACGACCCAACTCTAAAGAATGCCTTACTCCATGTTTTCGGGTTCTGTAGTTGAAGAGTATCCCACGCACCTCTGTTATATTTCTTCAGTACCTCTAAAGCATCTTCGAACTCTCCTATGGTGTAGCAACCAGCTATTATCCAAAATATACGCTCTAACTCAGGATCCTTGCTGTCTCTTTTCCAGTTTGACAATATGTGTCTTGCACACATTCGATATTCTGCTTCTGGTAGTTCATTTTTAACAGCATTCACTAAGCCCTGCATAAATTATTAAGTAGATATTCAATACATTTTTATTAAGAAAACAAAATAAACTAACCTTCTAACCTTTTGTTTGTCTGAAATGATGGTGAATTTGGAGCCATCTTGTAGTCCCAAATCTTCCTTTAACAATCTCACAAACCACTCCCAGTTTATGTTATTTTCGACCTCCACTACAGCCCAAGCAATTGGAACTATTCTATTGTCCCCATCTCTTCCAACAGCAGCCAATAAGTGTCCTTTTATATCCCATTTGAGAAATGCTCCATCTAAACCAATGATGGGTCTACAAGTTTCAATCCATGTCTCTCTTTAAGCTGTAAAACACATGTAGAGGCGCTCAAATCTCTGTTTGCTCCCTACCACAGGCCCTGGAACAGTCTCAATTTTTATAGTTGAGTACTTATTAGATTTTAGGACCTCAGCTTGATAGTCCCAAATCCGAGAAAAGTGAGCTTCATGGCTGGCTTTCCTTTCTCTGTAAAGCTTAGACTTCGCTTTTCCACACTGCTCCTCAGTGACAGTGAGATTATATTCTCTCTGTATCTCATCCACCATCTCTGTCCTAGTAAATTTAGGATTTATTCTTAGTCTTTCCTCAAAGAGAATGGCAATAGAAGAAGTCTTCAACATCTTTGAGTATCCTGATCTAATGCAACAATGCTCATTCACAAATACCTTCACTTGCATCTTATGTCTTCTTCTTTCATATGAACAATAAATTCTCCAAGGACACTTAGACTCTACATCAGAGCATTTTGCACCCAGCGCCTTAGCACAAGACTTATAGAGCTTGATATCATACCTTGATCGAAGAGAATACCTAAGCAAAGCAACTTTAAAATCAGACGCACATCCGTACGTTTTCCCCAAATACAGAAGCTCATCACAACCAAGTGTATTTGCAACCTCTTCTCTACGCTCAAACTCCTCTTCATCGTCATCAGATGACAATGGGTCTGGGATTTTATCATCATCCCAAATCTCATCACCACTGTCTCCGTCACTCACATCACCCTCGTTTTGTGCATCATCTCCAAAGTGAGCGCTTAAATCCTCTACAACTTCTTCTTCGATACCAATACCATTCTGATCAGCCTCATTATCACCTTCTTCGTCGACTTGATTCTATTGCTCATTAGGTTCTTCTCTAGGTTCCCTAACAGTTTCTCTTTCTGGTCCCTCAGTACGACGAGCCAGAAGTAATCCCATCGTCCGAGCCATCCTCTACGTCGTCAATGTCTCTGGATTTCAGAGATTAGAGGATTGAGAGATTAGAGAACAAGAGATTAGAGAATTAGAGAATTAGGGTTTTTTTTAGTTTTGGGTTCTGTTTTTTCTTTGTCGTGAAAGAGGAGAAGAAGAGATGAAAAAAAATGGAAGATATGCAAAACGACGTAGTTTCATTAATTTTGAATCAATTTTTAAAACGATTAACATACGTTTATGGATTTAACTGTTGACTATTCTGGATTTCTAATTTGGCCCAGTCAACAAAATATGAGATTTAAAATGACCATTACTTAAAAATTAGAGTATTTTTTTGGCTCAAATACAAGTTTGAGATTTGTTTGGCTTATATTTGAAAGTTTACGGTTTTTTTGGCCGTTTTCTCCTAATTAATGAGTTACTTTTTTGTCCAGCAGGTTAAGAGGAGCAGGAGGGAGTCAGGTGACCAATGGATCTGTAGCATTTTTTTTTCTTTTTTTTCTTTTCTTTTTTGGTCTATTATCTGTAAATGATATAATAATTTATTTCTTTTGATTACAATAAGTTAAAATCTATATTTGGTAATATACTAAGTAAAAAATTCACTTGTTCTCTAAAAATATATTATAACATATGCATGTATTTTCATATTCTATTTAATTAATTTTATATTTTAATGAAAACAGTATTTTTATATTATGTTTAATTAATTCTTTTATATTTTTAATTGATTCATATATCTACATTAAGTAAAACCAATTCAAAAAATAAACTACGCTTTTAGTTAATTTTTTTTCAGCACGATTTTAGTTAGGTTTTCAATGAAGTTTTTTTAAAAAATTAATTTATATTTAATAATACTTAGTAATTCGGATCATTCGGAAAAACTTTAATATTTTGGATTAAAACTATTCAAGTAATTTGGTTTTTAGTATAATTTATATAATTTAAAATACTTTAGATTAAAAAAAATATTCGAGTATTTCAATTTTTTGTATAGTTCGGTGTATAAGTAGTATGTTTAGAATATTTGGTATTTCTAATACTAAATATAATTAATACTTTTAGATATACAAATTGTATTTTGGATATTCGGGTATCATTCGGATTTTAATTCGGTTTCGTTTTTTCGGCTAAACAAATATAGGAACCATTTGGTTATTTTTTAACTTTGGTTTCGGGTTCGGTTTTTTTGGTTTGATTCCAGTTCGGTTTTCTGTTCTCGGTTTTTATGCCCATGCTTAATTAATTCTATAGTTGAACCAAATGATAAGAAATAACCGAAAGTCAAATAAAAATACAAAAAATAAGAGCAAAACAAGAATACACTTTATAATTTTTGTAATTGTGATAAATTTTCATACAATTTACAATTTCACTATATTTATTAGAATGATGATATTTATTGTTATTTTTGTCAATATTATACTTATTACTTAGTTATAATAAATTGTATTTTTGAGATATTTTATTTTTATTAAAAAATTCAACATGTATTTAACTACGATAATTTATTAAATTAGTTTGATCTATATTTGTTCTGCTTGATCTGCATTTTTGTTTGGTTTGCGTTACCCATAGGAAGCCATAAAGTGATCTCATTCACTATTTCTCTCTTTCGTCAACATCATTCTTGTACAAATATAATAAATAGAAAATATCAGTTCAGCCTAGCCTGGTTATTCACAATAAATAGTGATTTATGTACTTTTTTTTTAGTCATAAATCAAATTTATCTTGAGAATTGCTATACCGCTAGAAGAAGAAAAATCACCAATGCTGGCTTTTACAGCTGTCTCACCAACTGTTGAATCTATCCCGTAGACTATATTTGCGAAGTGATTTTGCTACATCTCCTATGTACAATCAATTTCACAAAACAAATATGACATGACTACTGAAATTGATAACATGTCTTATAGCTTAATATGACATGGACAATTGCATTTAATGTTAATTTATATTTTTGGTAAACTTTTTATAAAATATGGTAATAACTCATATATTACATTTAATGTCAATTTATATTTTTGGAATTTTTTTTAGAATATGAGAATAACTCATAAATCATCATTAAAATAAATATATTCAAATATGGCATTATAAATTTCGAAATATAATTTAATTATATACTAGACTTTGATCCGCGCACCCGCGCGGATGTAATTTTTTCAATATAAAACATATATTTAATGTTACATTTATCATATTACATATTTTTTTACATATGCACATAACATTTTGTGAGAGGAGTAAAAGCCGTCACAATAGACATGTTTAGGTTGAGGTTTTTTTTTTGTGATGTGTTTGACAATACATATGAGATATATACACTTGGGACTGGAAAGGGCAATTTAAATTCGAGTAACTAAAAATGATTTGGTTAGTTATGATTTACTCGCAAAATCCAACCAAATATATGTTTTTAAATGATTACAGATCCATTCACTTTTTCCTATATACTTTGTTAAACACATAATATAATGATCTCAGTAGTTAATTGATATGCGCGACTGCGTAGAAAACAAAATCGTCATATTGTTTTGTTTTTCAAAAAGGAATATTTAGTTATGATATTCTCCAGCGAATTGATATTGCGTAGAAGCAGGAATGGTATTTTGAAAGATGTTGAGTTTTGCAAGGAAAAAATTATGGTTAGTTTCGATTTTATACTCATTAAATATAATCATATCAGAATTCAGCTAAACCATAAAATACCTAAACCATTAAATCAGCTACCCAATGTTGGTCTTCATAAATCAAAAACGAAATAAATAATGTTACTGAAAACACATAATCTCATATAAATTACAAATTTCATGTTTTCGTAACCTTAGATCAATCGTTTCATTTGTGATGGGTTAGCTAACACATAAAAAATTGGTCATATGTTTTGTTGATTTGGTTTTGAATTTTATAAATAGTCAATATTATATGGGCCATAAAGTTATAATAAGCCTAACCTAAACTAATTTATTCGTAACAAAGTTGGCAAATTGATGGGCTGGCGAACGAATTGGATTAGCACAATGGATTGGCCACCGAAGGAAAGGGTTATTAATGATTGTATATGAAACGATTGTGTTTTAATTTCAGTGGCATTCTCCTGTTATTATTGAAGAAAACTCAGGGTTAAGTACTATTTGTACTCCTGTTTTAATAGATTAGATTTTTAAATTATACAATTTTATTACTAAACTTTTCAAAAATGTATACAATTTTATTATAAAATTATAAAAATTTAATCGTAAAATCATTATTTTCTTATATATCTACAAATTTTATAAATATTGTTCAATTTTAATTTTTGGTAAATATGCAACTTTTACAAATTTATTTAATATATTTAATTAAAATAAATAGATAGAAAAATATATCTAAGATTATAATTTTAAATATATACATGCATATTATTAAATATAATTTTTATGTTTAGTTAAATCAAATTTATATTAAAATATTGATACGAAAAAAAATGTACAATATTAATAAAATTTTATTTTAAAATATAATTTATATTTATCTGTTAAAAATATTTTAATTTTTTTTATTGCACATGGTGCATGAAGACACTTAGTATCCCATATATAAATGGGAAACTAGGCCAAATAACAAAAAAAAAAAAATAAATAAAAAAATAAAAACGCAAATTCACTTACTTTTCTCGGTAAATATTTTTTTTTTAAGCAATAGGTGTGCTTTTAATCTCTTTTATTAACGGACGCTATTTATGCAAGTCTTTCGTCTGTCAACGCGAAAGCTTGGCTTCACTCGTCGGCACCTCATCACTGAGAAGAGCTAAGCAGAAATCTCGAGAGAAACAAGCAAAATAAACTTCAAACAGGTAAATAAAAATGCTCTCTTTCTAGATCGTTTCCAGCTCCGAAAACTCATCTCTTGAAGAAAGATCCCTTCTGGGTTTTCCAATTTCAGTTTCAAATTCATTTGGGTTTCCATGTCCAGTGCTAAAGTTACAATCTTGTTTTTCCTTTTATATTCCAATCTAGAGTTTGTAGCAGTGCCTTAAGTTTCAAATTTTACTGTTTAAACAAATAAAAATCAAAACTTTATAATCAGTTTCTCCTTAATGAAATTCGAGTTGTATCATGATGTCAAGTTTTACCATTTTAATATGATTTAAATGTATATTTAAATAGATAGTATGTTACTAATGTTTCAGAAATTTCAAAAGTGATGATGATGGCTTCTTCTAAGAACACTCCGCCAGTGAATAATCGGACAAGAATATCTATAACCATTGTCACTGGTTTGTGTTGTTTCTTCTATCTTCTTGGAGCATGGCAACGTAGTGGGTTTGGTAAAGGAGGAGGTGTTATAACACTGGAAGCAGTAACAAAGCAAGCTCAATGTACAAATACAACAGACATTGTAACCAATCTCGACTTTGAACCTCACCATAAGACAATAAAGATCCCTCAAAGAGCCCCCAAGCCCATCATGTTCAAGCCCTGTGATGTGAAGTACAAAGACTACACGCCTTGTCATGAACAAAAACGGGCAATGAGATTCCCAAGGAAGAACATGGTTTACAGAGAGAGACATTGCCCACCGGAGAATGAGAAGCTGCGTTGTCTAATACCTGCTCCTAAAGGGTATACGACTCCTTTCCCTTGGCCTAAAAGCCGTGACTACGTTCATTACGCCAACGTTCCTTTCAAGACCTTGACGGTTGCAAAAGCTGGACAGAACTGGGTGAAGTTTCAAGGGGATGTGTTTAAGTTCCCTGGAGGAGGAACTATGTTTCCTCAAGGCGCTGATGCTTATATCGAAACGCTAGCTAAAGTAATCCCTATCAAAGATGGATCAGTTAGAACTGCGTTGGACACAGGATGTGGGGTGAGTTTAGTTTCATTTACACAAGCTCTCAAGGCTTTTGTTGATAAAGCGTTTTATTGTTTGTTCTATTTTGCATCTTAGGTTGCAAGCTGGGGTGCATATATGCTTAAGAAGAATGTACTGACTATGTCGTTTGCGCCACGGGATGTCCATGAAGCTCAAGTACAGTTTGCTCTGGAGAGAGGTGTTCCGGCAATCATCGGTGTTCTCGGGTCAATACGTCTTCCATATCCACCAAGAGCCTTTGATATGGCTCACTGCTCTCGATGTTTGATACCGTGGACCTCAAATGGTGATACTATTGATTGAAACTCTTAAAACGGCTAAAATGCCGCTTTATGTTGATTTGTGTTTCTTTTTTTTTTTTTTTGGTGCAGAGGGAATGTACTTAATGGAAGTGGATAGAGTCTTGAGACCGGGAGGTTACTGGGTCTTATCCGGGCCTCCAATCAACTGGAAGACATACTACAAGACGTGGAAGCGGTCTAAGAAAGAAGTCAAAGCTGAGCAAAAGAGAATAGAGGAGATAGCAGAGTCCTTATGCTGGGAGAAGAAGTATGAGAAAGGAGACATTGCAATCTGGAGAAAGAAAACTAATGACAGATCATGCAATAAGTCCTCATCATCATCATCTGTTAAAACCTGCAAAGGACAAGACACTGATGATGTCTGGAACAAGACAATGGAAGTATGTGTAACTCCATTCCCCAAAGTATCAAGCGATGTAGAAGTAATGAAGTTTCCTGAGAGGCTATTCTCAGTCCCTCTGCGTGTAACCAAAGGTTTGGTGGAGGGTGTGAACGTTGAATCATATCAAGAAGATAACAAACTGTGGAGGAAACGAGTGAGTAACTACAAGAGAATCAATAGACTGATAGGTAGCACTAGATACCGTAATGTGATGGATATGAATGCTGGACTTGGTGGATTTGCGGCTGTGCTTGAATCTACTGAATCTTGGGTTATGAATGTTGTTCCAACCATTGCAAAGAACACTTTAAGTGTTGTCTTTGAAAGGGGTCTTATCGGCATCTACCATGACTGGTAATGACAAAAAAAAACTCAACGCGGTTTGATCATTCTACACCAAATCTTGATGATATTGGCTTTATAAATGTGCAGGTGTGAAGGGTTTTCGACTTATCCGAGGACATATGATCTCATCCACGCAAACAATGTCTTCAGCTTGTATCAGAACAGGTTAGTTCTGTTGTGATAAATCTACGAACTTTCAGGCATAACTGTTGACACTTCATTATGTAGATGCAATGTTGAAGACATTCTGCTTGAAATGGATCGGATTTTGAGGCCGGAAGGAACGGTATTATTCAGAGACGAGGTTGATGTTCTAAACGATGTAAGAAAGATCGCAAACGGAATGAGATGGGACACTAAGTTGATGGATCACGAGGATGGTCCACTCGTGCCGGAGAAGATTCTCGTCGCCGTTAAGAAGTATTGGGTCGCCGGTGACGGTGTTAGCGTAGGGAACAGTACTTCGACGTTTAAGTAGTGAAGAACTGAAGAATAAGAAACTACCGAGGTTAAACGAGTTTTCGAAAATGTCCCATAATTTTAGATGTTTACTTGTTTTAACCACCAAGTTTTGATTAGGTTTAAGCAAACCCCGTTGATCTTGGTGTTTTTTATTGAGAAATTTGCTCTCCTACCAAAGAACTATCCTATAATTAACAATATACCAAAATTCTATATTTTGATACTGTTGGTAATTAATCGTGACTCTGCTGCCTCTATATATCTCCTATGAACACTACTATTTGACATATTGAAGATTTGGTTCTTGTACTCATATCTTGCTTTAATGTCAGATCAAACATAGTTCTATCCTCTACCTCATCGAATATTGTCAAACAATTTGAAAATGGAAATTATTTTCTCTCTCCATTAATCCACAACATTTTTGTTATTAAATCGAGAAATCGGCCAAAAAAACACTGAACTTTGCGGAAATTGCCAAAAGAAACCTGTACTCGAGCCTGACCAATAAAACCCAGATCTTTTGTTGACTTTTTTAGTTTATTCACAAACTTACGGTTGACTTACCAGATTAACACACCGTTAACCGACAGTTAAGATAGTGTTAACTCACCGTTAATTACTGCCGTTTGTGAAACTACGTCGTTTCATCCAATTGTTTTGTTAAAGACAAAATCTCAAGACGACGTCGTTTTGCTTAATTAAAATTGTTGTTGGCTGGACTCGAACCCGTGCACTTGTGGTCCTTAGGGGGTTTTGCCACTGAGCTAGTGGACTTTTCGGAAGATTACCTTTTTATTGATCAAAATATGTGTTCGATTGAAATCAAACAAAACGAAACCCGTGTTTGGACGTAACCCTAATTTTGTCGAAGAAGGGTGGAGAACGCGATGCTTCTGTGAGTTTGTCATCGCTGGAGAGATCGAGGATCCGTAAAAGCGTTGAAGGGATATCGATGTTGGCATCTACAGAGGCGTCGAAGGCGTCGAAGACAAGGCGAGGAACTTCATATGGGTCGCCTGCGTCATCTCCGGAGAAGACCACGAGGCGGGGAACTGGAATTATGATTTTGGGAATTTAGGGTTTATACCAATCGGAGGAGAAAACGCCGTCGTTTCTTTTTGATTCATTTAACTCGGATTCAAAGAGAATAAAAGAAACTATGTTCGTAAATCTATTGCAAAGTCCACTAGCTCAGTGGCAAAAACCCTACCATTAAACCCGAGTACACGAGTTCGAGCCGTTGGAAACCCATATTTTTAATAACAAAGCGTTGATAAACGACGTCATTTGTCTTTAATCAGACAAAGAGATGAAACGACGTCGTATACTTTAACACCCAAAATTAACATCCGTTTATTTATCTGTTAACTCGGTTAACGGTGTGTTAATCTGGTCAGTCAATTGTAAGTTTCTTAATAAACTAAAAAGGTCAACAAAAGTTCACGGTTTTATTGGCTAGCCCATATGTCCAGGTTTATTTTGGCAATTTCCGCAAAGTTCAGTGTTTTTTGGCCGAATTCTCTTATTAAATCATGTATCTTTTCGTCTTTCTCTGTTCTGATTTCTATTTACACCCTATTTTGAAGACGTTGAGAGTATTGTTTACCAAATATAGTTCTTTGGCGTGAGCTTTTGATATTATTATTTCTAGATGAAGAGAAGTTCAAAGAGAAACAAAATTATTTCTAGATGAAGAAAAGTTCATTGGAGTTACGTTTTCCGGTTCTAATGTAAATCACTGTAACCTAGTTTAAGTTCTTACGCTAGCTATATATTGTAAGGTGGTTTACCTCTAATAAGAATCATATTCCATAATCTTCAAAGATAAGCCGAGGAACCTGCAACATCTCTATTTAAATTTATTACCAGCTAGCAAAATTTTTAGCTGTAATTTTTTTTAAATGGATAGTCAGAAAAATTATTGTACCATAACAGTGAATTTCGGATAATTGAAAGTAAGATTTCTCATTATCGTTAACATGCTATCAAACAAGTTACACATCCAACTACGAGGAGTTTCAATTTATGGCTAAAACTATAATGTAGGGGTATCATAATTTATAGTTAATATTATTATTGACATGTTCATTAATTGTGTTAGCCATCCAAAAAGTGTGTTAACTATCCACGAAGAAAACTGGACATTTGATAATTGACTTATATTTCTTCTCCATTTACCAGGTCTTAGGCTTAAGGAAATTGTATATAAAGTTTAGTTTATCGTAATATAGTGTCAAGGGTTTATGATCAATGGTTCAGGGTCTAAGGTGTTGATGTTGGGTTATATGGTATTGATTTAGGGTTTAAGGTATTTTTTGAGGCTTTATTGTATTTTTTAGGGCTTAGGCTTTATGATTTCATTAGGGTTTATGATTTCTCTGTATGATTTAATGTTTTGTATTATAGTGGTAAGAGGTTATAATCAATTGTTTAGGATCTAAGCTGTTGCTATTGGAGTTAAGGTTTATAGTATTGATTTAGGGTTTAGCTTGGTTTAGGGTTTAGATTTTAGGGTTTAGGGTTTAGGGTTTATATTTGGTAAGGGTTTAGGGTTTATGATTTGTTTACGATATAGGGCTTAAGGATTTTGTGATTGTAAAACAGCAAAACTTCTACATATTAAGTTAATTTGTTACACAGTTACAATGAAGTTTAACCATGCAAAACAAGCCTTAACCACACTAAAATTTCAGATAACAATCTTCTCAAACCCAAGAAAACAACGGCGTCCGAACACTATCAACTGTTACAAAAGGTTTAGCCTCCCAAAAACAAACTGAACCCAAGTTAAATTTTACAATAACCGTCTTCCACGATCCGAAAACATATGCGATAAACATGGGTGGATTGGCATTAGTAGACGGCTGTAGTTTGGAAGTTATGCAGTCCAATCCCTACAAAGAATAAGAAATAGAAATGTAATGAACATAAGTTACAATATCTAAGCTTTTTTTTTTTTTGCCGTCTAATTTTATTTATAAAAGCTGAAACCCAAAGAGCAAAGCCAAAAACAGTGGTCTAAAAGCCCAACCATAAAAATCAAGCCCAATTACAAAAGCTTAGAACGAAAAAAGATGCGGCCCAACTTTGACCTCCTTTCCCACCACCTGTGGGATCACGCAAGAACGAGGAGACGCATGGCAAAGGCCTAGACACCTCTCCCTCCCCACCGACTTGACCTCACCGCCGGAACCGCTAAACGTCCTTCCTCCGAAATCACACCGGAAACCTGAGGCCCACCGTCTTTACCGACAAACAGATCTTCACCAGAGACAAACCAAATCACTTTTAACACCGGATTCACCGGGACCTTAACCAAAGCCACTGAAACCACCTCCAACGACTGTATTGGAGATTTAGTGGAATCAGCTTCTTCAAAACGGTACGCCTGAGCGATGGAGAGTTTCAATCGAATGGAATCGAGATCTCATCCAAGCTCAGGCTCACAATCACCATAGCGAACCCATCACCCACCTTGAGCACTCCCGAGGAAACCAAACAACCCCAACCCGATCATCCGATACTTTAGCCGGCCACTGCCATCGAAGACGAACGGCTCTGGAGCGATACTGGATCCCGAGAGACAGCTTGCGACTCCATCAAAGTTATAACGCCGGATACAAACGTCGGATAGTTCCGCCAAAGGGAGCGCGAACCACCAGAAACAAAGCCGGCTACACACCGTCAAGAAGATCACCGTGTACCAGAGACGATATCCACTATTCGGGAAGGGAACCACCGCGACTCTCTATCTCTCAAAGAGAGAGAAGAGAAAGAGTATACCATTCCCTTGTTACAATATCTAAGCTTATTTAGGAAAATAATGCATAACAATATCTAAGCTTATTTAGGAAAATAATGCATAACAATATTTTCCTTCTAAATGTATATTTACATGGATATCTTTTTTATTAACTGTCCAATTGTATTACTTAGATAATACATACCAATCGCACCCGTCACAGACACTATTAAGTATCATTCGTCATGTACGTAATGCAACCCCAATCACTAATAGATATACATAGGTAAATTGCTAAAACTATTGTCCAACTAATATATGTTGTAGTTGGTCTAACAAAATTGTTATCTGGCTACTATTATATTTACACATCCAACTAAATATTTAACACTAGCGAAAAGGATTACCTTCTTGGCTTTGTTCTTAACTGTCCCCCCTCCCCCACATCGTTTCCCCTTCCAAAGTTTTGATTGATAGTTCTAGCTCGATGATTTGATATTTGTATGGTTTCAATTTCTCGATTATATTTGTTGGGACAAGATTATGATGGTGAAACATATCTTTTTGGGTTTGTACATTCATTAGGAGGATGAAGAAAATCTTGACGATGAAGATTGAGATAAAAAAAAAAAAAAAGAAGATGGTGACAGAGAAAGTTAGGAGGACGATGATTGTTTATGAAAAAAAATTGTTTTCTTTTGTTGTATGTTTAAAATATAAAAAAATCTTTAAAAGATTATCAAATCTAGTAAAATCTTACAGAAATTTTGTAGGATATATTGTGTCAGATGTGTCAGTTACTATGCCTACATCTCTTCTATCCGGAAGTCGCCAAGCTACAAGGTTATTTTCGTCTTTCTCAAACTGTTTATTGTGACTCGTATGCATAACTTTTCCGGTGTGTACTTAGCTAATTTAGTAATTTTCTTTTGTTTTTTACCCAATTAGCTCTTTTTTATTTAACTTTTCTTTTTAGACTAGAACTATTGTAAAGTACCAATTATACATTAGAATTACAAGTTTATACAATTTAGACCCTGTATTACAAATTTTCAGATTTTTACGTAATGCTCAGGTTTCGAAGCTGATAAAGTGTGAAGGAATCAGACATTCAGGGCTTTAATTAGAAATTACATCAGTATAGAGTGTACACTTTCTTTTGTTAAAAAGGTAAACTATAGTAGAATATTTATATTTTGTAAACTAATATTTCTGATAAATTAAGAAATTTTTAATTTTAGTTACAAATATATCTCCAATTTAATTAATTTAATAAGTTAATATTTTCTTAAAATTAATAAACTATCATGGTTGTACTTGTAATAATGTTAATCTATAGATTTTAATAAATTAATGATTTGCACCGCATCCGATAAAATCAAATCCCACCATCGTTGTTACCTCCGGAGGGAAGAAAAATCTCTCAACTTAAGCAACCATCTTCCATTTTCTTTTTTTCCATCCAAAGTTCTGATCTTTGTGGAAAAAAACTAAAAAAAAAGAGAGAAAATGGGTTGCTTGCATTCCAAAACAGCTAATATACCTTCTTCTGATGATCCATCAGCTCCAGAAAAAAAAGAATCAGGTACTCATCTCTCAGATTCTATGAACTTTTAGTAAGTAAATTTGCATTCGTTTTTTGAGTAATGGGTTTGTTCTAATTTGTGGGTTTTAGTTTTTTAAGACTTAAAGCAAAACAAAAGTTGGAAAGTTTCAACTTTCAATCTTTTCGGATTTGAACTCATGTTTTTTAGATTAACCAGGTGTCTTCCGGCACTATGTGCAGTAAAAAAAATTAAAATATTTTTTAACAGATAATTATAAATTATATTTTAAAATAAAATTTTATTAATATTGTAATTTTTTTTTTTGTATCAATATTTTAATATAAATTTGATTTAATTAAACATAAAAATTATATTTAAGAATATGCATGTATATATTTGAAATTATAATCTTAGATAGATTTTTCTATCTATTTATTTTAATTAAATATATTAAATAAATTTGTAAAAGTTTCATACTTACCTAAAATTAAAATTAAACAATATTTATAAAATTTGTAGATATATATGAAAATAATGATTTTACGATTAAATTTTTATAATTTTCAAAAAAAATTGTATACATTTTTTGAAAATTTTAATAATAAAATTGTATAATTTAAAAATATATAATTAAATTATATTTCGAAATTTATAATGCCATATTTGAATATATTTATTTTAATGATGATATATGAGTTATTCTCATATTCTAAAAAATTTCCAAAAATATAAATTGACATTAAATGTAATATATGAGTTATTACCATATTTTAAAAAGTTTACCAAAAATATAAATTAACATTAAATGCAATTGTCCATGTCATATTAAGCTATAAGACATGTCATCAATTTCAATAGCCATGTCATATTTGTTTCGTGAAATTGATTGTATAAAGGACACATGGCAAAATCACTTCGCAAATATAGTCTAGGGGATGATTGTATAAAGGACACGTGGCAAAATTACTTCGCAAATATAGTTCAGGGGATTGATTTTCACCGCTATATTTTGGGCCTAGTTGCCTTTCTTTTAGCAAATAATGGGAATAATGTTTTTGTGTTGACATTGGTTGACTTGTGAAATGAGGTGGAAGCAACCGGTGTTGGGAAGCTTGCGAACAAGAGAATAGTCAGTTTGATTGGTTGTTGCGCAGAAGGAGATGAGAGATTGTTGGTAGCAGAGTATACGCCCAATGATACTCTCATAACATCTCTTTCACTGTAAGAGCCTTATCTTCATTTGAT
Source organism: Brassica oleracea var. oleracea (assembly GCF_000695525.1). NCBI lineage: Eukaryota > Viridiplantae > Streptophyta > Magnoliopsida > Brassicales > Brassicaceae > Brassica > Brassica oleracea. Next base: position 19,533,469 of record NC_027756.1, read on the forward strand.
TATTTCTCTTACAAGATCCCTTTTATAATATTCTTTAGATGTTTACTCTCTCCTTTATGTTTGTTTGCAAGGGAAAAGCAGCGACTTCCATGGGAATGCGTGTTCTTTTAGACCATATTGCACAAGCACTTGATCTGCAACAATGAAAACCGTAAGATTTATCATGACCATAATAAGCATTAGGCTTGATCATCATATCATGATTTTTTTTTATATATTACGGATTCAAATAATTTTTAAAGTTTTGCAAATATAACTTTTCATCGTATTTTGTATATTGAACAATGTATATATGTTGTATGTATTACACACAGCATAATAAAACTACATATATCTTCGTAATAATTGATAATTTGATATATGTCATAGCTTCATAGAAACAAATTAAAATGAGCAATTCCTAAAGCTAAAACTTACATAATAAATATAATCTATTAGAATATAAAGTTGGTATTGAGTCATTAGGATTAAACCGGTGGTTAATGTATGTAAACCGGTAGTATAAATATAGGTACAAGACTCTGTAAACAGTGATGAGCATATACACTTTACTCTTTTGGATCATAACAAACTCTTTGAGCTCTTCTTCTAATATGGTATCAGAGCGGTGAAACTCACGTTTCCTGCGTTCGTTTTCTCGGGAAAATTCCTGCGAAACTCTTCTTTCAGCTACGATTCTGTTTCGATCAAGCTAAATTTCATCTTCTCCATGAGTCAATCAATTTCTTTCATCACCTTCGTTGAATCGTTGACTCTGGATCTGTTTGCGATCTATCACTTTGTTTCGGTGGTGATTGCGCTTCTTCTTTCTTTTCATTGACCTTTGATTCGTGTTTTCAATAACACCATCACTTTCTTGCTTACGTTTGTTGATTACGATCTTCGTCGATCTTCTTTCTTCATTCGAATCATGCCTCCTTCATATGTGAATGCTGTCAACAATAACACCTCGCCGTTGAATTCCCAGACGCCGCCGGCTCGCACAGATGCGACTGCTTCTCTTCAAGATCCTAACTCCAATCCGTTATACGTTCATACTGCGGATCATGCGGGTATATCTCTTGTTTCTGAGAAATTAGCTGGCATAGGCAACTTCAATACTTGGCGTAGATCAATGCTTATGGCTTTAGGTGCTCGGAATAAGGCGGTGTTTGTTGATGGAACATATCCGGAATTATCTCCGTCTCATCCTGATTTTGGTTCGTGGTCGAGATGCAACAATATTGTTTGCACTTGGATTGTTAATGCAGTGGAGAAATCGATCGCTAAGAGCATCATGTATCTTGACACTGCTCGCCAGATGTGGCTTGATATTCATGATCAGTTCAAGCAGAGTGATGGCCCGCGTAATGCTGAGATAAAGCAACATATTTATGCTGAAGTTCAGGATTCTCAGAGTGTCAGTGATTACTACACCAAATTGAAGCAGTTGTGGGAGGAGCTAAAGAATCATGAGAGTCCGTATACTTGTTGTTGTAGTCGAGCAGATTGTCCTAGAATGAAGAGGATTGTTCAACGCGAAGAACAAGATAGAGTGTTGAAGTTTCTCACCGGGTTGAATGATACATTCACTACAACACGAGGACAAATTCTTATGATGGAACCAAAGCCGAATATCTCTAAAGTCTTTAATTTAATATCACAGGAAGAAAGGCAGAGATCTCTGAAGAGTACGAGTACAGTGGCCTTTCAAGTGACTCAGAGTCCAGCTACTGATAATACTTATGTTGCTGCTTATGCGAATGGGTACAATCGAAACAAAAGTCGTCCCATTTGTTCTCATTGTGGTATTGCGGGTCACACAGTTCAAAAATGTTACAAGCTGCACGGCTATCCTCAAGGCTATAGAAACCACAACAACTCGAAGCCGTTGCCTGCTCATCAGTCTGCAGACTCTTCAAAGTCTACTCAACAGTGGCCTCGTAAAGAAAATGTTGCTAACATGAGGATTCAAGACAATGGTAGTATCTCCATGCACAATCAACAAGGTGTGTGTCTCGGGACAGTGACTTCAGAACAAGTAACTCAGCTAATCAATGGCTTGAGTGTTACTACGCCTACACTTCAAGACCGTTTTTCTCAGATTTCTGGAAGTACGATTTGTCTCTCAGATGGAACAGCTTCAACGTCTAAACCACAGCCCCATCTTATCCCTCATACACCTTCGGATATTCCTCTTTCAGGTACTATTCTTTCTTCTCATTTCGTTTCTGCGGGAATGAAGAACGGCCTTACTTTTGAAAACCAGTCTTGGATTATTGATACTGGTGCGAGTTGCCATGTCTGTGCTGATTTGACTTTGTTTCTCACAACTAAATCCATTAGTGATACATTTGTCATTCTTCCTGATGGTACTAGGATCCCTGTTATTACTTCTGGCACGATAGTTATTTCGAGTAGGCTAACTCTCACTGATGTTCTGTACATTCCTGAGTTCAAGTTTCATCTTCTCAGCATTAGTGCCTTAACTAGGAATAGTACAATATCAGTTCTTTTCTCGTCTAATTCATGCTACATATTTCCTGACAATCCATTTCATAACCAGGGGCATACTCTGGGCTTCACGATTGGGAAGGGTAACCTCCACAACAATCTGTATGTCCTGGAGGCTCCATCTTCTTCGGATTTCATAGCATCATCCACAACTAGCTCGGTTTTTCAAATCTCACCAGACGTTTGGCATCAAAGGCTCGGTCACCCTATTATAACAAAATTCAAGTTCTTTCCAAGCTTCTGCGCATTCATCATGACAAAGTAGATTCATCTAGTGTCTGTCACATTTGTCCTTTAGCTAAACAAAAGAGAATGTCATTTCCTTCTAATCCGCATATGTCAAAATTACCTTTTGATTTGATTCATCTTGATGTTTGGGGTCCTTTCCAGACTCCAACTCATGATGGATACAAATATTTTTTCACTTTGGTTGATGATTGTACAAGAGTAACATGGATATATCTTCTTAAAAATAAAAGCTCTGTTACTACTTTGTTTCCTGAGTTCTTGCGTTTTGTTCAAACTCAATATAAGTCTAGTGTTAAGGCAATTAGATCTGACAATGCTCCTGAACTTGCTTTTACTTCATTGCTTAAAGAACATGGAATAGAACACTTTTTCTCATGTCCTTACACACCTCAACAAAATTCTGTAGTGGAGAGAAAACATCAACACATTTTGAATGTAGCTAGAGCACTTCTTTTTCAATCTAAGGTTCCATTGATCTATTGGGGAGAATGCATACAAACTGCAATATATTTGATTAATAGAACACCATCTCCTCTTCTTGATAATAAATCTCCTTACGAACTTCTAGTTAAACAACAACCTACTTATGAACATCTTCGAGTTTTTGGGTGTTTGTGTTACACTTCCACTTTACAGAAAGATAGGAATAAATTTTCTCCTAGAGCTTCTTCATGTGTGTTTCTTGGCTATCCTCATGGTCATAAAGGGTACAAAGTTTTGGAGTTAGATACTAACACAATTTCTATATCACGAAACGTTGTTTTTCATGAAAACATTTTTCCTTTTGTCAAGGAATCTACTTCTTTCACCCGTGAACAAACGTTTTTTGATCAAGATGTTCTTCCTCTTCCAGTTCCAGATTCTTCATTTCCTGCTTTCTTTGACTTAGGATCTGATGTTCCTTCTTCTGTCTTTGTCGATGATTCTGTTCCGGTAACTTCCTCTGATGCATCATTATCTAGTCCTGCATTTCCTTCGCATACTTCTGTGCCTTTAGTACCATCAGAGACACGTATGACAGATACAAATATAGGATCATCTGTAAATGAAACAAGGTCAAAACGGCAGACAAGGGCACCTTCCTATCTTGATAAATACCATTGCTATCTCTTGAACCATTTACCTGCTCCTCCACTTCACCCTAAACACACTACCTCTTACCCTATATCTGCCTTCTTATCTTATGATAAGTTTGACCCTGCTCACAAGCAATTTATCCTTTCCATTTCTTCACATAAGCTTCCCAAAACCTTTGCTGAAGCTGTTCAGTCTGAAGATTTTAAACGTTCCATGAAATCTGAAATGTGTTCACTTGAAGACGCTGGTACTTGGTCTGTTTGTCAATTGCCTCAAGACAAACATCCTGTTGGTTGTAAATGGATTCATACCTACAAGTATAATCCAGACGGTACCATTGAGAGAAGTAAATCACGAGTGGTTGCGAAAGGCTATACTCAGTTGGAAGGTCTCGACTACTTGGATACATTCTCTCCTGTTGCAAAGATTGGTACTCTACGTCTGTTATTGAGCATTGCTGCTGCCAAGAACTGGTCTATCTCGCAATTAGACATAAGCAATGCGTTCCTCAACGGTGATCTTGACGAGGAAATTTACATGCGTTTACCTGAAGGTTATGAAGAACTAACAGGCAAGAAGGTTCCTCCCAATTCTGTCTGTAAACTCCAGAAATCTCTATATGGTCTTAAACAAGCTTCCCGACAATGGAATCTGAAGCTTTCTCAAGTGATTCTTGGAGATGGTTTTCTACAGACTCATTCTGATCACTCCTTATTCATCAAAAATGCGGAAGGTATCTACTTGGCAGTTCTGGTCTATGTCGATGACATATTGATAGTTGGTAACAGTGATAGTGGGATTACTATTTTTAAAGATGTGTTGAAGGCTGCTTTCAAGCTTCGTGATCTTGGCCCGGCAAAGTACTTTCTTGGCTTTGAGATTGCCCGTAATCACACTGGTATTTCCTTAAATCAGCGGAAATACACCCTTGAACTGCTAGAAGAAGCTGGTTATCTCGGTTGCAAACCTCTATCTGTTCCCATGGAACCAAACCTCAAGATGTCTGCTTCTTCAGGTACAGCACTTCCTGATGCATCGGTTTATCGACGCCTTGTGGGACGGATGTTATACGTTACCCATACACGTCCGGACATTACGTATGCAGTACACAAGCTGAGTCAGTTTATGTCTAAACCGACTGATGTTCATCTTCAAGCTGCATATCGAGTGTTGAGGTATCTGAAGAATGATACCGGTCAGGGTCTGTTCTATTCTGCTTCATCGCCTTTGCGGTTAACTGCTTACTCTGATGCGGATTGGGCAGCATGTCCAGACTCACGACAGTCGATCACAGGATATTGTGTTTTCCTTGGTGATTCTCTCATCTCGTGGCGGTCAAAGAAGCAGCCCACAGTCTCTCGGAGTAGTTCTGAAGCGGAGTATCGTGCAATGGCCGATGCTACATGTGAGCTTATTTGGTTGACCACGATCTTACATGAGATGCATTGTGATGTTATTGCTCCTGCGACACTTTTTTGTGACAATCAGTCAGCCCTCTACATCGCTTCTAATCCGGTATACCATGAACGGACTAAGCATGTTGAGATTGATTGTCATGTTGTGCGGGAACGGTTACAAAGTGGCTTCTTAAAGACTCTTCATGTACGATCAGAGCTGCAGCTAGCTGATATCTTCACAAAAGCTGTTCAACCTGCTCTGTTTCGAAGTTTGATTAGCAAGATTGGTCTCCACAGTTTGTGTACTCCATCTTGAGGGGAGGGTATTAGAATATAAAGTTGGTATTGAGTCATTAGGATTAAACCGGTGGTTAATGTATGTAAACCGGTAGTATAAATATAGGTACAAGACTCTGTAAACAGTGATGAGCATATACACTTTACTCTTTTGGATCATAACAAACTCTTTGAGCTCATCTTCTAATATAATCTTTTCAAAAAAGAAGCACTTGCTGACGGAAGCAAGCATTTGATTATTATAAATAAGTGATGTGCAATCGAATAAAATTACATTACAAAAAAAATACTTTTATCCTTTACAGAACAAAAACAATGAGATAAGACCATGATTATCGGTAATCCTTAATGGGTTTCTTAGTGTTTTAAGGACATTTAATTAAATCAAAATAAAGGAAAAGATAGATTATCGATCCTTAATGGGTGACTTTTGTGATCGATTATTAGGGAGTTTTTCAACCCACGTGTCACCATTTTAGGCAAAGTATATTTTTTGTTCTATTTTCTTTTCACCAAAATCATATTTGTTTTCTCTTCTTCATCTCTGTTTCCTCTTCGTGTTCTCCGTCACGACTGAGAAATGATCGATACCGATCGAAACCACCAACAATCCTCCACCACCGATCCTCCGTCTTCGCTCTCGTCTTCTCCTCTTCTCCGTGACAGAGGAAGCATCGAAACCCACCACCGATCGAGTTTCCACAAAAAGGACGATGACTATCTCTCCTCGCGGCGTCTCCTCCGTCCTCACGGCGTCTCCTCCGCCTTCTCTCGTCTTCTCCGTCAGTATAAGGATCGATACCCACCATCGATCGCCCGTCTTCTGTCGTTTCGATTCTCCGTCTTCTCTCGTCTTCTCCCTCAGAAGAGCGATCGAAACCCACAGATAAGTTATGTTTCAGTTTCTCTTCTTCACAAGCAAAACCAAAGCAGTTCGGTTCTGTTTTTGCTCTTGACGTAATCTACTGATTTTGCATTAATACCGAATCAATATCTCTCGTTTCATCATTTAGTTTCCATGGAAAGAAGAAAAGAAAAGTTTTTTGTTAGTTTTGCATTCTGACTTGGATCAACGATCCTTTAGCTTTTACTCTTTCTGTGTTTACTGGTTATATATGTGTATACTTTGTTTTAATGATTGTTTTCAATTTAACAGGACGCCAAGGAACATCTTTATGTATTGGCTTCGTCTCTACCAGGCATAATGGTAACAAACTAACTCTTTTGTAGTCATGTTCTTTAAGTTCATCTCGAGAGGGAAATGTGAGTCTTTTAAGTGATGTTTTAGTCTTCTTGTGTTAATAATTTTGACAGGGTTGAGGGCGATGTGAACAAGCCGACAGGGTTGAGGTCGACAGTCAACCACTTCTTGAGAGTCTCGGTAAGTTTGCAAGAATTGATATCAGTTTCAAAATTTTTTTTCCTAATTGATTTAGTGTGGATAGTAGTTAGGTTAATAAATGCTTGTTAGGTTGTGGTTAGTGAATATTCGTGTGATGAATGGTTGTGATGTATGGTTGTGATGAATGCTTGTCTGCTTAGGTAATAAATAAGTTAGATACATGTCTTCTCATCTCTATTCAACTCAACTCAACTCAAAGATCCTATTAAAACCGTATGCTTTCTTTCTTTCTTTTCATCTTTTTACACAATCTCTTTCTCTCTTTCTTCAAACACAATACTTCTGCTTTCTCTCTTCTCTTCCATTCTAGTATATGGATTCTACGGATCCAAATACTCAACCTTCCAAATTTGTTGATCTGTTGAACAGTCAACAAGACACTCCCTTTCCTTATGCGAGTTTTTCACTCGATGGGGATATCAGATCATCACAACTCCCTCTGTTCAGTACTCAAGCAACTGCAACGTCTAGCTTCTGTGAAGTCTCTCCTACACAGCGCAAAGAAAGAAAGAAATGGAGTCTCTCGGATGATCTAGTGCTCATTAGCGCTTGGTTAAACACCAGCAAGGACCATGTTGTGGGCAATGAGCAGAAAGCAGGAGCTTTCTAGAAACACATTTCAGATTACTATGGAGTTAGTCCAAAGGTGGAAAGAGGTGATAAGCGAGAGCCCATTCAGTGTAAGCAAAGGTGGCAGAAACTGAACGATCTTGTTTGCAAGTTCTGTGGATGCTATGCGGCTGAAACAAGACAGAAAACAAGTGGTCATAATGAGGCTGATACTGTTAAACTAGCACACGAAATCTTCTACCACGATCATAAGATCAAATTCAACCTTCACCATGCGTGGGAGGAGCTGAGGAACGACCAGAAATGGTGTGAAGCTGCTTGTAGCAATATTGATGGAACCGGTAAGAAGAGAAAGTGTGATGGTGGAGCACAATCAGAAATCTCTCAAGCAACTTCCTCTCTCGGTGATCAAGCATCTCCACGTCCTCCTGGAGTTAAGGCAGCGAAAGGAGCAACTGGAAAGAAAAGTATACCAGATCAGGAGGCAGGGAAAGGAGCAGCTCACTTTCAGACCATGTAGTCTATTAAGGAGAAAGATTTGGCCGTTAAAGAGAGACTTAAGAAGATGGGATTGCTTGACAGTCTCATCTCCAAAAAGGAGCCACTTTCTGAATTTGAAGATGCTCTAAAGAAGAAGTTAATTACAGAGATGCTGAATCTTTAGTGTGAACTCATGTTTAAATCCTCTCTATGTTTAATTTCATGTTCTATATGTTTAATCCTTGACAGTCTCTATGTTTAATCCTCTAATTTCAAGTTTCATAATGTATGTTTCAAGTTTATGTTATATTATGTGATCTGTTTTGTTAGTTGTTCTGTTTTATTAAAAAGTTATGTGAGCTTTCTGTTTTATTAAAAAGTTGTTAGCTGTTTCCGTTAGCTATTTTGTTTAATGTATGTTTCAAGTTTATTATGTGAGCTTTCTGTTTTATTAAAAAGTTATATGTGAAATGTTATATTTGTTTCTGTGCAGTTAAGAGACAAAGAAGTCACAAGACTTGGTCTCGGTTATGCGAGCAAGAGAGGTCACGAGATGGTGTCGTTACTCAAGAGCAGTCACGAGATTTGATGTCGGATTAGCTAGAGAGGTCACGGGAGTCGTTGTCGGATTTGCAAGAGAGGTCACGAGATGGTTGTGTATATGCGTGCCTGAGATGGTTTTGTCACGATATGGTTTTGTATGTGTTGTATGTTTTGTCACGAGATTGTTTTGTATAAAGAAGACAAAGAGTGTTTGTGTTTTTTGTGTCACGAGATGGTGTTTGTCAAACTCATTGTATCAAGTCATCAAAACTCATATCTCTCTTGCTTTATATAAATCATCTCATTGCTCATATCAAGTCATCAAAACTCATATCTTTCTTTCTCTCTTCTTCTAATCTCCTTGATTACCACAAATCCAAACTCTTCTTGATCACCACAAATCCAAACTCTTCTTCGCATCACACAAACCCTTTCTCTCTTCTTCTAAACTCCTTGATCACCACAAACCCTTTCTACAAAACGCAAAACACAAACCGTACCCTTTCTACAAACCCTTTTTACAAAACACAAACCCTTTCTACAAAACGCAAACACAAACCCTTTTTAAAACAGTCTCAATTAAGAATATAAGTTCTATGGCTTCTTCTTCTCATAACACTTTTGAGAGAGTAGATGATGAAAGTTTTGATGATTATTTTGATCAATATTTTGATCAAACAATGGAGAATTTGGCCATTAATTATGGTGATCAAGAAGTCGAAATAAATAGAAGAAAAAAACGAGTTCATATCGAAAGAAAGCGTGAAGAAGGCGATCTACGTTTATGGAATGATTATTTCAGTGAAACTCCGACATATCCTGATAATCTATTCCGACGACGATTTAGAGTGAACAAGTCATTGTTCATGCGTATTGTTGATCGACTCTCCAATGAAGTTGAATACTTTTGACAAAAGAAAGATGCTCTCGGAAGGCTTAGTCTCCCGCCACTTCAGAAGTGTACAACAGCCATTCGTGTATTGGCCTATGGTTCTGCGGCTGATGCTGTTGACGAATACCTCCGACTAGGTGCAACGACAGCTCGGTTATGTGTGGAACATTTTGTGGAAGGAATAATATATTTATTCGACGATGAGTACCTAAGAAGACCAACACCGGCTGATCTTCAACGTCTACTTTATATTGGTGAGCAATCCGCTTGGAAAGGACAATATTCACGCGGTTCGGCTAAACCCACAATCGTATTAGAGGCGGTTGCTTCGTACGATCTATGGATATGACATGCGTTTTTTGGACCTCCAGGTACCTTAAATGATATCAATGTTCTTGATCGCTCACCAGTTTTTGATGACATAATAAACGGTCAAGCTCCGCAAGTTACTTTCTCTGTCAATGGAAGAGAGTATCATTTGGCTTACTATCTCACCGATGGTATTTATCCTAAATAGGTAACTTTTATCCAATATATTACAATACCACAAGGTCCGAAAGCGGCTTTATTTGCTCAACATCAAGAAGCTGTCCGAAAAGATGTCGAGCGTGCTTTTGGAGTCTTGCAAGCTCGATTTTCCATTGTTAAAAATCCCGCACTTTTTTGGGATAAAGCCAAAATTGGAAAGATTATGCGAGCATGTATCATACTTCATAATATGATAGTAGAAGACGAACGAGATGGATACACTCATTTTGATGTTTCGGAGTTCCAACAAGGAGAAGACTCTGGAACTTCACATGTCGATCTCACGTATTCTACAGATATCCCTTCAAATATCGCCAATATGATGGGTGTTCGAACAAGAATTCGTGATAGACAAATGCATCAACAGCTCAAAGCTGATTTGGTTGAACATATATGGCATAAATTTGGACGTGAGGGAGACAACTATTGAGCTCGGATGTTTTTCCAAATTATTCTCGATTATTGTACTAGTCTTTATTTTTATGTTTTTTTAAAAAAAATCTATGTTTTAGATGTTATCTTTTAATATGTTTGAATTAATAAATAATTTTTATCTTTAAAAAAAAATATTCTTAAGAACCCCTAATTAAGAAACTCCCATTGGACCGCTCCAAATGGGAGTTTCTTAACTATGGTTCTTAACCCCACCTAAGTACAATTAAAATATTAAATAATCACTAAGAAACACACTTAACGATCAAGTAAACATGCTCTAAGTGACATAAAGCAAAACTAGTTTTCAAAAAGTTCTAGTACAACTCTAGTCACTGCTATATGGGATCTGAGAATGCAAGACTTCCTAACAATTGTGATACCAACCATCTTAAAAAAACATCAACATCGCTCTGAAGCAACAAGATCCAAATTTTATTTGGAAGAACTAATTGATGTTGGTACTATCAGACTTTATTTTTTTTCTGTTATCAAATTTTCAAGCATTCAAATAGAAAACATTAGATGTCAAGCTAAAGAAAAAACAAATGACTGTTATAAGTTGTTGTATGGGATAAAAATAGCAATCGATGTTAAAAGAATTTCCAATTTAGTGTTTTTCAATTGACTTTTTAGCTTTCTCAAGTTTGTTCTACCTTATTGTCAGAATAAAATTATGAGAACAACAGATTTAACTGACATACAAGCAATATATCTAATAAATTTTCATGTTGATCGAGTATTTTCGATAGTCGCGTGTATGTCATTAATATCTGTTGTTCTTATAATTTTCTGCCAAAAAAGAAAAAAGAAAAACACAATTGAGAAAGCTAAAAAAACAATTGAAAAACATTAAATTGAGATTTTTTTTTTTGATTGCTATTTTCACCCACTACGACGAACTTGTAACAGTCATCTTGCTTTTTATTAGCTTGACATTGAATGTTTTCTCTTTGGATCCTTACGAATTTGATACCAAGAGGAAGATAAATTTGGGTGCACCAACGGCAGGTAGCTCTTCTCTTCCAAATTTTTGTAAGATCATTGATATCATACTCATTAGTAAGTTTTGCATTCTCGTAGTCCCATATGGCCGTTACTGGAGTTGAACTGAAACTCTTTGAAGAACCAGTTTTGATTGATGTCGCTTTGCTCTTTTATTTTGTAGAGTATGGATTTATTTAATTGCACATCACTTTATTTATAGAGCACATGTTTGGAAAGAATTATGTTAATTATATAAGTTTTAGCTTTATGAATTTTTAATTTGTCTTATGAAGCTAGGACAATAACTATTACGAATTGTACCAAAAAAAAATAACTATTACGAAGATGGTTGTAGTTTTGCTAACTGTTGGTAATACACAAAACATATAATACAATGTTATATAAAAGATACAATGAACAGGTCACTATATTTTCAAAGTTTTAAAAAATATTTGCATCCATAATATATAAGAAAATGCATGATATGATATGATCGAGCTTCATGCTAATTAGGAACAAGAGATTTGTCAGTTTGATTGGTTGTTGCGCGTAAGGAGATGAGAGATTGTTGGTAGCAGAGTATATGCCCTCTTCTTTCTATGTTTGTTTGCAGGGAAACGCAGCAACTTCCATGGAAAATTCCTGTTTGAATCGCGGACCCTATTGCACAAGCACTTGATCACTGCAACAACGAAAAAGATCTATAAATGCGTACATAATCCTCTTTGACGAGGAAGGTGATCCTCGTCTATCTACTTTTGGTCTTATGAAGAACAGTAGGATGGTAAAAGCTATAGTACACTCCACCTGAGTCTTTACGGACAGGTAACAACAACATTCTTGACTTGTGAATCTCACTCCAAGACAAACCAATTCTTTATTTGAAGATCTGCTCTTTTTGCAGGCAGACTCATTCCTGGAAGGGTGATCTTCAGTTTATGGAACTATTCATTTAGATCTTTTAAGCGGAAAACACATTCCACCTACCTATGTATGTGCCGTGCCTCTCACTTATGCACAGTTTCTTTTTGTCAATTGGCTTAGCATTTTCTGTATGGTTTCTTATTTAAATTAGTTTATGATGTTCATATTTAGGCTCTTGATATAATAAGGGGGAAGAACGCATTGCTATTGATGGATTCATCTCTCGGCAATATGAGAATGATGATGCGAGTAAACTAGTTGACCTTGCTTCAAAATGCCTTCAATCAGAGGCAAAGGATCGACCTGACACCAAGTTTCTTCTCTCTGCAGTGGCACCATTGCAAAATTAAGAAGGAAGAGCTCTGAAAAAAAAAATTCCTGAAACTGACAATATCTTGAATATCATATAATCCAAAATGTTTATTTTGGTTTCACTTTTGTTGCTTATGTTGCATGTATTAATGGGCTTGCTTAAAACTGGTTACAAAGATGAAGAAGGTGCAGAAAATGCGCCAGACGTTCTTCTCCTACTTAGTGACAGACCAACAGGAGCTTGCATTAAGAAATGTGATGCGGGTTCATGTCAGAATAAATAAAAAAGGCAATCTAAGTCCCACGTTGGATATTAGACAAAATAAAGTCTAATACATATAGCTGGTCCAATTCCACTTAGTATGAGACCTTTTTGAGAGTAACGACCCAAAAACAAATCCGTGATGGCTTAGGCCCAAAGCGGACAATATCATACTAAGCGAGAGATTGGACATCTGGTGACGGACATCTGCTCTAGTTGAGCGTCTGGCCTCCAGCACGGGCATCCGGTATGGCTCTAGTAGAGCATCTGGCCCAGGAGTGCATCTGGTCCGTCACAACAGATTGGTATTAGAGCAAAGGTTCTGTGGTCCTTGGTTTGAGGGGAGGATTGTCAGAATAAATAAAAAAGGCAATCCAAGTCCCACATTGGATATTAGACAAAATAAAGTCTAATATATATAGCTGGTCCAATTCCACTTAGTATGAGGCCTTTTGGGAGTAACGACCCAAAAACAAATCCGTGAGGGCTTAGGCCCAAAGCGGACAATATCATACTAAACGAGGGATTGGACATTTAGTGACGAACATCTGCTCTAGTTGAGCGTCTGGCCTCCAGCACGGGCATCCGGTCTGGCTCTAGTAGAGCATCTGGCCCAGGAATGCATCTGGTCGGTCACAACAGCTCAGGTGTGCATACCATAATTAGCGCTCTCCAAGCTCGGAATGGAGACAGATGCTCAAGATATGCGCAGTGATGGCGCAGCCTATGATGCCAAGCGACAGAATAGCCGACGGTCCAAATATTTATTGGTTTTTTCAGACAGTTGCTGAAATGTATGTGTATGCGTGTAAGAGAGTAACTGAAGTGTTTGTTTACTTTTGTGCATCTTTGAGAAAGTTCAAATCATTTGAGGGAAAGAGAAAACAAGACTGCAAATAACTAATTTGATTCCTTCTTCCTTGTGATAATACAAAAATATTGAAACTATAAAAGAAGATTCAATATGTTATTACAGTATATCGAACCATTTGGCCCATGCACGAATATCGACTGATGAGTATTCAGAACAAGGATTATATAGTTACAAGGCTATAAGAACTTTACATTATTGATCAAATTATATAATGTTTTATTTGTTTCTAATCTTGATGAGAATTCAATATGTTTAATCACATTGTGTTATGCCGTGTGGATAAGAAGAGTGAGCTCAAGACTAACTCGAAAAGAAATGTAAATGAACAAACACTTGGATCAGGAGAAAGTTCAGGTTATTGGAGTCTAGTGACTTCACCTAGTTGTGATGTAACGATGCCTTTTCACTCATTTGGCAATCCGGTTTCTACTGAAAACGACTCTTCCAGCATTTGGATTTCACTTTGGATTTCACCTGATTTCATTCCTGATTCTTCAAAAGTATATACTATACAATTCTATATTGACCATAGGTAAACCATAGCAGGCTTTGTTTAGCTAATACCGGCTTGATTTTCTTTGTAGGACTATCCTTAAATGCAAGATGTTGCAGCTGAGTACTTTCAAGATATTGATTCCCAGGTTATTGGTAATAATAACGTGGGTTTTCCAGCGAGTACGTTGCATACCAATGTAGATCAGAACATGGATGAATCTTTGCAAATTGATTATTGGAGATACTCAAACTTCCCCTAGATGGAGTAATATTGAAGTCACTTTTGTAAGACAAAAACGCCTTTTAACGTTTGAGTCTTCGAACGTTTAGCATTGGTCTATATGGTATGGTTAATTATTGTCCTATTATTCTTTCATTTTATTACTTTTATTTTTATGGTTTTGTTATATTAATCTCTTATATACTAAAGGAGAAGTATTGTAATAAATACGTTCACACTAAACTGGACACATGTCACGTGTAGAAGCATTGTAATAAATGCTTTCACACTAAAATTGACACATGTCACATGCAGAAAGCTTTTCAGCCAAACTCTACATAAATATGTTCACACTATGTACTTTACGTTTTTTAATATAAAACTCACATGCATGGTTCTTCTTCTTTACGTTATTTTTACTATTTCGAATAGAGCTGGACAAATTATTCATAAATTTTGATTTGATTTGCTATCCGTTTTGATTCGAACCAAAAAATCCGGATATCCGTTACTCTACGAAGCAAATCAAATACTGAAATGCAATATCCGTAAAAAAAAATAGAAGCAAATCACAAATATCAATATTTATAGGAACGAATATCCAATTTGATCTGTTATATGCATATATATATATATATATGTACATATATTTACAAAATTATAAATAAGTTATATATTATAGTTTATATAAATTTTACTATATTTTTGTTTTTAAATAATTTCATTTTAAGAATTTTATTTTTCATGTATTTATTTGAAAAAATATCATTTAATATTAATTAACAGTATCTTTATATATTTATCAACCATCTTTATATACTTTTACGTACACATACATGTACACATTGACGTGAGCACCTTTTAACTAAGTATTTACCACAACTGAAATATCTAATTTTTTGGAAGTTAAAAAATTCTTTTTCTTAATGCTTCTTTCACTATCAACCAAATTGTAGTAAAATGATTTGTCTTAATAATTTTTTTTTAACTGTTATCCGTTTAGGAACTATAATATGAAACCATTAGTTCGACATCACGACTATCTAAGATTCATAACATGAAAACAAACAAATAATAGTACTTTTTGATTATCACATAAAAAAAGACATCAAACATTTTAACCAAACAAACCAAATAAATACTGATTTAAAATGATAGTTATATTTTAGGAGATTAAAAACCGAAAAACAACCTAAAACCGAACCGATATCCAGATTAAACAGATTAATATCTCCTTATTAAAAAATAACGAAACTAATAATCACATCCCGCGCAACGCGCGGGTTATTACCTAGTGTTTATTGTTACGTATCTGAAGCTGTATTTTGTTTTCTCTATGGACTTTATTCAGTAGGAATATGTGTTATTGCCATCCTTAATTATATATATGTAACGATCTCTCTTTTCTACAAAAATGATTAAATGAACCACCCTATCTAAAGATCATTTTTTCTTGACGTCACTAATCTTAAAACAAAACTTTTATGCAAGTGATAAGTTGATAGCTATGATTCTACGTAGAAATCAATTTTTTAGAAAAAGGAATGATAGGGGACCATATATTGTATATAACATTTATAATGTGATTTAATGTAAAGTAGACTTTGATCCGTGCATCAGCATGGATGACTCTAAGAACATGATTAACTCCGGTCTTTTAGCCGAGATTTTTAATTCATGATTTGACATTTTTTATTTTTTTTACAATTTTCGACTAAGAGATGGCTCTTATATATCTTATTTAAGAGACGGCTCTTATATCTCTTATTTAAGAGACGACTCTTAGTTTTTCTTAGTTTAAATATAAGAAAAACTAAGAACTGTCTCCTAACCGAAACTAAGAATCCCAGTTAAGAGACTGGGTTAATCATGGTCTTAGGCTCTAAAGATTGATTTTTTTTTCCAAAACTTTCTTTTCAAACTTGTTACACCTTAACGCCTTCTATCAAAAATAAAACTTATTGCACCTCATCAATGGTTTATCTTTTTTTTTTGAACTGTCATCAATGGTTTATTACGCTCTGTATGCCTCATAAAGCTGACGTGCAATCCATCCTGCAAACACCAAACCCGATTCACATTTTCTCCAACATAATCAACACATCATTAAACTATGTACGGCCTTGTTTTTTCATTACCTTACATACAAACATGCGGTTTAAATGACATTTTAAAATACAAACATCTGTAATGGACGTCAAAAATTTCTAAAGTACGCGCGGCTCTTTGGTTCAGTACATGGTCAAAGGCACTGAGAAGCTTCCTGCTAAGGTAACATAACATAATAACCCAACATGGTATCTCAAGATTATTGATTCTTACCGGAGAAATTGAAACTTGATGAATAGGTTGGTAGGTTCCAGAGTCCTAATGAACATCCTTTCTTTCCAGACTATTTGCCAGAGCCTATGTTGCCAGCTCTGCAGTACCCAAAGGTGCTTACGTGAATTTAAGATTGAGGCTTTAGTGGACTTTTCATGGGTTATTACGTCTTATTAATGTGGTTTCTCGATGTTCAGCAAATTCTGTATAAACTCTTCTTATTCGAGCTGTGTTTTGAAGTTTTATACTAACATGATAAGGGATTCAGTTTTGTATCTTATCAAGTAGGTTTGCATTTTGCTGCTGATTCTTTTTTTTTATATCAACATAAACAATAAGATATGGAACATGTAGTTTAGAAATTAATGACGTCCATTACAAAATGATGTCTGTATTTTATAATTTAGAGATTAAGATATTGAGCTGTCTACGTTTTAAACAAACATGGATACAAACTTTCAGATCATGTGTCCATATATCCATATCATACTTATCCCAAAATATATTCTTCTCAATTCCTAAATCAAATAGTTTCTCTAGCTAGAACATGATGGGATCAACAGTAAATCAAAAATGAAGGAAGGAACAAACTTAGACCATCTCCAATTGGTTAGAACTCATCATGGATTTTAATGATTAAATTAATTGTAAATTTTGTAATTTGTGAAGTTTAGAACTCCTTGTAATTTATCATGTCCATTGGTAGAACCTTTTAAAGTTTTTAAGAGAGAAAGAGATAACAAAGAAAGAGAAAGGCAATGGAGAGAAAGACATACACACAAAATGAACCAATAAGAAAATGACACTTTAGAGGTTATTACCAATTCTAAAAAACTTTATTTTAAGAACATGTGCTTAGCCTTTTATTTCTTTTTGATTTATGTTTTGGATTTTTTTTAAAGAACTACTCCTTAACATCATCCATTGGAGGTGTTCTTAGCATTGGCCATATTGAAGAGGTGAAGTGAATCATCCTCACTGGATTCTCTCCATGCACATCCAAAATTGAAACTCCATGATTAATAATTTCAAAAACTGGATTTACGCAACGTTAAAGAGATTAATATGAAATCAAAAGAGGATAATAAGAAGAATAGTTCGTATGAAATCAGAGAAGACTGCTCTGATGACAATCATGCGTCCCAGTCGGTCGTCTTGAAGCACAAGAAAATCCAAGAGCTAGAGGTGAACTACCAAGAGAGAACGAATACTCTCTCACTACAAGAGTTAGTATTTAAAAAAAAGTCAAATACTCTCTCTGACTCAGTTCCCTATGCAAAACCCATGGCAGCTTCCCGGCGGTGCTTCCGCCCTGAACCCTCCGTCTCTCACTCCTGGTGAAGACCCTCCTAAGCCCCCTGACCCCCCAGACCCAGCCTCTCCTTTTTCCCCCAGCCAATACCCGCCACTCTCTTCCCCTCCTGTTAAATCAACTGTTCCTTCAAAGCACTCCGTCTCTCTTTTGAAACCTGTTGCGAAGGACACTGCCTTATCCTCTGTAACTATTGAATCTGGGAAGAATCAGAAAAGTTCTAACTGGTCCACCTCTTCAGCAGGCTTACCCCCTCTTGAAGTCACTGGATCTGAAAATTCTTTTAAAAAAACCTTCACCATTTTAAAACCATCTCATAACTCTCCTCTCCAAACTAACAGAGCTTCAAACTCTTCCTCCTACACTCCCTCATCCACCAAACTGCTTACTTCCCAACCAGATTCAACCCCCCAAATTGTCCCCACTATTGTCTCTCCTCCATCTCAACAAAATCCATCAGTGACTAACACTATTCATGAAACCCTAACTCAAAACCAGCAAGAACCTCCCCCCCCCAACCCCCTGTAAACCCTATTCCAGCTAACCCCACTCCAAACCCTACTCCCAGACATATCCCTCCCGTCAACCCTACCCTCCGACCTGCTCCAACTCTTGTTGAAAAGATACGTCGGTCCGAAGATAAAACCCTACAGCGACTTGCCCCAATCACCATTGCAGCATCAGGAAGGCCACGAGTGCTAATCCCAGACTTTGTTTTCAAAACAGGTTAGGAGATGCATAAAGATTTCATAGTATGTTATTTCAATGGAAGCCCGCCCCATTCAACCAGATTCAAAGTGTGTTTAATCATATGTGGGGCAAAGGAAAGAAACTTGAGATTCACAATAACCCTCTAACAAGATCAGCTATTGTGAGAATCCATAGTGACTACCTGCGGGGAAATATCTTAGAGAAACATATATGGTATGTTGGTGACTCTATGTTTCACACAGCCTTGTGGACATCTGAGCACTCCTCCTCAACTCCTCCTCTCCAATCAGTGCAACTGTGGGCTCACTTAACAGGGGTTCCTTTAGATCTTCGTCACCAGGCAGGCTTCAGCTTAGTTGCAGGTTTGGTGGGTGAACCTAAGGAGACTGATGAGTTCACAAAGAATCTTGTTAGCTTGACGCTATCTCATGTAAAAGTGGAGCTTGATTTGACGATTCCTGCTCCTTCAGTTGTGGAATTTGAACGGGAAAGTGGAGAGGTGGTCGAAGTCTCTGTCACCTACCCATGGTTACCTCCAACATGCTCACACTGCAAAGAGCTGGGACATGTAATCCGCAACTGTCTCAAGTGGACTCCTCCAAAAGATGCCCAACCTGCAGAGAAACAACCAACAAAACAATCAGACAAGGCCAATGGAAAGAAGCCAGTAAATGACAACTCAGTTAATTCAGCTGATGCTAAAGAAAAAGGATCTACGTCTGATCAAGTCATGGAGGATGCAATATCACTTCCACCTGTTGAAGCTAATCCACTAGTGTTTTCATCTCAAGCCCCATCTTCAAAGTTACCAAATCCTTCCCCTATTCCCAAGTCTGACTCATTTTCCCTCTCTAAATCCTCACGTCTTCCACCCAAAACATCTTCCACCCCAACCACACTAGCTTTCCCCTCTCATTCCCTTGATCCCTTTCACCTTAGCCCCCCTGGTCCTTTTGACCGTAGGGTTCTAAAAAGGTCCCGTTCTGATCCTTCAATCTCTTCTCCTCCTCTTTTTAAACCTAACACTACCACTCTGTCTAAAGGAGTGTCAGATACCTCTTTTATTATAAACCCAGAAATTTCTAGCTTCACTAAAAACTCTTTTAGTCTTCTTTTGTCTCTAGGTGACCTCCATTCTTCCGGAGGACCTTCCCTTAATTAATTATGAGTGTAAAACTCTCTTTTTGGAATGTTCGTGGTTTAAATGACCCGATCAAGCATCGCCCTTTTTGTCAATGGTTAAATAATAATAATCCCATTGTTGGTGCACTTTTGGAAACCCATATAAAATTCGGAAATCTTAGCCAGCTAATGGCAAAACTTTGTTTTGGTTGGAACTATGCATCAAATCATCAATCTGATGAAGATGGTCGTATTATTCTAATTTGGAAAGCCCCGGCAGTTGTTAATGTCCTCCACCAGTCAAGACAATCCCTAACTTGTGAAGTCATTTTGCCGCTGTGCCCACCCTTTTGCTATACGATGATCTATGCTTCAAACATTTTTGCTGCAAGTCGAGTTTTAACCCGATTATCTAACTGCAAGTGCACAGTAAAGTAC
>NC_027756.1:19553907-19568915 GCF_000695525.1 Brassica oleracea var. oleracea
AAAAAAAAAAAAAAAAGAGAACGAATACCCTAGGAACGGTGTTAATTTGAGTACCTAGCTAATTGTTTATAGATACAAAAAATATTCATTATGGAATACATTTTATTATTAGGAAAATAAACTGTATACTCGTTTGAAGTCAAGATTTTTGGAAATGGTCCCAAACTAAAAAAAATCACACATTAAAAAATGTTGTGATTTTACAATGTGATTTTTAATAACATATTAATAATATACCCAAAGAGGAAATAACGACTTGGGTCCATAGCTCAGTGGTAGAGCAATTGACTGCAGATCAATAGGTCACCGGTTCGAACCCGGTTGGGCCCTAACTCATGTGTTGTTGTATCTCGAAATTTTGCTTTTAGTTATAAAAATGTTCTTTCTGTAAATTAACCCTCGCAAATTACCAGCTATACACAAAATTCCGGTTCCTTACTTTTCTAATCTTTGTATTTATGTAACTGTAAGTTTCAAATCTATTCTATTAAAACAGCAGTGTGACCCATTAATAAAAGTTGGGTCCAACAATTATTTTTCCCAAAAACTGATTATTTCATAACTGCTTATATTAAATGACTAACCACGTTCTTTGTCGATAACAAAATCAGTTATGTTTCTTCATTCACAACAAAGTTCGATTCAATGATATACCTTTTAGACCTGATCAGAACACGCCCATGGTGATCGATTCTCTGGCGATTATACATTCCATGGTCGTTCACTATGTTGATTTGTCATTATCAGACAAGAAAATCGGGATCTTCAAAGTAACTAACATTTTGGGTTTTAAAAGGTTGAAATCAGATGTTTTGTAATGCATTACAAGTTTAAGGCATAACCAACAAGAAAAACGTATAAATTGATCAGTTATGAAAGTATGGTGGCCATTGAAATGTTGCAGAGAATTCTAAAATATTCTTGGAGAAGATGGAAAAAAATTACAAGAATGCCATATTAACTCATTTACATGTGATTTAACTTAAAGTTAGTGAAGACCATATTAACTCATTTACATGTGATTTAACTTAAAGTTAGTGAAGACCATATTAACTCATTTACATGTGATTTAACTTAAAGTTAGTGAAGACCATATTAACTCATTTACATGTGATTTAACTTAAAGTTAGTGAAGACCATATTAACTCATTTACATGTGATTTAACTTAAAGTTAGTGAAGACCATATTAACTCATTTACATGTGATTTAACTTAAAGTTAGTGAAGACCATATTAACTCATTTACATGTGATTTAACTTAAAGTTAGTGAAGACCATATTAACTCATTTACATGTGATTTAACTTAAAGTTAGTGAAGACCATATTAACTCATTTACATGTGATTTAACTTAAAGTTAGTGAAGACCATATTAACTCATTTACATGTGATTTAACTTAAAGTTAGTGAAGACCATATTAACTCATTTATATATATATATATATAACAGAAAATATTAAAAATTAATTTTTTTTTCAAAAGAATTTCAAAAATTTTGTTCGGTTTTCGGGTTTGATATTGGTATTCAGATATAATACTATAAGAATCATTCGAGCATATAGGCCAAGTCTAATAGAGTATGAAACTTTTGATTTTCGGGCCGATTCTATGTCGGTTTTTTGGGTATAAATATTTTTGACTAATTATGTTAGGTAATTATTAAGACAATATAATATGTTGTGAATTTTAAAAATAAAGTTTAAAAATAATTTCTGAAATACATATGGCACATGTGTATAGTTATGCAATTTGACATATTTAATATATTTACCAAATATTATATTAAATTATATTAAATTAATATTAAATAATATGATTACAAAAAAATACAAATATAAAAATTAAAATTTTCAAAGAAAAAATAAAACAAAAATATACCTGCCCTTTTAAGGGCGGGTCAGAATCTAGTTAAGTTTATAACTTCCTTGTTTAATCCTTTTAGTCCTTTTTAATACATAACTAGATCTCGATCCGCGCAACCGCGCGGGTTTTTGTTTTCATTTATTTTTATATAAACATTTTGTTTTCAATTCTAAATTGATATATATTATAATATATATGTGTCTATCAATTTTTAAAATATAATAAATTTACGGTATATTTTTTTCATTGAATAGATTGTTTCAAACTTTCACATGTATTTGTACTTTCTTCTATATATATGTTTTCAGATTATTATTTCATTATCAAAATCGTAACTATATATATAAAGATTATTAAAATATTGTTTTATTGTCATATTCAAAAATATTGTAATATTTCACAAATTTAGAAAGATTTAAAAAAATTAAACTTTTCGCTTCATAGATTTATATTATCGAGTAACTAATTAAACATTTAGTTTTTTTTAATTTTTAAAATAAACTATTAAAATTTGTTTTCATTAGTTTAAGGTAGTAATTAATCATTGTTAGATAATATGATTTTTGATATTTAAAAAAAAATCTTTATAATTTTAAAAGTTAATATCGACAAATATTTAAATTATTAACATATGGAGGTATAGTATTACAACATTAAACTATATATATCTAATTTATATTATCTATAAATCCAATGGATATCTATTGTTTAAATCCAATTATTGATAGCCCAATAAAAATTTCTGGTAGGCCCAAAATTTAAATAGTAAGATTATAGATTAAATGTAACATAACTTTCTAAGAATTGGTCTATTAGGTCTATTTTTAAAAAAATCACACATGAATCAAAGTTGTGACGTTTGTTTTAATATATAAGATATATAATTACACTACAACAAATATTATACAAAGAATATATTATAGCAAACAAATACTTGTACAACAATAAAATCAAAATTTGTTACCAACATTTTAATTTTTTGTGCATTTTTTTAAGTGCTAATTTATTTAAATTTAATGATTTAGTTTTACGTTTTTATTTATATGCAATGTTTTACTATAATATAATATCTTCTTTATTAATTTTGTTTTATAAAACTTTTGTTAGATATTTTATAGTTATTGTAAAAGACTTATGTTTTTAGTTAAGTTTTGTTAAACATAAGAATTATTATGTAAAATATAAAAGTTTTAAGATTTATATATATAAAGTTGGTTTTTCCCCTTTTCTGACAAGTGGCAGGAGGTTTTTACGATATGTGTCATCCGTGTATTTTTTTTACATTTTAGGACCTTTTTTTTTAGATTATTGCAATTTGGCCAAATACTTTCTAATCATGGACTACCTAATCCATTTCGCACTAACTATTATCGTATGGAGTTTGATAATCTATTTTATTGTTCACTAAAATTCAAGATGAATAAAGAAATAAATAAAATAATAAAAATATATTTTACATATTTAATTTATTCATAACTAAACATAACATAAATTTTTTATTTTATTATTTTTTACCATTTTCTATTATTAATTTACAAATTATATATTTATTTAACTATTAAAAATATAAAATGACTAAACTAATAAAAAGAAATTAGAGTGCAATACATAATCTATACATAAACTTTCACAGTCAGAGAGAAAAAGTAAAATACCATATTAACACTAACTCAATAAAGATTTAGAGCTGAAAAAGATCAACAAAGAAGACTAACCTATCTCATCTTACCATAAAGTGTTTTCACTAGAACAATCAGATTTCAGAAAAAGGTAAAAAAATAAAATATGAGATAAAGCAATCCTCGAAACACAAAGGATCGAGATCAAGCACCATCGCAAAAAAATCAAAAAAGCGGACCAAAGAAAGAATAATCATCGGAAGAACACGCATGTCTAAAGCACCGAAAATACAACCATCAGCTAAGAGATAAGAAGCACCTCACAAACTAAACAAGCACATACAAGGGGGCTCATGCCAGCGAAGAACCACAAAACTCTGAATAGAAGAAACCAAAGCTCCAAAAGACTAACTCCGCACACCTACACTAAAGGATGCATGAGAAGAAGATAAACAACCTGGATGTGAGAGAATGGAAGCCAACCACCGAGAAACCAAAGCTTAAGCTTGAGATCATAAACAACCTTCCAAGTGTACAAAGCATACACAGAGAAAAACACTATCTAAACCTGGAGTAGCAAATATGGTGAAAGGAAGAGCCACAAGAGACGTGATCAGCGATGAAAGGTACAACGAGATGAGAGACCAAAGAGATAAAAAGAGACAAAATGAAATCAACAAACCGTGGAGCCATTCTCGAACTATGAAAAAAATCATAGAAGTCAGATCACCAAAAACCCGAGCTTGAAAACTAAGACGAGCAGAGACTATTGACGGCAAACCAGCAACGAGGAAAACATTATCAATGACAACTAAACTCTGACCCAACCCAACGAGATGTAGTTTCTAACTTTAGCTTAAACCTAAGAAAAAAGAAGACCAATATTGACCGGAATAACATACAACGCCGTAAAAAACAACCCCACAACATGGAACTGATATGCATGATCTATAACAAATATCAGATAATCTCACAGAAAAAAAAGGTGAGGAAAAATGAGAGCACCGAGGTGAGTCTTTTCCCAGTGATGGTGAGAAGCATTGCACACCGGAGAGGTAAACAAAATACACAGATGGTGATGGTTCAAGGACAAAAGATGGGGGAGAGTGCAAAAAACACCTAAAAAGAGTAATGATCAAAAATGCGAAATATTAAAATACAATTTTGACATCGTTAATCTTAGAATCAACAAATGCCTAAAGACAAAGCTATTGAAATTCAATATGTTTTACATCATAAACTCACTTCATCACTAACAACTAGTATTATACATTATTAAAAAGACAAACACATAGTATATTAACTTATTACTTACTACTACGTAACATAATAAAACATGTTCTTCATAAATAAATACTGACCACATAATCACATCATCAGAAAATCATACACAAGAAAAATAAAATAATATTCCACGTGAAGCGCGAACAAACCCCTAATTTAATATAAAAGTTTGTTTTTGGAGAAAAACACCTTCAAATTTTTTGTTTTTGAAGTTTTGCCAAACTTTAAAATGAGGGAGGTTTTGGAAATGCTATTAGAGTTATGATGTTACAAAAATTAATCAACACTTCATCACACTCGTTTTATATCATTGATTTAATTTTTTATAATTTGAAAATTTTAATAACATAACTAAACTGTAATATATTTTTTTCGACAAATTTATATTTTTTTCTCATGGGAGGAAAAGCAATTAAGATAGTACAGACACAAATGAGGACGGCCCATTTATATTCTCGAGGCCCATTTCGAAACGACGAATAGTCGAATGCTTTTTCGTATTTCACCTGTTCAATGTCGTCGTCTTTCTCATTCTTCCTCCGATACCGAGATCTCGTTAACAAAAAAAATAATCCAGAAAGCAGCTCGTGTGTATATAACAGAAGCCTATTCGATCTGTACTTAAGAATCGCTAGGATCGAAGATGCCGGTGGCAGCTTCCGCCATCTACTTTCTCAATCTCCGTGGCGATGTACTCATCAATCGCACCTACCGAGACGACGTCGGGTGAGACACCTTCTCCTTTCCTTTCCCACCATGGATCTCTCTCTGCACCGCTTGTGGGATTCGAGCTCTTCTCTAATATTTTTTGATTTGATTAATTAGGGGAAACATGGTGGACGCGTTTCGAACGCACATAATGCAAACCAAGGAGCTAGGGAACTGTCCAGTGCGTCAGATTGGTGGCTGCTCCTTCGTCTATATGCGAATCAGCAATGTGTACATCGTCACTGTTGTCAGCAGCAATGCTAATGTTGCTTGTGGCTTCAAATTCGTTGTTGAGGTAAAGATTGATTCTTAGCGTTAGATGCTTGGTTTAGTTAATAATGTTGATTCACGTACTACAGGCTGTTGCTTTGTTCAAATCATACTTTGGCGGCGCTTTTGATGAAGACGCCATTAAGAATAACTTTGTCCTCATTTATGAATTGTTGGACGGTTAGTACGCATATATGATTCTTTCATGGTTAAACTGTTTTCTACAAGTAGTATCTTTGTACAATTTCGTGTGGAATTTGCAGAGATTATGGACTTTGGCTATCCACAGAATCTCTCCCCTGAAATTTTGAAGCTTTACATCACTCAGGAAGGTGTGCGTTCACCATTTTCTTCAAAGGTAAAGGATTGAACTTCTGTTTGGTGTACGGTGCTTGCTAGTGAAGTAGGTTTTTCAGTGATAAGTTTCTTTTTTTTTTTTTTTTTTTTTGTGTAAAAATGGAAACAGCCGAAGGATAAGCCTGTTCCGAACGCAACGCTGCAAGTTACTGGTGCTGTTGGTTGGCGAAGAGAGGGTCTTTCTTATAAAAAGAACGAGGTCAGAGTTGTGTTTCTTTCTTTCTGTGTGTATTGCGTTTGCTAGGTTGTGCCTAAGTGTTGACATTATGCATTGTCCACTACTGCAGGTGTTTCTGGATATTGTGGAAAGCGTAAACCTTCTTATGTCCTCTAAAGGTAAGTCGTTCCCTTTGTAAAACCTTTCTTTGTTCCTTGTTTTCTTTGTATAATTGTTTTTTGCATATTATGGAAACTGTTAGGCAATGTTCTTCGGTGTGATGTGACTGGGAAAGTTTTAATGAAATGTTTCCTTTCGGGGATGCCTGATTTGAAGTTGGGGTTGAATGATAAAATTGGTCTTGAGAAAGAATCTGAAATGAAATCTCGTCCAGCTAAGAGGTAGCCTTTGTTTAAACAGTGATCCACACTAGCTAGTAGCACTTTCCATGGTTCTCACCTAGCTCACTCTTTGTGTACAGTGGTAAAACCATTGAGCTTGATGATGTCACTTTTCACCAGTGTGTGAACCTGACAAGATTCAATTCTGAGAAGACCGTTAGCTTTGTACCACCGGATGGTGAATTTGAACTGATGAAGTAAGTTTTGGGAATGTTTACTGTTGCATATTGTTCCTGATACTTAAAGTTTACTGAGTTGATGGTGTCCTCAGGTATCGAATAACAGAGGGTGTGAATCTGCCTTTCCGTGTATTGCCAACGATTAAAGAACTTGGTCGCACACGCATGGAAGTAAATGTGAAGGTACATACATACATAGCTTTCCTTCTCAAAGGTTAACCAAAAAAGCGGATTGATCTTTGCGCTCTTACAATCCACTCCCATATTTCGTCTTTTCAGGTTAAAAGTGTGTTTGGTGCTAAAATGTTTGCGCTTGGAGTCGTTGTCAAAATCCCAGTGCCAAAACAAACAGCAA
This sequence comes from Brassica oleracea var. oleracea, assembly GCF_000695525.1. Lineage (NCBI taxonomy): Eukaryota > Viridiplantae > Streptophyta > Magnoliopsida > Brassicales > Brassicaceae > Brassica > Brassica oleracea. The sequence goes on from NC_027756.1 coordinate 19,561,100, forward strand.
AGACGAACTTCCAAGTGACTTCTGGTCGCGCTAAGTACAACCCATCAATCGATTGCTTGGTTTGGAAGTAAGTTTTATTCCCTTTTAATAATTATTATTGCATATTTATAGTTATAGTACGTTGTATTGTATCAATCATTTTTTTTTTTTTTTTGAATGAATGAGTGTTAAATTTTTATTCATCATATTTATAGTTTTATTCAATCATTTACCTTCTCTCTTTTACTCTTTAGGATAAGAAAATTTCCAGGACAAACAGAGTCCACGCTAAGTGCAGAGATTGAGTTGATCTCAACAATGGGAGAGAAGAAATCTTGGACAAGGCCACCAATCCAAATGGAGTTTCAGGTCAATCTTTTCTTCTGTTGTTGGCATTGTTGAATAGAACCAGGTTTGTTTGAGGTGAATGTTAGTTAACCGTCTCAGCTTCGTTCTCTTTACAGGTGCCAATGTTCACAGCCTCTGGTCTGCGAGTTCGTTTCCTCAAGGTACGCTTTGATTTCTATGTTTTTATAGAGACCAAAAATGTGATTAGCTAAGTTTTGGAATCTTTAACCCATATCCAGTTCAATTTTTTTTTTTAGTGTTATTTTGGCTTGCTTCATTTGCTTCACTGTTACCTTGGACTTGAATGATTTATAGGTGTGGGAGAAGAGCGGTTACAACACGGTCGAGTGGGTTCGATACATAACAAAAGCTGGATCTTATGAGATCAGATGCTGAACTTAAAAATGACAGACTTGAGAGGCTCATTGGCTTCTAGCTTTTGTTCCTTATTCAAAAGAAGAGTTAGATATCGTTTATATCTCGTTGCTTGACCATAAGAGATATCTTGTGTTCATATGATTTCTTACGCCTTTGGTTTTGAATTAGTTTTCTCCTCTCTGTTTGTGAAATTAATTTGGTGTAGTTGAGCGTGATCGTATTTGTGAGAGAAATATTAATCGGTCCTAATATGTTAAATAAATTCTATGATGTGTAACTAAAATGAATTTCGTAATTAATATTTAAATGTTACACTGAAATTCCAAAATTTATTGGCTACATTACGTTCTTTTATTCATCTCGAAGATCCCGCTCGTTTGTGTAAGAAGACTAGAAGCTTTTTGGATATTTTACGTGTTAGGAGCGTATTATATGATAAAAAATTTTAGAGCTTTTAAATAAGAATTTTTAAAGTAAAACCCCCTAATTAAATTTATTTCGGGTAAAAACCCCCTAAATGAAGGATTTAACAGAAAACCTCCCAACCTAAATTATCTTAATGAATTAGGCCCTCTGTTACTTATACCGTTAAAGCACAACGCAGCGTCCTGGGAAGTTCGTGAAACAACACAATGTCAAAAGAAACATGAACTTTTGAACCGACCAAAAAACACAAAACTTTCTTTGACTTTAGAAATAATTAACAATATTTTCGTTGACTTGTCAATTTAGCACGCTGTCAGCAAATTTAACAGAAAAATTTGACGTCGTTTATTGTTGGCGTTAAGTGAAACAACGTCGTTTTACATGATTCGAAAATAAAAAGAAGTAAACCCTTGGATTCGAACTCAGGTTGGTCAGGACAAATTGCAAGGTATTTTACCACTGGGCTAGTTCACTTTCAATGAAGTTGCTAACATATTTAATTTTATTTGGTACTGATTGAATATAAAAAAATTCTCTAAAAACTTTAAAAGATCTTTAAAATTCCAAAAAATTGAAAAAATATAAAATTTATTTTGGAATTAAAATTAAAAATAAAATTTTATTTTTTCTTTAAAAAAATCAAAAATCTTCCAAAATTTTCAATTTTTTTTAAACAATTTCTGAAAATTGAAATTAATTATACACACATAAAAAGATACCCACATATTAAAATTAAATTAAAATGCTTAAAATAAATATTGTACCCATTATGAGTGCGATTTTAATTTTTAGCTGATAATTGTAATTTAATTGTTTGCATTTTCTTTGAATTTTTAAATTTTTGGAATTTTTTTAAAAAAAGAAAATTTTGGAAGATTTTTTATTTTTTAAAGAAAAAATAAAATTTTATTTTTAATTTCAATTTCAAAATTAATTTTATAAATTTGATTTTTTATTTTTTCAATTTTTTGGAATTTTAAAAATCTTTTAAAGTTTTTAGAGAATTTTTTTATATTCAATGAGTACCAAATAAAATTAAATGTGTTAGTAACTCAGTTGAAAGTGCCAATAGTCCGGTGGTAAAATACCTTGCCATTTGTGGTTTCATCTCATTCGTGTAAAGTTTGTGCTTTTTTGGCTGAATCTCAATTGGAATGTCATGTAGTTCACCATTATCACTTTTAATCTTCAAGTGTCGTAAAAGTCCCATAATTACTGAGAGATACGAGGGATGAACCCTAATTTTCGAAAGAGTGAGATTTTGGGTATCGTTTGATTCTTGTGAGAATTCAAGAGAGGCTGAGTTCGTGAGTTTGAGACAGGTGAAGGAGTTGAAATCGAGAAGCTGAGTTCCTGTATTTTTGAAATCGAAAAGTGAAAGTGAAAGGGAAAGAGTTGATTCTGGAATTGATTGTCTTGTTATTTGTTTGTAGACATGTGGTAATTGTCGCCAAACTGGGCACAACAAACGCAAATGCACGTTGCCTTATGTGCCCAAGCCACCAAATATGCGATCAGGAAGACCATCTAAGAAACAGAAGCCAATCACTCAACTTGGCGAATCAACCACTGAAGTAGGAGAAACAGACACAGAACTCGCTTCACCTTAGCACACTTGAAGTCGTCTCATCTAAGAACTTGCTGTTTTTTTTTTAATTTTGGAACTCAGATTTAGAAACCATGTTTTGGTGTTTCAGATTAACTAGGATTAAGTTCATTTGAACCATGTTTTGGTGTTTTGTTATAACTCAGGTTATGGTCGTTAGAACCATTAAAACGAAGTGAACTACGTTTGCTTGTTGCTATGTGTCTTGAAAGGTCATGTTATTTGTTTCTTCCAACGACAAGTGTAAGACATATTGTCTTAAAGGGTCATGTTATTAATCAACTCTTCAAACACAACAACAGTAGAAAAACAAGTTAAAAACAACACTTGAAACACTATCAAATGTCATACAGACCAGTTAAAAATATCACTTAAACCACAATGATGATAGTCCTAGAACAAGCTACTGTTGAACTTTTTCTGTTGGCTTGACCTCTCACTCTTCTCACGGCCAGCCTCTCTTTCTTCACTTGTTCATACTTGGTGAACTTCTCTCGCCCTCACTCTGTTTTACTTCACTCACGCTCTCTGTTTTTCTTTGTGACTAAAGTCATATCTCAACTTTTCGTTGGACTTATTTTTTTAGTTGGCTTTTGTTTCTTCTTCTTTCCTTGGGTGGTAAGCAATCTCTTGCTTCCACTTCTTCATTCTTCTTCTGCGTGACTCCTTGGTCACTTCTTCTTCTTGTTCATTTTCTTGTGTGGCAAGCTTCTTTGCTTCTCTTGAAGGATTTAATCAAGGTTCAATCTCAACAGCTACAACCACAATGACAGTCCTTGAACCACAATGATATTCAAAGACACAAGCTACAACACACAGACACAAGCAACATAAACTTTTCGAGAATAAAATCAGTTGAAACCAACACGGCAACACCGTACGTGTTTGATTACGACACTAAAACTTAATTGGGAAGAGAAAAACGAAAGCTTTAACTTGAGGAACAAATATAAACTCAAAATTTTGAAGAACCCTAGTTTATATTTGGGAATTTTCGAGTCTCAAATATGAAGAAGAAGAAAGTCGGGTCGTTTTTCTGTTGACACTAAACGCTGTGTTTCAACTAACGGGGTTTTTCAAAATTTTAACGCGACGAGTAACGGAGGGGGTAATTCATTAAGATTACTTAGGTTGGGGTTTTTCGGTTGAATCTTTAATTTAGGGGTTTTTACCCGAAATAGCCTTAATTGGGGGGTTTTACGTTAAATTTGTTTTAAATAAATACATAACAAGATGGAGAATGGACTTCCAATTAAACATGTGAAAGAGATAGGCATCAATGTAAACCTTTTGAAGGCAAGTACAACATCACAATAAACCTGCACCACTAGTTGCCTCATTGGGATGTGGTGATCCATCAAATTGACAACGAGCTTGAGCCTTGCCCAAAATAATCCTCTATGTAGAATCAATTTTTACTCTTTCATCCTTCATTCGTTTATTTCATTTAACAAGGGTATCATGATTATCTACTATTGAATTTTATTTTTTGCTTGAGCTTAAATTTCATGGTTAGAGACATCACTGCAAATGCTAGCTAGAGCTAGGTGGATTTTATATCGATATGACAGAAAAATCTGCGCAAAAGGCTATGAGCAAGCAGTGCCACCAATACAGACTTCTATGTAATAATGTAAATAGAAGCTGAAGTTTCTCAAACTTGCAATAACCAACCTGCGAAGCCACTAGTGTTGGGAGGAAACTATATGAACTTCTTCGCACAATATATTTTAAATATATAAAACATAAAATACACTATAAAACAAAAATGTCAAAAGATCTCTCTCTTTTAAATGAAAACTATTTTCTATTATCTTTTTCTCTTCTTTTCATTATTCATTTTTATTGCTAACAGAGATGTTTTAACATTCTGTGGACATCTACCTGCTTTTTCTGCAACAACAAAAGATTACTGAATATTCTCACAAAATGTTGTAATTTTTCCTATAAAAAGCTAGGCCTGAAGCTAATGTTTTGGCTAATGATCTGGTCAAGCTAATATTAAATCACAAATGGATCATGTAACTTTTAGTAGTAATAAATCTGTGGAGGATAAAATATATATACTGTCAAATATAATAAGATATATTTACATTTTCATAATTTATGTAAATATTAAATTCATACTAGAAATGATTACCACAAATATTTGTTGCTATATTATGGATGATAATAGAAACAAACGAAGACCTAATAAAATATTTTCTTGCATGATTTAAGTAGAATATCCAACCAAAATATTAGATTAAAGTTAACAGGATCCTTAATAATATCTAATATATTAAATTTAAAATAAACACAAAATAAAATATCCTGAAAACCCTATATAAACTTTGTTTTCTATTAAATTACAAATTCCGCCCACAACTTTGTCCTCTCTCTCGCGTTTGTGATAGAGATAGAGTTGTTAGCTAGCTCACACGCTTCTATTCTCTCGACTCTATTTTCTAGGAATTAACAGCAAAACAGAAAAAGATAAAAGAAACCAAAAAAAACTGGGTCTACGAAAGTTAGGCCGAAAGAAACAATCAAACAGTCTTTGAGATTGATTTTTTTTCTCTCTCTCTAATGGATTCAAGAGATATCACACAACCGCAGCACCAACAGTTTCAGCCACCACTGTTTCATTACCCTAACTTTAACACTGGCGCAATGATGGGACCTAACTCGACTTCCCAGTCGATTAATCATCGTCTAACTTTTGGCTCTCTCACACCGCGTGGGACGCTTCAGCAGCAAGAACAGCAGATGGATCAGAAAACGCTTGAATCTCTTGGATACGTCGATGAAGTATCGCCTTCTTCTCAACCGATGCGATCTGGGATCGGTCAGAACCAACAACAAGTGAAGAGGAAGAGAGGAAGGCCAAGGAAATACGCTCCTGATGGTACAATTGCATTAGGTTTAGCTCCGACTTCTCCTCTTGGTGGTGACGGAGACAGCGGCAGAGTAAATACAAACTCTGCTAAACGAGCAAGAGGAAGACCTCCGGGCTCCATCAAGAAACAATTTGATGCTTTAGGTGAAATAGAAACTCTAACCCTTTGGACACGTTTGTTTGTGGTTTACATGCAATATATTTGACTGTTTTGTTTTGTGTGTGTGAAAAGGAACATCAGGAGGTATGTTTACTCCTCATGTCATTGAAGTGAAAGAAGGAGAGGTACAACTTTATTGTTTTCTTTTAGTAATCTTTAAATGTGATTGATTGGTTGTTAAAACAATGTTTAAATGCTGCAATATTGGTAAATTTAAAGAGTTTGGAGGAGGTATTATTTTTCAGTAAATTAGATGGAAGAATGATTTACGAGTTTTTTGGGTTTTTTTTTTCTGGTAAATCAGGAAATATTATCAAAGGTGGCGGCTCTTTCGAATCAAGGGCCACGAACAGTTTCAGTTCTCTCTGCAGCTGGCGCAGTTTCTAGAGTGATACTACATAATCCTGGTGGAATTCATAATTATAAGGTTTTTAACAAACTATGTTCTTTCACTTCAGTAATGTAAAGCTAATATTTGTTTGTGTTGAGAATTGTACATGTGTTCTTTTGCAGGGACGGTTCGAGATCGTTACACTCTCAGGCTCCTTCTCCAATTATGAGGTAAATGGTTCCATCGAAAGAACTGGTAGTTTGACTGTGGCTTTGGCTGGTCCCAATGCCCAGATTTTAGGTGGCCTAGTTGGTCGGTTAGTAGCTGTAACACCAGTGCAGGTAACAAAATATAAATCATTATTGGGTTTGTTGGAGTCATATTTGTCATTTGACTCATAATGTGGTTCCGTGTATAGATCATAGTGGGAAGCTTTGTTGACGAAGCAAAGAAACTGAAACAGAGTACCGGTAACAATGCTCAGGGACAGAATCCTGAACCGGCTTCAGCACCAGCTAATATGTTGAACTTTGGATCGAACTCTCAAGGACCATCTAGCGAGTCATCAGATGAGAATGAAAGTGGTTCTCCTTCAGTGCAGCACCATGACAACAACAATAATGGGATTTATGGAAACTCAATGGCTCAACAACAGCAACTGCGTCAGATGCAAATGTATAATCTTTGGCCTAGTAGTGGTCAATAAATAGAATTTGCGTTTTGGTTTTGGTTTGGTTTAGGCTGGTTTTGATCTTTGTTTCCTTTGAGAAGGTTAAGCTACAAGCTTGAAAATTCTTTTTAGCTTCTTTTGTTTTGTTTTTGGAGATTTTAGATACATATAGGAGATCTTAAAATTAGGGTTCTTTCAGTTTTGTTTTACTTTACTCATTGTAGGAGTGATTAATTTAGTTTCTCGGTCAATTTTCTTTTATTTTATTTTACCGTGATGGTCAATAAAAGATCTCTCTTTTTCTTGTTTCTTATTCAGGAATTTAAAGAAAACTTGTTTGTGACGTTAGGGTTAATGTCTTTGATATTAATTCGTGTTAGTTATATCTCAGCCGATACATTTGATAAAGGACGTAACTTAGGGGTTAGGGGTGAACCTTTAAATTCATATGACCAATCAAAATGACACATAGATTATTAATTAAAAACATTAAATTAAATAAAAAATAGTTACAAAAAATAAAAAAACTAATTTTAACTATGCTAACACTTCCAGCTAAAACCTAAACCCTATACCCTAAATTCTAAATTCAAATCCAAATTTCTAAACTCAAACTCTATACCCTAAACCCTAATCCTAGACCCTAAACCCAAATTATATACCCTGAACCCAAAAACTAGACTATAAACCTAAACTCTTAACCCTAAACCCAAGTTTTAGACTCTAAACCCAAATCGTAAACCTTAAACTCAAATTATATACCCTAAACCCAAAACCTTAACCATAAGTCCAAACGGTAAACCCTAAACCCAAACTGTAAATCCTAAACCCAAAACCTATACCCTAAACCCAAATCCTAGACCTAAAAACCAAATGGTAAACCCTAAACTCAAACCCCAAACTTAGATGCTATAGGGTTTGGGTACGGTTTGGGTTTAAGGTCTAAGACTTGGGGTTAGGGTAAATGGTTTAGGTTTATAGTCTATTTTTTGCGTTTAAGGTATATAATTTGGGTTTAGGGTCTAGGATTAGGGTTTAAG
>NC_027756.1:19568998-19574557 GCF_000695525.1 Brassica oleracea var. oleracea
AATTTGGGTTTAGGGTTTAGGATTAGGGTTGGTTTGGGTTAAGGGGTTTGGATTTGGGTTTAGAATTTAGGGTATAGGGTTTAGAATTTAAGATTTAGGGTTTGGGGTTTAGCTCGAAGCGTTAGCGTCGTTAAAATTAGCGTTTTTATTTTTTGTAGCTATTTTTTATTTAATTTAATGTTTTTTAATTAATAACCTATGTGTCAATTTGATTGGTCATAAAGGGTGGAGTAAATTTAAAGGTTCATCGTAGGAGATGAACTTAGACCATGATTATCCAAGGTTTTTAAGTGGGTTTTTAAAGAAAAGTACTGATTTAATTAAATCAAATTATTTAAAGTTTGAGTAACCGATCCTTAACTCAAGACTTTGGTGACCGATTTTGATAGGGGTTTTTAGGCCACCTGTCATCATGCTGTGAAGTTTCTATTTTTTTGTCTCTTTTTCTTTTCTTCTGTTTCTATTTTTTTTTCTCTTTTGTCGGTGTCTCTGTCTTCTCCGATGGACGACGAAGGTTTCTTTTAATCAGAAGCTCACCTTCTCTCTTCTCATGTGGTTATCGTTCGTCTCCGATTCCAATCTACGGCGACTTCTCTCTCTGATTCAACACTCAGTTAGTCTTTCTCTTTTCTCTCAGCATCCTTAACGAAAAAACATCGCTATTCGTCAATGGCGATTTGGAAATCACTTTATCTAGTCTCGTTATGTAGCGATTCCGATGCTCGAATCGGTAACGGTTTCTGTATAATATGTTGTTTCATGGTGGATTTTGATCTGTTTGGGTTATAGAGTTTGTTTTTCTTGTGAAGTTGACGGATGACTGGTGACACTCTGGGTACGAAACTGCATGTTCTTATAAGTTATGGTGAAAGTCTTGCTGCATTAGGGTCTATGTGCTTCTCTTTACCCTCAGGACCATAGGATTTGAGCATATTTTTTTCAAGATTTTGTGGCGTTTGAAGTCCAGGATCCCTAGTTTCTATGATATGATATGATCTCTCTTACTGTGGTTTTACTTAGATGTTGAATATTATAGGTTTTGAATCAAGAAATTGTTCAACTCATAATGACATAGCAAATTGTATGCTTATCTTATGGTCACAATGTTACTGCATTACGCTTTATGTGCCTCTTTTTACTCTCACGACCATATGATTTGAGCATTTTTTTACATTGCTTCATGGTGCTTGTTGTTGTTCTTGTATGCTTGTGTTGTTATGTAATGGAATTAATGCAGTTCTTGTCATGTTTAAAATGCTTGTTTAATGGAATTAATGCAGTTCTTGTCATGTTAAAAATTCTTTTAACTGATGAGAGCTTTTGTTGCTGCTGGTGTGATCGATACATGTATGAGAGAAATTACAAGCCCCTGGTAGATAACATGACGAAGAAAGATTTAGCACTGACCAGAGAATCCTACATTGAGAAATCATCGGGCACAAAGGTTGGTTGCGTCTATCTATCTGAACTCGTAGTAGGACAGTTTGTCCGGTAATGGATCAAACTCTTGAGATAGCCTAGTGAAGAAGTGTCATTGTCACTGACTTGTATTGTACTAAAATCATGCAAGTGTCATGAATAGAGCTTTTGTATGCTTGTGTGATATCAGTCACAGATTTGTATTATCAGTCACAAACTTTTGTATGCTTGTGTATTAAACTTCACAACACTCATGTTTAGTTTAAATAATTTTTTTTTTAAAAACCATTGATTAAGAAACTCCCATTGAACCACTCAAAATAGAAGTTTCTTAACAAAAGTTCTTAGGTTACATTTATTACTAAAAAAAATCACTAAGAAACCCATTAGGGATTTTAGGGATAATCATGCTCTTAATTCCGTCCTTTGATAAATACATTACCTGAAGTGAGAGTAATTTTTTTCTAAATATAAATTCCTATATATTTTCTTATATTTAGAAGAAATATCATGTGGAAGCACCGTAGTCTGGTTAAGGTTTAAAAGGTTCTACAGCCAGGTCTGGGGTTCGAATCCTAGACTATGCAATTTATTGCAGATTACAGGAAATCCAGGTTTTAAGTCCCGGAGATAGCGATTTATTAAACAATTATGCATACTACGGAAAAAAGCCTTATAAAAGGCATATAGTATTGTCGGTTGTCGAATCGTCTATGTAATATTTCTCATATCATAATTGCAAGATCATAATAAATCATCGTTAAAAAAATAGAAGAAATGATATTTCTTCTATTTTTTACTTTATACTAACCGTAAATCTCATCTTTCTTATAAAGTTCTTTTATTTAGAATAGAAAAAAAAAATACATCGGAAATGGTTTTAGTGATAAGTAGTCAAAACTATTATTAAAAGATTAACCATAGCAATAATTTTCTTATAAACAGATGATAAGAAGATTTTAAATATTAATCTTCTTCGCCGGATATGAAAATATCTTTCACTGTGTTGTATAAGTAGCAAAAGAAATTACATTTTTTAAAAAGGGGAAGAAAGGTATTTTAGAATACCTTATATGAGTGAGGAAGCTTGGTAATGGTCGGGTGGGTGTCTCTCTCGTTACAAGAGAGACGGGTACAAAGCGCAAACTATTCGAACCCGTTGATGCCAGCTCACTGCCACTTGCTCGCTGCACCACCGAGCCACTCGAATAGCGGCTGTACTGTTATGAGCTTACTCTTATTTAAGCTTTCATTTTTCTTCTGTCGTTTGCGTTTCATCCATTAGCTATATAAGGCATTGGTTGTTGTGTCTGCGTCTTAATATGTGTTTTATCAATATGCATGAGTAATTAGCAAATAAGAAAATAACATTCTCCTCATTAATTGGATAATGTCTTTAGAAGGTTTTGAAATGATAATTTCATCTAATTCTACAACCAAGGTTTTGGTGCTCGTACAAAGTTAAAAGTTTTCAAAATATTCGATTCCCATATAGAACGTCGTAATTTTTAAACAAACTAGCGTGTACAAAATGTTTGGTCGCATGCATACTGCGTGGATGAACGTATGAAAGAAGATTTTAGTAATTGAATTGTAATCTCGTAAAATGCAAATTAAGCTATATATGATCGCAGCCCCTCGACATGGGACCGTCAAGGAGAACATGAATCGTTGTGAAACGAGTCAACGGATGGTGTCACGTGTGAAAGATGGGCTGTCGTTAAATTGAAACGTGTCTTTCAACAAACCATGAGATTTTAAAAAGAAAAGGTACTTTAGAGTACCTCATGTATACGTTGAACACAACATCAGCAGCAGCAGCAACATCATCACCACTAATGCAGTTGGCTATACTCGAAACATGGTCTCGTGTTAACATTCGCACGATGCTCGACAAAGGAGACTAGAGCAACGACTGAACCAAGTTTCGCAAACAATAATAAATTAAGGAATATGTTTGTATGTCTCCTTTTATCACTGAAAGTAATTTAAAAAAAAAAGGAATCTGTTTGTCTCAGTTATGATGCTCTGGTTTGATTAAATTAGTTATTTGTGAGTATCAGTAGTAATCCACAAATTTTAAAAGAAATACAAGGGCTAAGACCCCAAAAATCTGGTATAATTGCCAAACTTTGAAAAGTTAGTATACAAATTGAATAAAATGTATATATCTAGTAATCTTACAAAATAAAAAAAAACAGCACTGAATTATTAACAAAAGTTATGAACCAGACTGTGGATGGCTCATAACTGGATGGCTCATAACCAAGAGATTATAATTTGTAGTCTTTCCATTTATCTATGACGGTGTAATCTCCTATATAAGGAACCTTTATGTTATAAATAAAGATAGACTTTTCCATTACTTTTATAACACGTTATCAGCACGAAACTCTAAATCCCTAAGCTAATACCCAAATCGAAAAACCCTAAAACCCTAACCCTAGCCGGCGATCCGACGAACCCTAAACCCTGATCGCGTCTCTTGTTCCCGTATCTGTTCCAACTCGCGTCCCCGAGCAGCTTCAGCCCAAGGCGTTCCTGATCCTAGCTCAGACGTTCGCAACCCGAGAGCAGCTCCAGCACGCGACCTCTTCCTCGTTCGCGACAGCATCAGACAGCTCGCGTCCGACGATCAAGGCGTTCCCGATCAAGCAACAAAGGACGTCCGCGACCCGATAGAAGCGACTCGATCCATTCCAGCTCGCGTCCCGTTCGTGTCCAGCTCGCGGCTCAACTTCTTTGGTGGTCCGATTCAATAATCATCTAAGGTTAAAAGGTAATTCAAAACCTAAGAACCCATAATCGAACATGGATTGATTGATAAAGAATGAAACCCTAAAACCCTAATCTTTATGAATCAAAACCATATGGTGATAGATCAAAAATCCTAATTGAGTAATTCGAAGCTCTAAAAGTTCGATACCCCAAACCCTAAATCATGTTCCTACATGATCAAAATCCCAAATCGGTTTTTACAAGTTAAAATCCGATAAACCCTAACCCTATATCTATAAACCCTAAATAATATAAGTATCAGAATTAATTATACTATAATTATCAAATCACATATTAAAACACTAATCGAATATTTTGAAATCAAAAATGTTTTCGGTTTTGATCATTGAGGTTTTAAATATGATGCTATGTTGCTAGAATTGTTTGACCGTTAAATTGATAGATTTATTTTCTCATCCTGCTTGGTTAATTGTTCATCTGATTTAAAATTGTTTAAACCGACCAGCCTGTTAAAACATTGATTGAATCCGATAGGTTGCTAGCTTGCTTTGCTTATATAATCCGATAGGTTGATAGATTGATTGAGGTTTACTTGTTTAAAATCTGAATGATCTGATTGCATGATTCTTGAGGTTTAATATCATCTGCTAGGATTGATAGTTTTGAAATCTGATCTGTTTTAAATAAAAACCCTAAATAATATGTATGATAGGTTATACTGATCTGATTTGGATGTCTTTGAGAATTGAGAATCCGTATATCAGGTTGATAGATTCATGATAAAATCTAATGTCTTGAGGTTTAAGATTGTATGCTAAGTTCGATTAAATTGATTGATCTGATTATATGTTTTTGAGGTTTGATAAATTCGGATACTAGATAAATTATTTACACATGGTTTATGCTAAATACCAATCAGCCTTGAAACTGATTCATTGAAATTTATGCTTGAAATCTATATTCTAGTACTGCTAAAATAAACTTTGAAACTGATTGAGTGATTAATAATTTTTTTTACTAGTCTTACTAAAATCCATTGATTGTTAAACCCTAATTGCATGATTAATTGAATCCGTTTTTGCTAGTCCTAATAAACCATAATATTATGAGCACATAGAAATAGTATTGCTGAGACTTGCTAGAAATTGACTGATTGATAAAATGCCTTTAAGATTGATAGTCTCATTGTCCTCACAAGATTGAAATCCGAATTGATTGTTTTTAAGAGTAAAACCGCATGAAAATTATACCTAAATATTGAGTGATATGATTTGAGATGTCGAAAATCAACCTGAATTTTGCTGCCCTAAATCTCTCTGGAGATAATTATTTACGGTGGGCATTGGATACAAAGATTATCCTAAAGTCAAAAAAAAAAACTTGGTGAATGTATCATAGAAG
>NC_027756.1:19575363-19611614 GCF_000695525.1 Brassica oleracea var. oleracea
GAAATCTTTTAAAACGCAAATAGCTGATTGATAGACCATAACTTATGAGGTCAAAACTCTCATTCACTGCTTGGGCCACACGAAATTTACATGCACCTAAATTAATACGCATCAGACCATTTAGTGAGCATAGATATCCCCTATCACAATTATTAACGGGTCAAGAGCCAGACATACCCCGTCATAAGACATTTGGATGTGCTCTCTATGTACTAATTGCTCTACCACAGAGAACTATGATGGGACCTCAAAAGGAGGATGGGGATATACGTTGGATATGATTCTCCCACAATAATAAATTACTTTGAGCCAACTATGGGTGATTATATTTGAGGCCATGTACACATATTATTTTAAGACCAGGAGGACAAAAAAAAAATAAAGCTGGTAAAAGAATGGTAAAAGAAATAGAATGGAATCAACCATCAATGTCTTGGCAAGATCCTCAGACTAAAGAATATGAAATAGATGTCCAAAGATTATACATTTACAAAGCTAGCTAATCAAATGCCATACACATTTGCTGACCCGAAAAAGAATGACTAAGTCATATATAAACCAGCTTGTAAAGCACCAACGAATTTGATGTCCAAGAAGAGACACAATCAAGTTGCTACAGAGTATACAACGTATGAAACGTGGTATACCAAATAGGTTCCAAAAGATAAGAATCCTCGGAAACAAAAGAAAGATGCAGAGAATGATAATCAAAATCCAAATCCGAGGTTGCTAAGGAAACCATCTCAGACATGGAGATAAGGCCGGCCGACTCTAAGGGTATATACAGAAAAGGGTACTCAAGAGATTTTAATATGGACCAGTTTCACCCATTATCTAGTACATGGGCGTGAGATCACTTGTTTTGGACACTGATCCATTCAGTCCAAAGGTGGACGATAAAGAAGTCCATTTAGTCTTGAGATGGATGATGTAGAAATCTTGTTTTAGACACTGATCTGACTGGTCCATAAGAAGGACAATGAAGAAGCCTTTGATTTTGGTTTATTTTATACTAACCAGCCCAAAGAGGGGTTATTTGGTTTTGTTGATTTGTTTTCAGACAGGTTATGTTTTACACATGGTGGTACACGCATATCACAGCAACATCATCCAAGATTTCGTGTGTGTGTATTTGAGGTCGATGACTCAATATGTTCGATCAGATTGTGGCATGGCCGATGGTAAAGAAGACCCAACTATCATGTTCGAGGACAAAGCATATTATGTCCAAGATCTTCATCTACAGATTGCAGAAAATTGGAGAGGTCCAATGGACCTTCAGTAATGTCCAAATCAGGGGGAGTAATGTGTGTTGTACTCTTTTTCCTTCACCATGGTTTTGTCCCAATTGACCTTCAGTAATGTCCAAATCAGGGGGAGTAATGTGTGTTGTACTCTTTTTTCTTCATCGTGGTTTTGTCCCAGTTGGGTTTTCCTGATAAGGTTTTAATGAGGCAACATTAAAGCACATTATAAGCTCTAAATGCTCATCCAAGAGGGAATGTTATAAACCTGATTGTGGATGTCTCATAACCCAGAGATTTTGATTTGTAATTTTTCCATTTATCTATGACGGTGTAATCTCTTATATAATAACTTAATCGAATGAAGATAAAAATTTTCCATTACTGTTATAAAACAGAAAAAAGATAACTCAAGCATATATAGAAGCTGGGATTATTTCTGAACCGGGTACGATTTGAGAATAAGCTTACTCGGATCGGTCTGCCATTTAGGGGTGAAGTATGACCAAAGAAAATATTAGTTTGGGAAAACAACATAATGAACATGAGAAATGGGTGATGCTGTTTCGGTGTTTCCATTCTTTTTCCATTATATTTATAACAAAAAGAAGACATAAAACCATATGATAATAACTCTGTTCAAAAATGCGGCCGAGTAGCCGCAAACACGGCTGTCAAAACGCTACTTGGAGGCCAAGCGTATTTAGGCCAATTCGCTATGAAAAATCGGCAAATTAATAATCGACCGCTTAATCACGTTAGGCAATTTGAATCGGATTAATCACCGATTAATTTTAATATTATAAGAAGTTAGGCCCAATCAAAGTGGGTTCACTCTTATCTTAATTGAATGATTTTAACTGAGAGGGAGGTCATATATTTATTTATAGTGTCTATGAACGTTTATTACTTCCTCCATGTACTGGGGTATAATCATAATAACACAAAAGAAAAAGGTATTTTAGAATACCTCAGTTTATGTATATATAGTAGAAGAACTCTATAAATTAATTTGAGACAACCTTAAGTTTATTAAAAAAAGATCATGCTTAGGTGTAATTTAATTAGGATGACAATTTACTTTACGTGACAGCTTAAGAATCAATTGAAAAAAAGTTGGTTCAAGTTCAATTACTAAGGAACATTATATTAACTCAAAATATAAAAGCGCTAATATAATTAATATATATGACAATTAATGACTATGAATAATAAATATTTGATAGCAATTGTTGCATCATTATTCATTTTTGTTTAATTTTATATTATTAAAAAAATTAAACAATCACATTAACCAAATAATAAAAAAAATAGATTTTTTCTTATATGTTATATTTTGATTTTTTTAAATGACTTTAAATTACAAAAAAAAAAGAGGAACCCTTATATGCTATATTTTAAATTTTTTAAAGCAACTTTAAATTACAAAAATGAGAAAACCTTATATGTCATATTTTTCTTATATGTTATATTTTGAATTTTTTAAAACGATTTTAAATTATAAAAATGTAAATTTTCATTAAGCATACGACTAAAAGCATTAAAATGACATGCATCAATTCGATAGTTGATCTGAAATCTTTCAAAACCATATGGAATATAAATGTCAAAATAATTACACTGTGTAAATAGTACTGTTCACTTTTTTCAAGAATGTGTTCAGTGGAAAAAAATAAAGTTTTTGTGTCATTATTTGTTTAATGTCCAATCCGATCAACCCATGATATATTAATTATAGTTTAGTTTTACAATTTTCGATAATATATACAAATAAACTTTTTTGCGCAGGTTTTATCATAGTTTGGTACTAATTTCAAAGCTTTTAAGAGGTAAACAATTTGATCCAAAAAAAAAATTAAGAGGTAAACAATTAATGTATGATGTTTAATTAAGTACGAAGTGGTTGTATAACTTGTATTCCTTCGATAAATGGTTGGACATATCGAATAATTGCCGCAGATTATATCGATGGTAGATCGATACCAAATGAGCATATAACCCAAACTGTCTGTAATAGCCCACCTCACACACAACAGAAGGACGAGCCAAGCATCTTGACTTGAACTTTAAGCAACCCTTCTGCGCTTTTCAGCATTTATACTAAGTAGCTTAATTATGTGGTTTAATCATCAAATGAAACAATGTAACTAAAGACTCGTTCAATGCAAGTTAAAACAATCACACACACACACACAACTAACAAAAACTCATTTCTAATTTAAGTAAATCAATCCTTAGCACACTACACACTCACTTTCTCACCATATTTCATCCCAAAAAAAAAAAACCGAAAATCCAGAAATTTAGAAACCAAAATAACATTCCAGTTTTTGAATACCTACGGCGGAGATATACATTCTCTGACACTCTTTTCTTCAATGCTGCCGAAACCGATCGGACCAAACACAACTCTTGAATCTCGGCCGCCACATCATTACAATAAACCACAACTAGTGGTAATCATCCTCCTCGTCCTCTTCATCGGTTTCTTCGCTCTATGTTGCTGTAAATGTTTCTTCCACACTCTCTCACAAGCTTGGGATCGCCTTCACCGCAACGGACCACCCGAAAATCAAATCCAGTCACAACAAGAAACCGACGGTCAACCACCGGTTAACCCCGGTTTAGAGCAACAAATCATACAATCCTTCCCATTATTCCCATTCTCCTCAGTCAAAAATCTCCGAGAAGATAAACACGGACTAGAATGCGCGATTTGTCTTCTTGAATTCGAAGAAGAACACGTCCTTCTCCGACTCTTAACAAATTGTTACCATGTTTTTCATCAAGAATGCATCGACCGCTGGCTTGAATCTAACAAAACATGCCCTGTTTGTCGCCGGAACTTGGATCCAACCGCGCCTGAAAACATCAAAGAGCTGATCATTGAAGTCATACACGAAAACAGCAACGGAAACCAAGATCAAACGTCAACATCAAACGAGGTTTTGCTATCGAGACAGAGTAACGAGGTAAAGATGGAGTCCTTACCGGATAAATTTTCGAGATCGAAGACGACGGGTCACTCGATAGTGAGGAATAAACCGGAGGAAGAAGACCGGTTTACTTTGAGATTACCGGATCATGTTAAGATCAAGGTAACGAGAAGACATAATAATAACCAAACCGAGAGTTGTATTTCGTTTGGTGAGCTTATGAGAAACAGACAAGGCCGGTTTGGTGAACTCTCTGGTCAATCGCTTGTACCGGAATCAGAAAATTAAAGAACATTTTAAATTTTATTTTGTTCGTTAACTCTAAAAAGGAATTTTCCATATATGTTAACATCCGTGATCCTCATGTTTCCATTCTACAAAGTAGCTTGATTGATGTCTTTGCTACTTCAAAGCTAGGGAAATACGGAGAAGCGTTTCTGATTCTACACTCGGAGTATGATGTTACGTACACCACAATGCTTAAAACTGTATTTCAAGACCAAGATGATTTAGAAAGGGCTTAAGATATTCTTGAGAAAAAAAAAAACTAATTTTTGAAGTTTGAAACCTTCTCTGTAGAACTTTTTACTATAGGAGGGTATCTGTTAATAACAGAAAACAGTAAGAATTTTTTTTTTAGCAGAGGACTAAAGATAAAATTGTGTTTACTCTCTAAGACGTGTACAAATCTGACAATAACAGTTTATGCTCTTCGTCCTCTTTGTTGTTCTTGTCTTTCTTTTTCTTGGACTTTGTAAATTCGTACACACTTTTCTTGATCTCTGTATATAGATACACTTGCTTCCCAGCAGAATGTTGTCAAAAAGCTTACGAAAAGGAGAAAGTAGACGAGGATTATAAAGATCCTCCCACCACATTTGTTGAGACAATACCTTTTTGGACACCTCAGATTTCAACTAGCTAAATCTATGCTTCATGGATCGATAAAGGCAATGTTAGTGACCTAGGTGGAATTTTAAGGATCAAATGAACAGAAGCCTCTCGGCCTTACACACTAAGATGGAAGGACTACTATGTGCAGCTTCATGCATGAGAGACATGATGATTTCTTAGGTCTGTTTTGAATACGGATTGCTCAGATCTAGTAGATATGACTACGAGTCCGATGGACTGACCAGTCTTAGCTTCGAAGATTGATGTGTTCCAGAATCTACAGGATAATTTTGAGAGCGTGAGCTTGCTTCACATTTCCATGAGCAAGAATGGCCGGACAGATTCATTAGCGAAAGAAGCTAGGATCCGAGACACTCTTTCTTTTTATATATAGATCAGAAACGGTGAGATGGGAGTTATGTTCGGAAAAACGTCTTGCCTGATCAGAACTTGATTTAGTAAAATGGACGGCCGACAAAAAAAAAAAAGATACACGAGTACAAAGATCTTTTGCATGTTTAGAGATGGATGCTTTCAGAGATTTTAAACACTTGTTTGTTTACTATTGCTACGAGTCAGATTAGAGTAGACACGTTTTCTGGGTGTAAAAACATTCACAGGAATCTTTAAGTTAAAACTACATTCGTTGGAACTTGGAAGAAGCAAACAGACATTGTTGCTTGTCAATGAAATTAGGAGATTATAATTTTAATGGGATTAACTAATGAATAGAGACTGGTTTCTTAGGTGTGTACTACTTTAGCTTACGTGAAATTTACAAATAGTCGTGCAGTTTAGAAGACCCGGTTATCCCAAAATATAAAATCGAACCCAACCTAATCAATACTATTAAATTAGAAACATGCCCAATTGATAAAAATGTGGTCCAACTATTTTAATACAATTATTAAAATTTCTTATTAATCATTTAAGATAAATATTATACAAAGAAAAACATATGTATGACTAAAAATAAAAATATAAAAATTAAATTTCAACAAAAATGTAAAACAAAAAATATACCCGCCCTTTTAAGGGCGGGTCAAAATCTAGTTTTACTTTAACATAAACGGCTATGTTAGATTTTCTGTCCGTAGTTGTCTGATTTGTGAAAGTTAACGTTTTTGTTTCTGGGAATCTAACAATATCTACATTTTAACAAAAAAAAAACATTATCTGCAGAAAAACTGCAGATGATTAAACTTAAAAGCAATTTATAGAAAATATATAATAAATTTGTATAATCACTGGTTGTGTTTTTTACCTTCATATATAGTTTTTTGTGGTCCTCCTAAGTCCTAATGTGCAAACAAATCTGACTGTATAAGCACAGTCCTTTTTAATTATAAGCATACAGTTGTTACATTATTATTCCCTTTTATAAATATCATCAATGAAAAAAATCTTGTGGAGATGTTTATTTAAAAACAAAAAAATTACATCTAAACATACTTTTACCCTCTCATTTTACACTCACACATACTTTAGACAGGTCATGTACTTTGTTCTTGTAATTTACCCAAAAAGCCCGTGTACTTAAAAAACCTTATCTTCTTCTCTTTATGTTTTCATCGCCGTAAAATACCAATCTCGTCCAACTCCACCATAAGTCCTCACTCCTCCAACACTCGTGGCTGAAGAAGATGGTGATAGTGATGGTTCTGAATCAAATTTTTCAAGGAGCCATTACCTGTGTGACGCTCACCATAACAATGATGTGAGGTTCTTGAGGAACATTGCTTGTACGAAGACAGCTATGGGCAGGGGTCAGGTGAACGATGTGAGGTTCTGGAAATTGGAAGAAGCTTACGAGGTAAGGTGTGGTATTGACGGCCAGTTACAGTGGGAGATGAATATACAGCACCGTTTCATGAGTCCATTAATTACTATTTTTTTCCACCAAGTGTTTATGGTATGGCCAGAGCAATAAGATTTTGTGTAGTGATCATAAAGATGGAAATACACCAACCAACAGCCTAGATCTACGGATTTACCAATATCTAGTGTCCACAATTTCAAGTTGTTTTTGACCACTGACCACAACTACGACTAGGCTAACTGTTACGTTTGTCTTGTGACTGTACCACAAGTCCAACAAGACTTACAAACTGTGACCATGAACTCGGTTGTCAAGTAACCACAAACTAGTGTTTAGGACCGAATCAATGTTGTAATCTATTATGTTAAAGCATTTACTTTCTGTTAGAGGCAATTTCGGCACAAAAAAGACCAACACATGTCGAAAGTACACTGCAAGCATAAAGTATGTTAAAGTGTAAAACTACGAGGGTAAAGTATGTCAACGTGATATGCTCTCTGTAAAAACATAGAAATAAAAAAATATTTGAATGTGAAATATTTGCTTTCTTCCAGCTCTCATTTGTCCATGTATGTGTATGCTACTGTCCGGTCCCCACGATGCACTCATTCCAAAAACCGAACCGGTTTGGTTCCATTTGTTTTCTTCGTCAATCGAATACTTATTAAGTCTTTTTAGATCATTGAGTTTTTATTTTTATCAAATATAACAACATATATGTAAGAACAACATTTCGTAAATTATTTAAGAACCATGCCTTCTAAAAATGTAATACTCCCTATGTTTCCGAAAGTAAGATTTTTTAGATTTTTTTCTTGTTGCACGAAGATAGATTTTGTTAAGGTATTTTTTTATATTTTTGAGAAACATTAATTAAGGATATTTGAATTTATTAAATTTCATCGGTGGAAAGTTATTGAAAAGTGTATAATAAAGTAAAAAATAAATTAAATTATAAACATTTATTAAATTTTTAATAAACGTATATACTATAAAAAATTTTACTTTCAGAAATAGAAAAAGTATGTTATGGAGAGGCTATGGTAACAAGGGTAGCTAAATGTTAAAGAAGTGATGGTCCACAATTTCAAGTGATGGTCCATTTCTCTTCAATTCCTACTAGTCATTTTCTCAAACATCAAAAATACAATTATATACATACATAAGAGTATGTGTAGTTATGAATTTTATACACTTTGATTGTGGAAGACGATTACATAATTTGTGTCACTTTCATCACTACGATCATATCAAGCTTACTCATTTAATTTACAACTTACCACGAATATATCTGATCGATTGATCTCTCTAAAGTTTATTTTCCTTGTATGAGTATTCATATGATCTCCATATTTCTTCCGATTAAAATTAGGGTTTTCATTAAGAAGCCAAAAGGATTATGTCTTCGACCAGATAAAAATATGTGAAAACATAATAGTGATTGTGATTATATGCTTGTTTTTTTCCATCAACTTCAAAACAATGAAACAAAGAAGGTGATGTAGTCAAACTTTAAAACAAAATTAATGATATATAAAACGTTTTTTTAAACGATAAAAATTTTCTTCAGAATTATATATATGTCATTAGCAAATTTCATAGATAAGCTAGCTTCCAAAGTACATGACAGTACCGACCAAAAATCAAAATCAAATAATGTCTCACATGTCCAAACTTAGAAAACTCATATATTCAACAATTTTTATTTTTTAATCATTCCATTTATTTAAGCCTCAGTTACAAAAAAAAAAAAAAATCATTCCATTTATTTTTCTGAAAATGTCGTTTGCCCAAAAAAAATGTTATAACTCTATTTTCTTTTTTTAAGCAAAAAATTAAAGATTTTGAATGTTGCTATATAATCAATGACACTTAGTAATTCAATAAGAAACGTCCTAAAGAGCAATGACACGGGAAGCTTTATCATCAAACGGTCTCTTAAACTTTGTTCTCTCCGAGACTCTTTCAGCAACCTCATTTAAGTCTCTCGTCGTTCTCGAGCCACCGCCAGAAAATGACATCATCATCGCCAAGAACACAGTTCCAGTGATATCTCATCAAGAACCATCGTCACGGCAACTACCACCGGCAAGCAGAGGTAAGAAGCGGAAGAGGAGGAAGCCTAGGGTGTGCAAAAACGAAGAAGAAGCTGAGAATCAACGAATCACTCACATCGCCGTAGAAAGAAATCGAAGAAGACAGATGAATCAACATCTCTCTGTTTTAAGATCTCTCATGCCTCAACCTTTTGCTCAGAAGGTTCAATTGCTAATATAATATATTAAATTTTCTTGTGCTTTCAAAAATATATTTTAAATTTTCTTACAATATCAACTAAGGTTTCAATTTTACGGAAAGCCCGTTTATAAGGTTTTAACTTTTTATTTCGATTGGTTTCTAATTTTATGAAAATTAATTCTTGTAAAAGGTGTAAGATTTTTAATTGAGTTTCATTATTTATGGAAAATTATTTGAAAGGGAATAAAAAACCTTTGATTTTGTGAATCAATTGTATGGCGAGTTTTTGTAAGGTTTAAATTTTCATTTTTGGGTGTTATATGCCTATTATTTACTTGTATGCATATTATTTTTATGCGTTTTTATTTTTTAATGAAAGGGCGATCAAGCTTCAATAGTTGGTGGAGCCATAGATTTTATCAAAGAACTTGAACAACAATTACTATCTCTTGAAGCTCAAAAGCTTCATAAGGCTCAAACAAACCAGACGGCTACTTCTTCAACAAGTCAAGACTCTGACGGCGAACGGGAGAATGCCCGTCAACCATGTTCGCTATCCCTCTCACACTTCTTTCTCCACTCTTACGACCCAAACCAGGAGAATAGAAATGGCACAACAAGCTCCGTGAGAACCGCTATGGAAGATCTCGAAGTGACCCTAATCGAAACTCATGCTAACATAAAAATCTTGTCGAGAAGAAGAGGTTTCCGATGGACAACGGTGGCCACCACCGGGCCACCACAACTTTTGAAGCTGATGGCTGCCTTACATTCAGTCTCCCTCTCCGTGGTTCACCTCAGTGTAACAACATTGGACACTTTTGCTATCTACTCCATCAGCACTAAGGTATTTAATAAAACCCTATCATCTTAACCGGACTTAACGGGACAAAGCCTGATTAGTTCAACACAATTTTAGTGGTATTTCGGTAAATATGGTACACCTTTGGACATACATGTGTTATTTCACTCTATCAGCACAAGGGTACTAGAACTCTTTCATCATCGTATATAAACTCTAACCCGGAGGCTAAACCGGACTAGACCGGATTTATTCTACTTGTAATTGTAATTAGAGCTAGACAGCACATCATGAACGGTCAGAGAACAGAGACACAGATCACAGAACAGGAATGTCTATGAAGTATGAACCCTTTTCTAATTTTTCACCAATTTCTCGAAAAGAGGTTCAATTACTGCGACGTGAATATAATTTACCTTATTTTTTCTTCCAAATATTATATGATGTCATTTTTCTAGAGATAAGTGTAAATTACATCATACTTTTTTGGATTTTGAAAGGTGGAAGACAGTTGCCCTCTGAGTTCAGTAGATGACATTGCAGGAGCAGTTCATCACATGCTAAGTATCATTGAAGAGGAGCCTTTTTGTTGTTCATTAGTACCATAATTATCCATCGGTTTCCCATTAAATCACTCAAATGCCACTCATTTTCTCTGAGAAATCTCCCTCCTTTTTTATTCTTTCTTTTATTTATTTTTTTAATTTTATCACATAGCAGATCTTTCAGCATTTTTCTTTCGGAATAAAGAAAGTTTATTTCTTTTATTTTCTGGTTTACTAGGTTCTTTTTCTGACTCTACGTAAAGGCTAACGTGAATTCGTAAAGGCTAACATGAATTCTTAGACCATATCCAATGGTTTTCTATTTTTTCTTCAAAATGAAATAAACTCAGAATGAGTGATTGCTGCAATGGTTCCCATCATTTTCTCTCTCAATTCTTATTATATTCAATTTTTATTTATTGCAAATAACACCATTTATTTGATAGAATGTAAAAATATTTTTACTTATTTAAAAAATTTAGATTTTAAAATACAATCTATCTTTTTTTAAACACACTATTTATTGTATTAATAAAATTACATAATCACATACAATACAAAAGTAAAATTTTATTTAAACAATAGTTAATATATTTTTCCCACAATATGTTGTGTAAGGTTTGTATGTGTTTTTAATTTGTAATGTATTTTTGATGTTAATTATTATTATTTATTATATATATCATTATAAGATTATAAGTTATAAAAAAATAATACTATATATATATATATATGTTATATAAAAGTTTTAAAAGTAATATTTTGTGTAAATATTATGTTTATGCATAAAACAAAGTTTTTCAAAAAATTATGGATCATTATACAAATAAAAAAAATTCAACATCAAAATGAGTTAGTGAATAGTGTTCCCTCAAATATGATGTTATACTATTCATATTTTCATTTTTTTTCTCTAAATGATGTACCATTGGAGAGAAATTTTCCTCATTTTCGATGTTTTCAAAATGCACCATTGGAGATGCCCTCTTTACATTTTTTTTCCATTTTCTAATAAATTTTAAATAGCATATTTTGGGGATTTAAATCCTTTTTATATAATTTGATTTTTTTGAAATAGCTTTGTATTTCTATATAATTATATTCTTATTTATCACTCATTATAATTTTCAGGAAGACTCACGATCTTGAATTTTGTAGTAGAATAAACATATTTTAAGTGTAATATAAAATTAGGACTTAAATGATACCTTACGGAGATTGTTATCAAATTTGGAGTGCAAAACATAAAATCTAAAGAAAAATATCATTAGAAACATATTTATTTGTACTACTTTACAGTTTTGTAAAACTTGAAGCGATGCAAATTAATGATGGTAATAATGTTCAAAATTATTATTTTTGTGATATTTTGAAATTACATAACTTTGTCGTAGTAATATTGTTGCTACATGCTGAAGTAGAAACTTTATAAATTAATTATCAATAAATTAATATACACGATAAATTAATACATTTCTTTGGTTCCAAATTATGCTAATTTAGAATATGACATAATAAGATAATAAATTTTTTAAAACCTTAAGATAAATACATTCACTACAAAAAAATATGTGAGTTTTTTTTTTAATATTACTTATGCTGAATGAAAATGATCCATATGCAAAGGAGCATGTAAATATTGAGGTACATAGTAATGAAATTGAAAACCTTCTCCTTCTTCGATCCTTTTTGGTAACTGATCAGCCACTCTGTTTGCATTCCTACTAATCCACTTGAATTTGATGTTCTGGAATTTCCTTGCCCACCATCTTATGTCTCGTATCCAATTGTAGTGGTTAAAATTGAGCTTCTTATTGTTGAGGATATCAATAGCCTTTTGACTATCAATTTCCAAGATCACCTGCTTAAAGCCTAGACTCCAGCAATGTTGTATGACCATCAGAATCGCTTGTAGTTCACTTTCCAAAGCATCTTGTACCCTTCTGCCTCGTGCTTGAGCTGATCCTTTATAAACACCATTCTTGTGTCGAAAGATCCATCCAGCAGTAGCTTCAGTCAAATGTTGTCGGAAAGATCCATCAGTATTACATTTCATCCATCCTAGAGGAGGTCGTTCCCATTTCATGCTTTCACCATTCATCAAGCCTCCTCCTCTTCTTGTTTGGTTAGATATATCCAAAAGATCACTCTGTTTCCATTCATTGGCATCTTCCTTCGCTTGCCTCAACAAAACCCTCCATGGTATGTCTTTTTGTTGGAACACCAACATGTTTCTACTCTTCCAAATTCACCATAGAATCCAAATCGGTAAGTCCTGAAAATGAGTGAGCCTTGTAGGGAGAGAGTATTGTAAACATGCTGCTATCTTCTCTTCAAGTGCCGTAGCTGGATTATTGATGGTTAAATTAGAGACACCAGAAGCTCTCCAAACCCCTGCAGCATACGGACATCCAAAGAAAATATGTTCCTCTGTTTCTTCTACATTGCAACATCGTCGACAAAAATCATTCTGAGTGATATGACTTTTCTTGAGATTGTTACCATTCGCTAAGCATCCAGACAACAATCTTCACAAGAAGTGTTTTAGCTTCATAGGAGCTTTTGTTTTCCATATCTTGTGTTTCAGTTCTGTTGTTCCATGAGTTGGTTTAGGAGGAGCATTAGTTGGTAAGTGAGTGCCCAACCAATATCCAGATTTCAAAGTGTATAAACCATCTTCATTATAATGCCAACCCAACAAATCTTGTTTTGCCACAAGACTGATTATGATAGCTAGTATTCGATCAACATCTTCATCAATAACCATCTCACAGAGTATCTGTTCATTCCATTGACTCGACTTGCATCAAAATATTCCTTCACCTTCTCCCCTTCAACAGTTTCTTATCCACCAAGACCACCAAAAAGATGTGAGTTAAATCACTTAAATTGTATCAGAAAACTAAATGATTTTATTTTAAATTAATTATTAACAAATGAGACAAATATACCTAATTCAACATCAATTATAAGAAGCAATGTTATTATTAATTTATTTTGCATCAATTCAATAAAATGATATACTTTTTAGGGCTTATTGGCGAAATAACCATTTTTCAGAGACAAATTAGGTAACTAGCACTGATTTTGACATAATTTAATGTTTGTCTTTCTGCTCACTTTTCAGCCGATTATACCCCTTTAAGTTACAAGTTGCCAGTTACAATGGTTAAAATAGGTGATGTGGTACTTTTCTGTGGAATATAAACACGCACATACATATACGAAGGTGAGAGACCAGCTATTTATCACGTATGATAGTTACATTATAAAGAAAAATGAGGGGATACTAAGTGTACACGTTTTACAACTTATGGAAACGTAACAGAGAAACCAATTTCTTAACATTACAACTCTATATGACTTAATATAATAGGTGACGACGTAAAGGCTAAATAGCATGGAAATAAAACACAGAAATGAATATATGTTACAACCTATTAACTAATCACTAAACCCAACAGGGGAATATGACTCCTAATCCAATATGAACCCATGTCACCGAAAGTGTGAAATTCCAGGCAGATGCATTCATAGTCTACCTAAAGCGTCGAATATAAATTCAACCGAAAGGATGAACTAGCAGGCTGATGAATTTTTATTCTATATGACCCAGGTGGAATAAGAAAATTCAAAACTGCCAAGTACAAATGACAAAGCCAATCTTGTAGACACAAATAGTATGCTGATATGGATATGGCTTTATGAAAGCTGGTAATTCTGGCCCCAAATGTCAACACAAGTCGACTATAATTCAAATCCTCTCAAGTAATCACTATACCCAAACATGGAAATATAAATCTTAAACTCAAATATAAACCATAAATTCAAATAGAATGGAACAAAATAAATAATATAATATAAAAGTTCACTAGTGTTCTATTCCATATCACTAAATAGTATATAACACCAACCCCATACAACCCCTCAATAAGTAACCATATAACAACCTCACCTTAAACTCCTAAATAGTTAACCTTAAACCATAATCACTAAATCCTAAACTAAAATATAAACCGTAAACTCAAATATAAACCTTCAACCTAAATAGAATGAAACTAAATAAATAGCATAGTACATATTGGTAAAATTATGAAATGTTTATGCTAACTCCAACCTTATCCCCTCCACCGACAAAATACTATACCCTAAACCTTAATCATTAAACCCTAAACCAAAATATAAACCATAAACTCAAATATTAAAAGTATGTAGTAATTAATTTCCTTAAATCATAGACCTAACCCCCAATCTCACTCACCCTCTAAATTCTAAACCTTAAAATTTATTTACTAAACCCTAAATTCAAATATAAACCTTAAACCCAAACAACAAATGTAGATGTGGTTAATAAAATTTGTGTGAAGTTTACACTTATGTGGATTGGGTTAACGAAATGATAAAATTGAGTTTTAAATTCTTAGTTTTGATCAATACACATAAACTAAGATGTAGCAATAATACAACAACAAAACATAACTTATACTTATGCACTGTACAATCATATTTCTATTATATGTTCTGCGTATAGAATAGAATACAACAAATAATAAAGATTATATACTCCATTTCACATTAATGGTCTTTGCATCATTACATATAAATGAAAATATATTCACCAGATGGCTCAAATCCAGTTTCGAATAATTTACTTGACAGCCTAAATCTTCCATTCGTAACCCGAGAAACAAGAGAAAGATAAAGGTGCTAAGATCCATATAACAAAGTAAATGTAAAATAAATTGTATAGTATAACAATAATGTGGAATGGAAACTCTGTAAGACGTAACGATATACATAGCTCACGATCTCAAACCACACAGGGGAATGAATATATAAGAAACCCTATCAACTAATCATGAAATCCTACACGGAAATATGACACTTAATTCAATGTTAACCCCAATCTTGCAATGACGAACTCAATATTCCAGAAACAGACCCCTCTCCAATCATCACTAAACCCTACACGGAAATGTAAACCCTAATACAAGTATAAAAAAAAGTAAATATAAATGCAAGTATGAATTCAAAATATAAAGAAGGTTAAAACGTCCGAATTGATTTCATTCAAAGTCAAATGTTATATAAACGTCTATATTTTATTCTATTCCAAGTCAAATGGAATATACCTAATGGAGATCATGTCATTTCTAGACGGTGAAACCCGTATGTAACGCATATGCTATTCCATATCGAAACAGTATTACTACACCATTTACTATACATATTAGATAAAAACACAAGTGGAATAGTTGATTTGGACACAGACAAAGAGAATGTGAAGATAATCGATGGAAAACACGGAGAACTTACATGAGTTTCAAAGATCTGAGAAGAATCGAGTTCGTGAAGTTGAAGAGGAAGGTTGTGTTACTAACCGCCGGTGAAACACTAACGCGGAAGACGATTGACAAGGAAGTACGAAGGAGATGTAAAAGCTTTCGATTGCATGCAGATGCGAGGCGTTGGAGGAAATCGGCGCCGGAGACCTTTCGACTTCGAGAAAATTACCAAATGAAGTATAAAAGGGGAGATGTGAAGTAGGGGAAGACACGTTTTACTTTTCTGCAGTTAATAATTCATAATTTTAATTTATTTTTTTGTAGGTTGCGCCGGTTATACGAAGGGCTATTACAGTATTAATATATATTTAACGGCGTGTATAGGACTGTTAGGAGAAATGACTTGTGGGTGAATTACGGTTTTTTTGGTGGTTATAGGCTCCAATTTCCCTAATTTTTATTCATTGGTATCAGTTTAACATAACTGATATTATTATATACATTTGTATCGGTTAAATAATTGATGTACTTACTTTATTTTTTAACATCATTTATTTATTCAATACAAAACTTACATCAATAAAAATTGATACTAATGCAAATTATGTAATATATATTTATTTTGACGTCAATTTAATAAAAGAAGATGTTATTTTATTTTAATTTTTATCATTTAATTTTTTTTATGGTATAAAGTTTATTATTTTTTTAAAAAAATATAGAGATTACGATGTAGTTTAGATGTTGTGGCTTTAGCATCTTTTTGTGGCTCTAATTTAATTGTGTTTTATAACATTTTTATTCTTAACAGTTTTATTTTTATCCAAAAGCATATTCTTTTCGCATGATCTAGATCCCCACTTCATCTCTCTAGTGCTTAGACTTCGTTAACAGTTTTATTGTTATTAGAAACAAATATTCTACAAGCAATCAAACTTTTTCTTAAATGAGTAAGGATGACGTCTCATTAGCAACCCATTGGTTCCTTATGATGAGATGATGATTATGTTTCTTCGTTTGCATGATTCGAGAGAAAACTAACGTTTGCTAATCCAACGAACTTGATGAAAAAAATCTATCAAGGTATTATTATTTCTTCTTCTTCTTCTTCTTCTGTTTTTTTTTTCCAAACATAGTTTCTAGTATTTTGTTTATGGCTTAAAGATCTTTATTTTTTTAAATTCATTCTCTTCTGCTCTTCTGACCATTACAAATTATACTAGAAACACATGGTTATCAAACTTTTCGCATATCTCCAGAAAAAGGGTTCAGATGGTTTGATTATGTAATATTGCCATTGATTTCAGCAGAAGCATGAGGTGTTCGAGGATGAAAGCAACTATGTATTCTACTGGAAAAATGGCTGATCATGAATGTCCAGAAGTATAGAAGATGGAAGTCTACCGAAGAAAAGAAAAAGAAGAAGCCAAATCTCGGTTGAAGAACTCTCATCACAGTTTTTTTTAATTGTTGTACAATCTTTTTCTATCAGTTCATATTTTCGTTTTTATTAGGGCTTCTATGTATATCTTTTATTTATTTTTACTTCTTTTTATTCGTATTATTAATGGAAATGATGAATATAAAATATTTTAATTTATTTATCTTCAGAAATAAAATTTACATTAGTTATTTACAATTACTAATAATTTTTAATTAAATTATACAATTAATAAAATAATTTTCTATTAATTTAATTTAATTATTAATAAATCATATAAAAAGTTGAAACCATTTATTTCAACTGATACTAACAGTAACATCATTTTAAAAAAAAATTGATGTAGGTATTAATATCACTTACATATTAACATCACTTACATTAACTGATGTAAATAATAAAAATATTTATATCAGTTATTACAAAAATGATTCAACTTATTTGTATCACTTTCAGAGTCATTTAATTAAGTGATGTGAAGTTTGTTTACGTCATTTATAAGTAATGTAAATATATAAAATAAATGATGCCAAAGAAACTTTTTTTTTGTAGTGATTGTTTCACTAAAATTATAAATTAATAATTTTATATATATACTGGTTTAAAGGTTACATAGACATAAACAAATATTGTATTGTTTGCTTTCCTTTTAAAATAAATTTATATTTATATTTTTTCATTTCATCATTTTGTGTTATTTTATTGCATTACATATAAAACATAATTATGTTATAGGATATGTAATTTCGACTTCAAATTAATAAAATAATTAAATTAAAAGGAAATTCAATTATAAAAAATTAATTAGTACCCCCTATATTTCTTAAAGAGTGTCACTTTAAATTTTTACACAAATTAAGAAAATAATTCAAATTCGTTTAAATTTTTAATAATTACAACTGTTTAAACAATAGTATTTGAGATAAATAAATATCTATAAAATAAATATATTTTGTATTTTATAATAATTTGAAAAAATTAAAATTTACATTGAAAATTTTAAGTGACATTCATTGGGTAACAAGAAACAAATAGAGTATATATACAATATCAAAAATAAATTTTCTTCTTTTAAAACTTGAAATATTTTATAAATATAAATATAAGAGAATTATTTTGTTAAAAAAATAATTCTATAAATTAATAAATTATTATATTCTTAATATTATTATTTATAAATAAATTTACTTTATATCACTTTAAATTTCTCTTTAAGTTTACTATTAAAAATACATATATTTGTTTTAGTTTTTCATGTGCGCAACCATTCATGAATACTTTAAATAAGCTTATTCCGGCTGAATGAAAAGAAGCTAGCAAAGATAAACACGTTTAGCTAGAGAGTCAGTCTATTTTCCACATAAAGAATACAAAAAAGGAGATAAAGTCAATAACCAGATGGATGAAAACAGTCAAAAGAGGTTTTATTAAAAAATAAAAGATCTTTCTATCATTATTTTACAAAATATATAAATATGAAAACAAAATAGAAAACTTGTTTCAATTTGATTTTTATATTTTTCGTAAAACAAATTGTATTAAAACTTGTTTTCGAACTTTTATTGTGAAATCCAAAAATTCTTTTGAAACTATTTCAAAAATCATTATTTTAAATATTAATATGTTATGAAAAAAATCCTAAACCTCACGTCTCCTCAAACTGCACTCCCAAAATCTATATTCTAAGTCTAAATTAGTTAAACCTAGGGTATAAGTGTTTTTTACCTCTTTAATAAAACATGTTTTAGTTATTTTAGTTAGTTATTTTAGCATTTGTTTGCTGTATTTATAATAAAACCTTTGTAATGTTATCCTAGAAATTTTTTTCTTTTAAACATCACTAATTCAGAATTTAGAATAAACAGTGGTGTTTTGTAATATAATGATGTAGTTGTCGTGGAGTTTTCTTTGAGAAGGTGTGGCACGTGCCACATATTAAATTATAGAAAGATCTTGTAAAAAGATAAATATTAACGTTGTCATCTCTAATGGTTTGAAAGTCACAAGAGCCCTCCTTGCAACCCATGTTCGAATCTCAAGGGCTCCATTTTCTTTAAATTTTTGTACACTTTATTCTATTTTAGTCACATTTTTATAAATTAAGTCTTCTTTTCTCCTTTGTTTTCTTGCTATCTAATGGAAAAGATTTGTTTTCTTCCTTTACTTTAATATTAGTTTTACCTTTTCAACAATATAAATTATTTTATTTAAGTTTTAATTTACCAATTATTTTTATCAATTTTATTTTTAATACTTATATTAAACTAACTAATAAGAAGCATTTAACATAAAAAAATATGTACAAGTTTACCTTATTAATTGACTCAAGTTTTCTTGAAGTTATGTTTTTTAAATATATTCTTTAAAAATTATAATTTAAAGAATAATTCAGTCTATTAATATATAATTAAAGTTTGAATAAATATATATTATGAAATATTTATATATATATATATATATATATATATATATTTAGTAGAGAACTGTTTAAGTTGTCAGAGTTGATGAGAAGAAAAAACCAACATAGAATATAAATTTGTTTTGTTCAATTCTATTTAGCGATTATAGAATATAAATTTGACTTTACTGTAAAGACCAATTGTTATATTTCGTTGGTGAATCATTTTTTTATGAACCAAATGGCTTATATTTATTTATCAAGACTAAGCAATCAGAAACAACAACATACCAATACTATATTTTTGAAAACCGACAAAGGCCAAGAAGGGTATCAAATATTGTCATTTGGATAAAGAATGTGGTGTAGTATAGAATATATGTGGTATTAAGTTTCAGAATTGGAAAAGATTGACAACAACGATGTCATCTGCTTCTCTGCAAATCATATGTTCTCTTACTTCTTATGATTGTTATCTTTCACTTTTGGAAAACTACGATTCAACTTGAAATATAGTATTTTGTTTTGTGCTATTCTATTTGAGAACAATAGAATATACATTAATATTTAATCTCTTTAGATATGTGTTGTTTCTATGAATTGATTGTTCAGTACTGTACACTTAACAAATATAGTATAATAGGCAATCGAACAATGAATTGACAAACCGTCACACGCGGAGAAAAAAGAAGTCGTTCACTTTCGTACCAAATTATCACACATATCAATATATTAATATATCAGTATATTAATGCATGGATATATTTTTAATTTTTATGAAACTTCCTATTTATTTTTCAAGTAATTTCCTATTATTTACACTAATTTCCTTCATAATATATTAATTTACTCGAAGAAAGATTACAATTTATTCACCTTAAACATTAGTAGGATAAGAGTACTAAAAACCGAACACTTTGCATGTCTTATTTTTGTTTGCCATCTTCTTAATTTTTTTCTTTCTGATTTCATTAAAATCAAGTATTATAATGTTCAATTTTTTTTTTTTAAAGAATATATTGATTCTGAAAAATGTATTCAAATGTTTAATAAATAAGTTTTGATTTTTTTTTTCTCTTTTGAGAAAAGAGATAAAAACTCTAAATGGTAACTACAATGAAATGAAATTAATTGAAATCAATTTAGATGAAATAAGATGAATGGAACTAGTTTAAACAAATGGAACAGATTCATTCCATTTATTTCAAATCAAAATTGTAGAGGAATGTTTAAGAATGTTTTTTTGTAAATCTTTTGGAATGGTTGTAAATGGTAAAGAAACTAAGGAATCAACAGAACTAGTGTTTCCAAATAATTTCATTCAAATAATGACTAAGGCCCCACTTCAGCCAGAGTCAAAGTACCTTCCACCTTGTTTTTATTTTCAAATAGTTTCCCTTTTATGTTCAAATACAATTCATTTTTTCAAATGTTATTATTACCCCTAAATCCTTTATATTTAACCAAAAAAAAAGATTTTATATAACACTTTTCACACATGTGAATGTGAAAGCTTCTATCTATCTCGCCGTTGTCCTTCTTCTCTCCATTTTTCTCTCTCCCTAAGTTATTACCATTATTGTAAATTTCAAGAACACAAAAGAGTTAATCTTCCTCTCCTCCCAGAAAAATGCCTTTAAGCAACAATGTAATCGGTTGCATAAACTTCATCTCCGTCCTCCTCTCTATTCCAGTCATCGGCGCCGGGATCTGGCTCACCACCGGAGCAGTAAACTCCTGCGTCAAGCTCCTTCAATGGCCAGTTATAATCCTCGGAATCTTGATCCTCCTTGTGGGTCTTGCTGGTTTCATAGGAGGGTTCTGGAGAATCACTTGGCTTCTCGTTGTTTACTTAATTGCCATGCTTGCTCTCATCGTACTTTTAGGTATTCTTGTCGGATTTATTTACATGGTCACCATTAAAGGAGGCTCAGGTCATCCGGAACCAAGCCGAGCTTATCTTGAGTATAGTCTTCAAGATTTCTCTGGTTACTTACGTCGACGAGTTCAGAGATCTTACAAATGGGATAGGATCCGTACTTGTTTGAGCACTACTACTATTTGTTCTGAACTGAATCAGACATTCTCTACGGCTCTAGATTTCTTCAATGCTCATCTTACTCCCATTCAAGTAAGTATCTCTTTCTTTCTTTTTTTTCTTTATTCTTTATTAACTTTTTCGTTAGTTTTTGTTCTTTAAGTTTTGGAGGATTCTTAGTTCTTTGCCGCAATCTACGCATCCTTGTCGTTTAATTAGTGTAACTCGTTAATCGAGGAAAAATATGGTGTAAATAGGATAAAAAATAAGTTTGGGGTTGAAAACCGAATAAATGAAAGAAACGGGGCGGTAAAATGTATATAGAATTGGTGCTTTGCTGTTTTGGAAACATTGATTCTTAGCTTATAGGCTTTTTTGTCTGAACGAGAACTGGAAAAGTTTAAACTTTCGATTAAAATAATATGAAATCCACAACTTTTCTAGATCTTTCCCATTAGGTGAACTTTAATCAGTCACGCGGAACAACTTTTTTTTCCCCATATTTAAAATAAATTTTAAATTTAACCCTGTTTGTTTATTTTTCAGTCGGGTTGCTGCAAGCCCCCAACAAAATGTGGATTCACATTCGTGAACCCTACGTACTGGATAAGTCCCATAGATATGTCTGCAGATATGGATTGTCTACAGTGGAGCAATGACCAAAACGCTTTGTGCTACGCTTGTGATTCTTGCAAAGCCGGTTTGCTCGCAAATCTTAAGGTAGATTGGCTAAAAGCCGATCTCTTTCTCCTTTTGGCGCTCATCGGGTTGATAATCGTTTATATAATCGGCTGTTGCGCGTTTCGAAACGCGAAAACTGAAGATATTTTCAGGAAATATAGGCAGGGTTATACATGATCGGGTTGAGAAGTTTGGTGGCAAAACTGAGAAGAATGTTTCTTTAAATTATTGGGTTCCTAAGTTTTTAGTTTCTTTATGTTTCGGCCTTTGTAGTTTTATCTTTTATATGTACGCATGACCAGAACGTTTGGTGTAACTGGAAGAATGTTTGGTGTATCTCTTTGGTTTGAGTTTGCAAAACTTTGCATTTGTTAATTAATATTATTATATATATTGTGATTATTATCTATATAATCTTCAAAACCGAATTCACATCCATGAGACATTGCCAACGACCACCAATACTTAAAACCCTCAATATTTTTATTTCGTTCACACTTCTTTGTCTAACCACATTGCATCACATTTGTTTTTTGTTCTTTTTCCAACGACAACTATCAATTCCGTGTGATGATGATTGTGGATTGATTGATCAATCGGTTTCGAGTTATGCTTGTATACAACTTACCATGCGTTATTAAAATTACGTGCCATAGTCATATATCTTTCTCACACTCCCTACCTTTCTCCTGAAATTTGGTCATGCTGGATGTCTCAAGAATGTTGTCAACTAGATGAAGGTTGTTCTTATGTAGAACACCGTATGTGCGGACTCATCATAGGGAAGTCTGGAACGGTAAATAACGTGAATAGAAGCACGAAGAACTAGACCATGGTGAAAACTTTGTAAGATCGGGGTGTTGATTTGATAAAACATTTTTATCCTGAACATCATCTAAGAGAATAGAGAAGTACAAAATAATGTTCGAGATGCAGACAAGCAATGTCAATATGTCAGGGATTCGTTCTTCTTATCCACTCGCATGACTTCTACAATTGTGTACAATGTGATTGTTTCACCCATAAAAGTCATGGACATCCCTAATGTCTCCCCCCATATTTAGAAATTCCGCTTCAAAGAGAAGACCATATGAAAGGGTTGCAAGAAACATTGTTGGCTACTCATCTACTACATGTCAACACCATCCATGTGCTACATTTCCTAGTGAGGCACCCTACAAACACGACGAGCATTCTCCATTTGCTGAGCAGAAACCGCAGCTAGGAAGTGACATATATGAGAAACAAGTAGATTCAACAATAATTGGTACTAGACATGCAACACATGTTGTGTCAACAATAGTATCACTAGGCCTATCTGTGATGGATGTAGCCAATTTTATCGAGTTAGGTGTACTACAGAAGTTTGAGCTGATTAAATTGGTTTTCAAACTGTCTAGGAATTGTTACGTTTGCATATAATTTCCGCTTTGTCCAATAATCATTTCAAAAATAGATAAATTATG
The DNA here is from genome assembly GCF_000695525.1 of Brassica oleracea var. oleracea. NCBI lineage: Eukaryota > Viridiplantae > Streptophyta > Magnoliopsida > Brassicales > Brassicaceae > Brassica > Brassica oleracea. Next base: position 19,599,151 of record NC_027756.1, read on the forward strand.
TTATTTGTGTTATATAATCAATCAAAACCAAATGTGCACTTTGTCAAAAAAAAACAACTACTAAATAGCCCTCAATATCATGTCTTATTCCCACTTTAACTCCCTAAAACCGCCCCATGCCTCAATGGCATAAGAATATACAAAAAAGATGGCCATATATATACACTTACTAGTTATTTGACTACTTCATAGCACACAAAACTAAGGCCCTTCTTTGGTAACCTTTTATGTTGTGTAGCTTTATACCCCTTCTTTTTGAGGATATCTGTATGTAACAAGAAACCTTGAAGTCTAACACAACCTTCTTCTTCTTTGCGACCAAACCTCATTGCAGTGGAGATTGGTAAGGGATTCCCTTCCTTGGTCTTTTTCTCAAAGAAGTAGAACTAGGAAGTTGAGGTGTTGATGGGGTCAAACTCTGTGGATTTGGGATGAGATCCTCTACTCCTGAGCTGTTGCTTGAATTCTCTGATTCCATTGCTGTATTCTTCACTCTCTTCTCAAAGCTTCTAGAAGTTCCTGCTACCTTTTGATTGCAATTGCCATTAGAAAACGTTCATCAGAAGAAAGACTCTTTGCTCAGAGTTTTATATATGTGCAAGAAAAGGAAGACCCAAATCAAAAGTTTCAAACTTTTCTCTGTAAATAAACCATAGACTTGGAATGTGAGCAAGGGAAAATGTACCTTGCAGCCAAGAGAGCAGAAGCGGAAGCAATCATCGACAAGGGCACGATAACAGACAGTGCAGGCGTTGGTAACTCCTTTAGCAGGTCTAGGCTGAGGCTGAGGCTGAGGCTGAGGCTGAGGCCTCTCATTCAAAAACACAACCTTTGCGCTGTTGATCACATACATCTGAATGCTGAAGATATCTAAATGCTTCTGAATCTCACTTACCCTTATCACATCATGATAAGATGATCTCCTTATCTGCAAAAAACAAAGAACATCAACATTTCAAAAATCAAACTTGTCCAAAAGCAGTCTGAAATATGAAATGCAAACGCACCTGAATGGTACGATGATCCTTGTGATGGGCAAGACAGAGAGAGCAGAGCGAGCCGTTAGTGCAGTCCAAACAATACATGTTGCATTCGCTTTTCGGAGAGTGTCCATGGAAGTTGCATTGAACAAAAAAGGGTTCTTTAAGTAAAGGTTTCAGCCATGAAGGCCACCACTTCTCTTCTTCCTCCTCTCCACCACCTCCCTGATAAGAAAAAAACCATTAACAACATGATTCGTCAGCTTCTTATCTACCAGAAACACCATTGACTCCAAACATATCATAAAGTCTTCTCCTTTATAAACTTAAGGAGACTGTTGACTGATTCTCTCAAGCTTTGACATTACTGTGGTAAAAGTTTTTTTCTAAATTTCATATGATTATGTCAAATAAAGAAAAGCATTTTGGACGGCGATAATTACAGAACCGAATATTATGCCGTGAATCTAGTTTTGAAACAAATCTTAGAATCAAATAATGAATCGACAGAACTTGAAGGAACATTGCGAGCAGAGAATGCAGAACAATGAGTTAACAGAACCAACAATGTAATAATCTAAAAAGAGGTGACTTTTTTAAAGACATACCATGATTGTTCTTTTCTTAGGATTGATTACTCGATTTGGGTTCTCGTGGTCTTCAATGGCCATTGTCGGAATGCGGTAAAAGAGTAGACTTTTCTGAGTAAAAGGGGTTCTAGAGAGAGAATGCGAGAAAGGGTTTAAGAAAGCGAGAGCGAGATGGGTTTCTTGCAGAGTGGGTTTTAGAGAGAAGTAGAGGAGAAAGAGAAAGAGTCCTCCCTATGCCGACTAACCGAACCTAGCATCTGAGCCTAAGATGTTTTGGTTTTTAAAATCGAACCTAATTCCGAACCTAAACTCCGAGCGTTAGATGCGTTGGCTTCAAGGAACTCTCCTTGGCTCTTCTCTTTTATTATTCCTTTTGTATTTTTAAAATATCTTTTTGTCCTCCTTCGGTCTTATCTCTCATAACTATATACTTTTTTTTCCATTGTAAATTGTTACTTGAATAAGACATGCGCAAGGCGCAGGGTGAGTTTATTTGTATATATTATCGATAGTTTCTTTTATATATTTGATCATTTTATTTATATATTTAAAATATTTTTTGTTGTTATTATATAATTTCTTTCCGATTGATCGGATCAATTTGTATTAAAAATAATAGAACAAAACTATAATTAATACATCTGGGTTGATCGGATTGGACATTAAACAAATTATGACATAAAAACCTTATTTTTTCCATCGAACACATTCTTGAAAAAAGTGAACAGTATTGTTTTCACAGTTGAATTATTTTGACTTTTATATTTCATATGGTTTTGAAAGCATTCAAATTAACTATCGAATTGATACATGTTATTTTAATGTTTTTAGTCGTATACTTAAGGAAAACTTACATTTTTGTAATTTAAAGTCTTTTTTAAAAAATTTAAAATATAACATATAAGAAAAAATATAACATATAAGAAAAATATAACATATAATGTGACCTCATTTTTGTATTTTAAAGTCGTTTAAAAATATATATATAACATATAAGGTTTCCTCATTTTTGTAATTTAAAGTCATTTTAAAAAATTCAAAATATAATATATAAGAAAAAGTCTATTTTTTATTAAATGGTTAATGTGATTATTTATTTATTTTAATACTATAAAATTAAACAAAATGAAGAAGAATGCAAATATTGTTATCAAATCTTTATTAGTCATAATCATTAATTGCCTTATATATGTAAATCATATTAGGTAATTTCGTAGTTTTTATTTATGGAAATAATGCATACTTCTTCTATTTTAGGTTAATATAATGTTCTCTAGTAGACATTAAATAAATTATGACATGAAAACCTTATTTTTTCCTTCGAACACATTTTTGAAAAAGTGAACACTATTGTTTTCACAGTTGAATTATTTTGAATTTTATCTTACATATGATTTTGAAAGCTTTCAAATCAACCATCGAACTGATACATGTCATTTTAATGTTTTTAGTCGTATACTTAAGGAAAACTTACATTTTTTTAATTTAAAGTCGTTTAAAAAAAAATTCAAAATATTACATATATTAAAAAATCTAATTTTTTTATTATATGGCTAATGTGATTGTTTAATTTTTTTTTAATAATATAAATTTAAAGAAAAATGAAGAAGGAAACAAAAATTGTTATCAAATCTTTATTATTCATAATCATTAATTGCCATATATATATAAATCATAATAGGTAATTCCGTAGCTTTTATTTAAGGAAATAATACACATTTCATATATTTTAGGTTAATATAATGTTCTCTAGTATTATATAATTATGGAATAATGTGACACCATTAGATTAAACTATACTTTATATTAGGTGCTCTAGAATTCTTTGAAATAGAATTTAGAAGTCATTTAGAGTGCTACCTAGGATTTGAAGTTTTTTTTAATTAATACAAAATTAATGTTCTAATTTTTCAATTGATTTTCAATTAATATACAGGGCATATAGTCATCACATTTATTGGTTGTTAGAGTTTGTTTACTATTTCAAAGTTTTGATACTTTTTTCTTCTGAAAAAGTTGAGAAAAGTATTCCTCCATTATTGCAATTTGACATCTCACGTCTTATCCTTAATTTCCATTACATGATTCTTTGTTTCCTCATTATATATGTGTGTGTTTCTCTATTTTTAAATTGGGTTTTCTAAATCATAACATTCCAATTTATTTACATTTTTACGTTTTGAACCAATAAAAATCTATTTTTTTTTTTTTTTGACATCGAACGGCTGATCTAGTACTTAAGCTTGAGGTGGTCTGGGAAACCAGACCGGAATAGAACAACCAATGAAAATCTATTTTTTTTTACTCATAACATTCTTCAGATTTTAATGTTTTATGTTATCTAAAACAAATATGTTAAAGGTTCTGCACATAAAAACTAAAAATAAATTATCTACGGAATCTAGATTTTAGTGTCTTGTGATCGTTATTCAGCAAAATTTTGTTCGCCTAAATGCGTTCATTAATTTATTTTATTATTTTATCATGCATTACGTTGTTGATTAGTCATTTCTGAACTAAAACAAAATTTTAATGTTTTATGTTATCTAAAACAATTACTATATAATTATGGCTTAAAACGTGTATAAATCATAACTATTTTATATTCAGAACTTTAAATAATTTAAAAGTGATTCTTTCAAAATATTAAACTGATAGTTTATGTAACTTCTCTTTTTGGAACGGAGTTTATCTATAAAAATCAAAATTTACCAGTACAGGCTCAAAATTCAAATAAGCATCTAACTATGTAATGCATGCTTACATATTATTTATAGTTGATTATATCTTTGTATATTGATAAATTTAAATACATGATAAACTCAATAAATATAAACTAATATGTTACTTTATTGTTATTTATATACATTTTATTTATATTCTTTAAATTAATCTTAATATAGAAAAAAATTAAATTAACCAGTAAACCTACTCGCTCACACAATGCGACAGTGATGCAAAACAATACTAAAATTTCTATAAATTAATACTCGATAAATTAATAATCTCTATAAATTAATAAATTTCTCCGGTTTCAACTTGATCGGTTCAAAATTTAACAAAAATCGATAAAATAATAAGATAATAATTTTTTAGAAAATTCTATATAAATATATGGTCCCATTAAAATTATAAATTGATAATTTATATGAATACATATTTTATATAAGTAAGAACATATTATTATATTGTTTGTTTTACATTCTCAATTAAATTATTTATATTTTTTTTGATAACCAAAAGGGTTAAATCTTGGTCTATTAAAGACGCAGACCTAACTTCCGAGTGAGGGATGCAATCCACGGATAGACCGTCTCTCGAGTATTCAAATGGAACAAAACTTAGGTTCACCCCTAGGGTGAATCTTTAAATTCACCTCATATTCTACTACCAATCAAAGTGTCATCACTACAAGAAAACGTTTCCGTAACGACGAAACATTACGAGGAAAATTTTTCCTCGTCAACTTACAAGTAGTTTACGAGGGTGTTACGACGAAACCGAAATTCGTCGTAACGACGACGTAAAATTACAATGAAAACGTTTCATCGTAAATACCTTGTAAATTTACGACGAAAGTACGCGGCAAACAATATTCGTCGTAAATTTACGAGGATATTACGACGACACATGTTACCGTTATTTATTGGTAAAAACGTGTATTGAATGCGCTTTGAATTGCCTAATTTCGTTGTAAACTCGTTGTAAAACAGATGTAAGAGAGATGTGAAACCCTAGTAAAATATTGGGGAAATTACTTGTTTACCACTTTCATGCTACCACCTTTCATTTTTACCAATACTAAAAGGATATTTTCAAAAACACATTTTTCAATAAGTGGCAAAAAATTCTTACGCCCTTGTTCTTTATATATATAAAAAATAAATATTTAAATATATAAAAACCTAAAAAAATAAAAAAATAATTTTTTTATTTTTTTTCCGAATTATACTATTTCGAAATTCAAACACTAAACCCTAAACCCTAAACCATCAATCCTAAACCTTTTTTTTTTTGAAATACGAACCCTAAACCCTGAAACATCAACTCTAAACCCTAAACCTCGAAACTTCAACTCTAAACCCTAACCCTAAACCTTCAACTCTAAACCCTAAAGCATCAACTCTAAACCCTAAACCCTAAAATTCAACTCTAAACCCTAAAACATCAACACTAAACCCTAAACTATCAACACTAAACCCTAAACCCTAAACCCTAAACCCTAAACCCTAAACCCTAAACCCTAAACCCTAAACCCTAAACCCTAAACCCTAAACCCTAAACCCTAAACCCTAAACCCTAAACCCTAAACCCTAAACCCTAAACCCTAAACCCTAAACCCTAAACCCTAAACCCTAAACCCTAAACCCTAAACCCTAAACCCTAAACCCTAAACCCTAAACCCTAAACCCTAAACCCTAAACCCTAAACCCTAAACCCTAAACCCTAAACCCTAAACCCTAAACCCTAAACCCTAAACCCTAAACCTTTAACTCTAAACCCTAAACTCTAAACCCTAAACTCTAAACCCTAAATCCTAAACCCTAAACCCTAAAACCCTAGAGTTGATGTTTTAGGATTTAGATTTGAAGGTTTAGGGTTTTAGGGTTTAGGGTTTACGTTTAGAGTTTAGAGTTGATGTTTTCGGGTTTAGATTTGAAGGTTTAGGGTTTTAGGGTTTAGGGTTTAGGGTTCGAATTTCAGAAAAATATAGGGTTTAGAGTTGATGTTTTAGGGTTTAGAGTTTATAGTTGATGTTTCATGGTTTAGGGTTTAGAGTTGATGATTTAAGTTTAAATTTAGGATTTACGTTTAGGGTTTAAAATTGATGTTTTAGGGTTTAGATCTGAAGGTTTAGGGTTTAGGGTTTAGAATTGATGTTTCGGGGTTTAGGGTTTAGAGTTGATGTTTTGTGATTTAGGGTTTAGAGTTGATGTTTTAAGTTTAGATTAGTTAATCGTATGTTTTTTTTTGTCAAAGTAAATCAAAAGTTTGTAAATGTCTTTTACCCTTCATCAAAGATGAAGTTAAAAGTGGTCAGTGTAAACATGAAAAGTGGTATTTTAAAAACAGTATTTTTGGCAATTTCCCTAAAATATTCCTAGTAAAATCCTTGTTATACTTCACCTACCAAACTCGAAAATTCTTCTATATATATGTCATTTCTCGCAACTCACTCTCTCACAACTCACAAATGAAAACAAAGAAAAAAAATCTCAGGAAAAAAAAAATTCCCAAAAAAATTTCCCAAAATATTCTAAAAAAAAAAAAATCCCCCCAAAAATCCCCAATTTTTTTTATTTATAAAAGGCGGATGTCGATAATATTTACGAGTTACGGAGTTGGATGTATTCCCATAAAGATTCGGAAGGGAGAGTGACGAATGCATTTCTGAGCGGGCTTGAGACATTCATGTACCAGGCGGGCTCTACACCGCTCTTGCAGGAAAGCGGTAAGATGTTCTGCCCTTGTCGTAAATGCAAGAATTCAAAGTTTGCATGTAGTGAAACTGTATAGAAGCATTTAGTAAACCAGAGATTTACACCACAATATTATATTTGGTATCAACACGAAGAGGGTTATGGTAGAAATGAAGCTAGTAGTAGTAATAATAATTTTGGGGATGGTGGTAATAATGAAGAACCGAATCATTTGCATAATGAATATAATTACCATCAAGGGAGCATATGGTAGATCATGATAGTGTTCAAGACATGATTACTGATGCATTTTTAGAAATAACTACAACAATAGCTGATGGAACTGGAAATGTGGAAAAACCTAATTTGGATGCAAAAAAGTTTTATGAAATGCTAGATGCTGCAAATCAACCAATCTACACTGGTTGTAGAGAATGTCTCTCTAAATTGTCTCTAGCAGCTAGGATCACTACAAGAAAAATGGGTTTTAATAGCAGACCGGAATAGCGTTTTTTTCAATTGTGTTATGCTTGATGTACGCCGGTTTTAAAGATAGCGTTTGTATATTTCGAAACGCTAGGTTAGAGTTGTGAACTGAAAAAAAAAAATTAAGTGTATGTTTAAAGAAGAAATAGGAGTGTATAATAGCAATAAATGATTAAAAGTGTTATGGTTGAGTTTCGCGGTTATACCCGGGACACTTGGTAAAATTTTGGCTCCTAAACAAGATTAGTGTCGGAAAAAAACCCAAATTATTAGGGTTACGATCTTCCCTCTCTCTCGTATCTCCTTGCCTCTTTTGTGCTGGAAAGAATCAATCTCAATCTCTATCACTTCTAATTTCATTTTTAATTCCTAAGCTCTTACCTTTTCTCATCTCGAATCCACTTTCTCGTAATGTCGAATCCATTTTCAATTCCTCTTCTCTTGTCGTAATCCATTCCCAATCCGTCGAAGGTGAGTTCGCTTTTACTAACCCATCAGATTATATTTCGATTTTCTTTTTCTTATATATGTTCTAGTGTTATTGCATTGTCAATTGATGCGTTTCTGTATACTATTTTGCAGGAAGGATTTCGTTTGTAGATCTTCGGATTAAGGTCCATTTTCTTCTTTTCATCTCTCTTTTACTTAGTTTTTTTCTTTCTATTTTAACACAATTCTCTTATTTTGTAGCTGACTCGAAGCAAAATTGAAGAGATTTTATCGAAAGGTAAAAACAAGTGACACTATCATCTTTTATTTACAAAACTCGTTCTGTTTTGGTTTTCTGGGTTGATAAAGTGAGCGTCTTGTATGTACAATTGCTCGGAGCGGTAACATGGATAAATCGTGGGTCTGGTTACCAAGGTATTAACTTCACTTCACTATCTTTTAGAAATTGTTTTGTGTTGATCTCATTTATTTGGTAGACTGAATGTTGTATTCTCATTTGTTCTACATGACAGGAATAGCCTTGAGTATGAGAAAGGAGCTAGTGAATTTGTGTCTTCTTCATCAAGACGTTTAGGAGATCCAGCTGAAATGTTCTGCCCTTGTGTTGATTGTCGCAATGTCTGCCATCAAGCTTGTGAGACAGTTTTGGAGCACCTGGTGATTAGAGGAATGGATCAGAAGTACAAGAGTTGTGTGTTTTGGACAAAACACGGGGAGACAAGACCAGATAAGTCAGCTGATGTGTACTCATCTGAAAATGAGGCTTACGAGTTGTTCAGAACGACTTTCTTGGCAAGTGAAGGCAATGAGACTGCTGAACAAGAGAATGCAGGAGCGTTTGAGGGGCCTGACAGTCCAGAAGAGGCTGAGTTCAGAAAGAAGTTAGAGGATGCAGAAACTCCGTTGTACCCGGAGTGTGAGAAATTTTCAAAAGTTGCTGCAATCATGGGACTTTACAGGATAAAGGTGAAGAGTGGGATGTCTGGGAACTATTTTGATCAGCTACTGTCCTTGGTTCATGACATGCTTCCCGTTGAAAATGTGCTACCTAAGTCTACTGATGAGGTGAAGAAGTTTCTGAAACAGTTTGGTTTTGGCTACGACGTCATCCACGCCTGCAAGAATGACTGTATTTTATATAGAAAACAGTATGAAGATGCGGTCAGCTGTCCAAGATGTAGTGAATCAAGATGGGAGAAGGATAAGCAATCTGGTGAGGAGAAGAAAGGGGTTCCTGCTAAGGTGCTTAGGTATTTCCCGATCAAAGACAGGTTCAGGAGAATGTTTAGATCAAAGCGGTTGGCTGAGGAGTTGTGTTGGCACTCCACTAATGCTTCTGAAGATGGAACTATGCGACATCCAGTGGATTCGTTGACTTGGGTGCAGATAAACAACAAATGGCCGGGGTTCGCAGCTGAGGCGTTCGCAGCTGAGGCAAGAAACCTAAGACTAGGTATTTCAACCGATGGCATGAATCCATTCTCCATCCAGAACACCAACCACAGCACATGGCCTGTTCTCTTGGTCAACTACAATATGTCTCCAACGCAGTGTATGAGGTCCGAGAACATTATGTTGACCATGCTAATTCCTGGCCCAACCGCACCTAGCAACAATATTGATGTATATCTACAACCATTGATGGAAGACTTGCAGGAACTGTGGACAGAAGGTATACAAGTTTATGACGCCTTTAAGAAGGAGAGTTTCACTCTTAGAGCCATGTTGCTGTGGAGTATCACAGATTACCCTGGTTTAGGAACTTTAGCTGGTTGTAAAGTGAAGGGCAAGCAAGCGTGTAATGTCTGTGGGAAGGATACACCACATAGGTGGCTAAAGTTCAGTCGTAAACATGTATACATGAAGAACAGGAGGTGGCTCATGCCTAGTCATCCATACAGACGAAAGAAAGGATGGTTTGACAATACGGTTGAGGTTGGTTCTGCAAAGAGGATTCAGAGCGGTTCAGAAATATTAGACAGTATAAGGGACTTTAAAAACGATTTTGGAAAACTCTTACCTAAGAAGAGTAAGAGAAAGAGGAGTGAAGGAGATGAGGATGATGTTGTTTCAGCTGAGGAGTACGAAGAAGATCATGATATGTGGCGGTGGAAGAAAAAATCTATTTTCTTTGACTTACCTTATTGGAAGGTATTTTATTTGATTTACCTTCTTTAACCTACCTTATTAGTCTGAAATTGTTAATATTATTTATGCTAAATACTTGTAAAATTTCTTGTAGGATATGCCTGTGAGGCATAACATCGACGTGATGCACGTGGAGAAGAATGTGAGCGATGCCCTGTTGTCTATTCTGATGAATAGTTGCAAATCAAAGGATGGCCTGAAAGCGAGAAAGGATTTAGAAGATATGGGTATTCGAAGCAGCTTACATACACAAGTAAGGGGGAAGAGAACTTATCTGCCTCCAGCTGCGTATTGGCTCTCTAAAGAAGAAAAAAAAAATTATGCAGAAGATTATCCAACTTCAGAGGCCCTGATGGATATTGTGCAAATACATCCAATTGTGTCTCACTGGATCCTCCATCTATTGGCGGCATGAAGTCACATGACCATCATGTTCTTACGCAGAATCTGTTTCCGGTTGCGTTGAGAGGTTTACTCCCAAAAGGACCTCGGATTGCAGTGAGTCGTATGTGCAATTACTTCAACAGAATCTGTCAACGCGTTCTTGATCCTGAGAAGCTACTTGCTCTAGAAACAGAGATTGTGGAGACAATGTGCCAGTTAGAGAGATTCTTTCCACCTTCATTATTTGATATTATGTTCCACCTTCCACTGCATCTGGCGAGAGAAGCACGATTGGGTGGCCCTGTACACTTCAGGTGGATGTATCCATTTGAGAGGTAAGTATATTGTTTTCATTAGAAGCTTAATTATTATATGAAGCGAATTTCAATATTTTAACCATCTTGATTTGCAGGTATATGAAGACACTGAAAGCTTTTGTGAAGAATTTCGCAAGACCTGAAGCTTGTATGGCAGAGGGTTATCTAGCTGGTGAATGTCTTGCATTTTGTATGGAGTTCTTACAGAAATCGGTACCAGTTGAGGAACCAATGACAAGAAATGAAGATTTAGAGGCACATGATAATGTACTTGAAGGGCGCCCTCTGCAAAAAGCTACAGAAGTGAAACTTACTGATAAGGAGAGAGATGTAGCTCATCGTTATGTCCTCATGAATACTGCAGTGATGGATCCTTATGTTCAGTAAGTGTGGATATAGATATTTTATGTTTTAAAGCATATAGAGGACAAGGTAGATGTGGAGTTCAATTCTTTGGGAGAGCATGTTGGTCGTGGATCAGTGACACTGTCCTCATTCCTTGGTCCTCTTGTGAGAGAGCATGTGCCTGTATTGCTAGATGACTGGAGACATCTGGAAGAGAAAACAAAAGACGCTCTGTGGGAGGAAATACAGGTAATTCTGTTACCTATGTATATACATACACACGAGTTCAGTATTAATATGAATATTATGTACAGCAGATATATAGTTAATGGACATCGATACTAGACAGACGATGTCAAAAGGAAGACTCAGAACTGTGGGGTTTCAAATGTTCTAGACTCTCCTCCATAGTTAGAGCAGCAAAAAACAAGGCGCAACTACAGATAATTAAACCCAGCAACATACAATCGGTAACAGCTTGGAACAATTGGGTGAAAGGAAGATGTACTGCAGCTTTTCAGGTAACATTTTGTGTCTTGCGTATTTACATCTGGGTTATGTAAGTAACATTTATTACAAAATGGTATTTGGTTTATGTAGGAACAAAGTAATAAGTACAGGGAACTCAGAAAGGCTCAAATTCCCCACACCACTAGTCGAAAAGGCATGAATCGGCTTGCAGAGGAGATGGTATGTTTTAAAATTTGAAATAATAATTGGTGTGTTATTGGGTTTATGAGATCTGATGACAACTACTTTATTTAACTTGTAGAAAAAAAACAGTTCTGATCCTAAGCTAGTCACTAGAACTAAGGTTTGGGTCGCTGGTCATACACATTCTGATGGAACACCCGTTCGTCAAGAATTTGCAGATACAATAGTAAGATTACTTGTAACAATAATATTGTTGGCTATAGAATACAATTTACATAACTTGTGTAATTTTTAATTGCAGGAGAAGATAAAGAGAATTGACAGTGAAATGGAATCAAGTTCAGCAGATAATATCGGTGAAGATGCTGTCACTCAGGTTCTAGGAAAAGATAAGCCAGGAAGAATTAGGGGGTTGGGACGAGGGGTTACTGTAACCAAGTTGGCATTCTTACATGCTAGAGATTCACATGTCAAGCAACTTGAAGCAACTCAAGCAGAACTAATCAACAAGGTTCAAGATTTGCAAAATGTGGTTAAAGACTTGGCTGGTAAAAAGGTAACTTCGTTATTCTTCTTGTTTTATTATTCAAACTTCTGATATGTATAAGGTTGTAACAAAAATGATTGTGGTTGTTGGGTATAGGAAAAAAACGGATTTGATTCTAATTCTGAGAGAAGCGATGTGAGCAA